>NW_028242041.1:0-468000 GCF_964263255.1 Lissotriton vulgaris | reverse complement strand
ACCGAATTTCTCAAAATAAGCACATGATATAGAGCATCCCATTGGCATACACCTATCCATGTAAAATGACCCCTGAAACCCGAATCCCAGAAGACGCTGGTCGTCTGGGTGTACCGGGAGCAACCGGAACGCTGACTCGATATCTGATTTCGCCATCAACGTCCCGGGCCCCAGGCGATTCAGGATGGCTACTGCCTCATCAAACGATGCGTATCGCACCGAACAAAGCTCTGGCTCAATTGCATCGTTCACCGAAAGACCATGTGGAGCAGACAGATTATGGATCAAACGAAACTCACCTGGGTCCTTCTTGGGGACCACCCCTAACGGAGAACAGACAAAATGTGGTACCGGGGGTACACTAAACGGGCCGGCGACCCGTCCCCGGCTAACCTCTTTCTGAATTTTCTCTTGCACTACAGATGTATGTTGTAAAACGGAAAGTTGATTCTTGCACGTCCCTACACCCTGAAAGTCCCCCACCGGGATGCGGAAACCATGTGTAAAACCGTTCCGCAGCACCCCAGCAGAAGTACGATCCGGGTATTCGCTGAGCCAGGGAATCATTGCCAAGGTATCAATCGGGGTTGGTAAAGGCGCCCCTCGGACTATCTTAGACCTGTTTGGCGCCTCCCTTACCCCCATTCTCACTCGTTCTGGCTCTGCACGATGACTCAGGATGGGACGACCCACAAGTACTACATTCATGTTTGAATTTACACGATCCCGGAGGCCTGGTACATTTCCCCTTGTTGAAATTAAAGCAGAAACCCTTTTTCCCTGTATTGCCTGCGGGTCTCGAATAATCGTCGGTGCTCGTACTTGGTCGAAAGGGCGTCCCCACATTTTGGCGGGAGTAATCAACAACATTGCTCCCAACCAATGGCATTTTTAACATTCCTGATTCTTTCATTTTATCCCATGTCACAGAATCGTAACAATCCCAAGTCAAACTCTTGTTATGCTCCTTTTCTTTCCTGAACAGATTGTCATAACAGAACCAATGGTTACCTTGATACGCTGTCGAGTAACCCATAATTCGTGATTGATAAATGGGAAACTCAGGAAGCAACTCGGGCCTACGTTCCCCCAAAATCGATGTAAAAATACCCCACGTATTGCCCCAGTTGCCAACATTCTCATTTACCTTAAATGCGGCCATTTTTGCGCGCCAAACACTTGGATGCATTAGGTCCTTCTGACTCTTGACATGCTCTAACTCATAATGATCGACAAGCAAGGAGAATATATTCACGTATTCCCCCGCCCAAATCTTTTCTTTTATTGCTAAGGGAACATGCTGCCCCAATCTTTCTCTACGAGAGGGTGCTGACTCGTCCCTTGCGATCGGCAATGGCCGCTTACCTGAACCGGATGCTGCGTCTACCACTTGCGGCTTTTCTATCACCGCCACCGGTGCGGTCACCTTGGCTGCTTCCTTTTCCTTACGCAGCTTTCTTATCAGCGCCTGTGCCTCGGCAGCCGTGGCGCCCTCAGTACTATCGCCCAACCACGCTGCTAGCTGTGCTGCCAGCTCGGGGGGCATATCCTCATTGGATGTCGGGGTGATGACAACGGGGATTGGATTCCCCTCCATCGGTAGCGGGGTCGGCACCTCGAGCGGGGCAGAGGGAGCCGGGACACCTCCCCCGGCTGGAACCCTTCTCGGCCTCTTAGGTCTCCCTCCAGCCGGTGGTTGGCCCGATCCCTCCTCCCCGTCTCGCTCCGCCAGCCGCTTCTTTATGTCGGACATATCCTTAAAGAGGGCCCGAACCATCTGCTCAGTCGTCATTCTCTTTGCGCCTTTCTTGGGCATCTCTCCGACGAAGTATCTAGAAGACAAAGAAAAAGATCAAAACGCTCAAAATTGGCTCTTCGTTCTGTCCCGAGCTCACGTGTAGCGAGGAGGTGCAACTTCGGAGCACAAGAACAAGAGGACGTCTTCTGGTCTTGCGTCTCTTTTTATCCGTCTTCAGGGCGGGCGTAAACCCGCCCCTGCCTGCCCTTAGGGCGGGGCTGGCTACGTCGGTGTCTAGGCCAGCCCACTCTAGGGCGGGAAAAGACGTGCCCCGGCTACGCCGCTTCGGGCATACCAGCCGAGACGCGCCTCCCGCCCAAAAATGGCTTCCCGGGGGGATCGAGGCACTCCGCCATACGTTCGGGGGGACCGAGTGGTCGCCCCTTTCCAAAGTGTGTTCAAAGTCATTTCTGTGACTGAAACGGGTCAAAATTGAAGCTTTTAAATAAGCAAAACTCAGTAAAAATGGCCATTTTGGTCACTGTGAGGGTTTAAAAAGTGGTTATTCAACACGAGGCACGATCCAATTGACATTTTGAATCATTTTTGGTACAGTCCAAAAAATCAATTTTCGGTTGAAAAACGATGACTCCGGACATGTCAAACGTTCCCAAAATGGTCTATAATGATGAAATTTTAACATTTAATCTTTTGACTCTAAATGACTGTTGGATGTGAATTATGACTTTTTCAACTAAAATAAGTGTGTTTAAAGTCATTTCTGTGCCTGAAACGGGTCAAAATTGAAGCTTTTGAGTAAGCAAATCTCTGTAAAAATGGCAATTTTGGTCACAGTGAGGGGTTAAAAAGTGGTTATTCAACATGAGGCACGATCCAATTGACATTTTGAATCATTTTTGGTACAGTCCAAAAAATCAATTTTCGGATGAAAAACGATGACTCCGGACATGTCGAACATTCCCAAAATGGTCTAAAATGATGAAATTTTAACATATAATCTTTTGACTCTAAATGACTGTTGGATGTGAATTATGACTTTTTCAACTAAAATAAGTGTGTTTAAAGTCATTTCTGTGCCTGAAACGGGTCAAAATTGAAGCTTTTGAGTAAGCAAAACTCTGTAAAAATGGCAATTTTGGTCACTGTGAGGGTTTAAAAAGTGGTTATTCAACATGAGGCACGATCCAATTGACATTTTGAATCATTTTTGGTACAGTCCAAAAAATCAATTTTCGGATGAAAAAACGATGACTCCGGACATGTCGAACGTTCCCAAAATGGTCTATAATGATAAAATTTTATCATTTAATCTTTTGACTCTAAATGACTGTTGGATGTGAATTATGACTTTTTCAACTAAAATAAGTGTGTTTAAAGTCATTTCTGTGACTGAAACGGGTCAAACTTGAAGCTTTTGAGTAAGCAAAACTCTGTAAAAATGGCCATTTTGGTCACTGTGATGGTTTAAAAAGTGGTTATTCAACATGAGGCACAATCCAATTGACATTTTGAATCATTTTTGATACAGTCCAAAAAAATCAATTTTCGGATGAAAAACGATGACTCCGGACATGTCGAACGTTCCCAAAATGGTCTATAATGATGAAATTTTAACATTTAATCTTTTGACTCTAAATGACTGTTGGATGTGAATTATGACAATTTCAACTAAAATAAGTGTGTTTAAAGTCATTTCTGTGACTGAAACGGGTCAAAATTGAAGCTTTTAAATAAGCAAAACTCTGTAAAAATGGACATTTTGGTCACTGTGAGGGTTTAAAAAGTGGTTATTCAACATGAGGCACGATCCAATTGACATTTTGAGTCATTTTTGGTACAGTCCAAAAAATCAATTTTCGGATGAAAAACGATGACTCCGGACATGTCAAACGTTCCCAAAATGGTCTATAATGATGAAATTTTAACATTTAATCTTTTGACTCTAAATGATTTTTTATATGTGAATTATGACTTTTTCAACTAAAATAAGTGTGTTTAAAGTCATTTCTGTGCCTGAAACAGGTCAAAATTGAAGCTTTTGAGTAAGCAAAACTCTGTAAAAATGTCAATTTTGGTCACTGTGAGGGTTTAAAAAGTGGTTATTCAACATGAGGCATGATCCAATTGACATTTTGAATCATTTTTGGTACAGTCCAAAAAATCAATTTTCGGATGAAAAACGATGACTCCGGACATGTCGAACGTTCCCAAAATGGTCTATAATGATGAAATTTTAACATTTAATCTTTTGACTCTAAATGACTGTTGGATGTGAATTATGACCTTTTCAACTAAAATAAGTGTTTAAAGTCATTTCTGTGCCTGAAACGGGTCAAAATTGAAGCTTTTGAGTAAGCAAAACTCTGTAAAAATGGCAATTTTGGTCACTGTGAGGGTTTAAAAAGTGGTTATTCAACATGAGGCACGATCCAATTGACATTTTGAATCATTTTTGGTACATCCAAAAAACCAATTTTCGGATGAAAAACGATGACTCCGGACATGTCGAATGTTCCCAAAATGGTCTATAATGATGAAATTTTAACATTTAATCTTTTGACTCTAAATGACTGTTGGATGTGAATTATGACAATTTCAACTAAAATAAGTGTGTTCAAAGTCATTTCTGTGACTGAAACGGGTCAAAATTGAAGCTTTTAAATAAGCAAAACTCTGTAAAAATGGCCATTTTGGTCACTGTGAGGGTTTAAAAAGTGGTTATTCAACATGAGGCACGATCCAATTGACATTTTGAATCATTTTTGGTACAGTCCAAGAAATCAATTTTCGGATGAAAAACGATGACTCCGGACATGTCAAACGTTCCCAAAATGGTCTATAATGATGAAATTTTAACATTTAATCTTTTGACTCTTAATGACTGTTGGATGTGAATTATGACTTTTTCAACTAAAATAAGTGTGTTTAAAGTCATTTCTGTGCCTGAAACGGGTCAAAATTGAAGCTTTTGAGTAAGCAAATCTCTGTAAAAATGGCAATTTTGGTCACAGTGAGGGGTTAAAAAGTGGTTATTCAACATGAGGCACGATCCAATTGACATTTTGAATCATTTTTGGTACAGTCCAAAAAATCAATTTTCGGATGAAAAACGATGACTCCGGACATGTCGAACATTCCCAAAATGGTCTAAAATGATGAAATTTTAACATATAATCTTTTGACTCTAAATGACTGTTGGATGTGAATTATGACTTTTTCAACTAAAATAAGTGTGTTTAAAGTCATTTCTGTGCCTGAAACGGGTCAAAATTGAAGCTTTTGAGTAAGCAAAACTCTGTAAAAATGTCAATTTTGGTCACTGTGAGGGTTTAAAAAGTGGTTATTCAACATGAGGCACGATCCAATTGACATTTTGAATCATTTTTGGTACAGTCCAAAAAATCAATTTTCGGATGAAAAAACGATGACTCCGGACATGTCGAACGTTCCCAAAATGGTCTATAATGATGAAATTTTATCATTTAATCTTTTGACTCTAAATGACTGTTGGATGTGAATTATGACTTTTTCAACTAAAATAAGTGTGTTTAAAGTCATTTCTGTGACTGAAACGGGTCAAACTTGAAGCTTTTGAGTAAGCAAAACTCTGTAAAAATGGCCATTTTGGTCACTGTGATGGTTTAAAAAGTGGTTATTCAACATGAGGCACGATCCAATTGACATTTTGAATCATTTTTGGTACAGTCCAAAAAATCAATTTTCGGATGAAAAACGATGACTCCGGACATGTCGAACGTTCCCAAAATGGTCTATAATGATGAAATTTTAACATTTAATCTTTTGACTCTAAATGACTGTTGGATGTGAATTATGACCTTTTCAACTAAAATAAGTGTTTAAAGTCATTTCTGTGCCTGAAACGGGTCAAAATTGAAGCTTTTGAGTAAGCAAAACTCTGTAAAAATGGCAATTTTGGTCACTGTGAGGGTTTAAAAAGTGGTTATTCAACATGAGGCACGATCCAATTGACATTTTGAATCATTTTTGGTACATCCAAAAAACCAATTTTCGGATGAAAAACGATGACTCCGGACATGTCGAATGTTCCCAAAATGGTCTATAATGATGAAATTTTAACATTTAATCTTTTGACTCTAAATGACTGTTGGATGTGAATTATGACAATTTCAACTAAAATAAGTGTGTTCAAAGTCATTTCTGTGACTGAAACGGGTCAAAATTGAAGTTTTTAAATAAGCAAAACTCTGTAAAAATGGCCATTTTGGTCACTGTGAGGGTTTAAAAAGTGGTTATTCAACATGAGGCACGATCCAATTGACATTTTGAATCATTTTTGGTACAGTCCAAAAAATCAATTTTCGGATGAAAAACAATGACTCCGGACATGTCAAACGTTCCCAAAATGGTCTATAATGATGAAATTTTAACATTTAATCTTTTGACTCTAAATGACTGTTGGATGTGAATTATGACTTTTTCAACTAAAATAAGTGTGTTTAAAGTCATTTCTGTGCCTGAAACGGGTCAAAATTGAAGCTTTTGAGTAAGCAAATATCTGTGAAAATGGCAATTTTGGTCACAGTGAGGGGTTAAAAAGTGGTTATTCAACATGAGGCACGATCCAATTGACATTTTGAATCATTTTTGGTACAGTCCAAAAAATCAATTTTCGGATGAAAAACGATGACTCCGGACATGTCGAACATTCCCAAAATGGTCTAAAATGATGAAATTTTAACATATAATCTTTTGACTCTAAATGACTGTTGGGTGTGAATTATGACTTTTTCAACTAAAATAAGTGTGTTTAAAGTCATTTCTGTGACTGAAACGGGTCAAACTTGAAGCTTTTGAGTAAGCAAAACTCTGTAAAAATGGCCATTTTGGTCACTGTGATGGTTTAAAAAGTGGTTATTCAACATGAGGCACAATCCAATTGACATTTTGAATCATTTTTGATACAGTCCAAAAAAATCAATTTTCGGATGAAAAACGATGACTCCGGACATGTCGAACGTTCCCAAAATGGTCTATAATGATGAAATTTTAACATTTAATCTTTTGACTCTAAATGACTGTTGGATGTGAATTATGACAATTTCAACTAAAATAAGTGTGTTCAAAGTCATTTCTGTGACTGAAACGGGTCAAAATTGAAGCTTTTAAATAAGTAAAACTCTGTAAAAATGGCCATTTTGGTCACTGTGAGGGTTTAAAAAGTGGTTATTCAACATGAGGCACGATCCAATTGACATTTTGAATCATTTTTGGTACAGTCCAAAAAATCAATTTTCGGATGAAAAACGATGACTCCGGACATGTCAAACGTTCCCAAAATGGTCTATAATGATGAAATTTTAACATTTAATCTTTTGACTCTAAATGACTGTTGGATGTGAATTATGACTTTTTCAACTAAAACAAGTGTGTTTAAAGTCATTTCTGTGCCTGAAACGGGTCAAAATTGAAGCTTTTGAGTAAGCAAAAGTCTGTAAAAATGGCAATTTTGGTCACAGTGAGGGGTTAAAAAGTGGTTATTCAACATGAGGCACGATCCAATTGACATTTTGAATCATTTTTTGTACAGTCCAAAAAATCAATTTTCTGATGAAAAACGATGACTCCGGACATGTCGAACGTTCCCAAAATGGTCTATAATGATCAAATTTTAACATTTAATCTTTTGACTCTAAATGACTGTTGGATGTGAATTATGACTTTTTCAACTAAAATAAGTGTGTTTAAAGTCATTTCTGTGCCTGAAACGGGTCAAAATTGAAGCTTTTGAGTAAGCAAAACTCTGTAAAAATGGCAATTTTGGTCACTGTGAGGGTTTAAAAAGTGGTTATTCAACATGAGGCACGATCCAATTGACATTTTGAATCATTTTTTGTACAGTCCAAAAAATCAGTTTTCGGATGAAAAACGATGACTCCGGACATGTCGAACGTTCCCAAAATGGTCTATAATGATGAAATTTTAACATTTAATCTTTTGACTCTAAATGACTGTTGGATGTGAATTATGACAATTTCAACTAAAATAAGTGTGTTTAAAGTCATTTCTGTGACTGAAACGGGTCAAAATTGAAGCTTTTAAATAAGCAAAACTCTGTAAAAATGGACATTTTGGTCACTGTGAGGGTTTAAAAAGTGGTTATTCAACATGAGGCACGATCCAATTGACATTTTGAATCATTTTTGGTACAGTCCAAAAAATCAATTTTCTGATGAAAAACGATGACTCCGGACATGTTGAACGTTCCCAAAATGGTCTATAATGATCAAATTTTAACATTTAATCTTTTGACTCTAAATGACTGTTGGATGTGAATTATGACTTTTTCAACTAAAATAAGTGTGTTTAAAGTCATTTCTGTGCCTGAAACAGGTCAAAATTGAAGCTTTTGAGTAAGCAAAACTCTGTAAAAATGGCAATTTTGGTCACTGTGAGGGTTTAAAAAGTGGTTATTCAACATGAGGCACGATCCAATTGACATTTTGAATCATTTTTTGTACAGTCCAAAAAATCAGTTTTCGGATGAAAAACGATGACTCCGGACATGTCGAACGTTCCCAAAATGGTCTATAATGATGAAATTTTAACATTTAATCTTTTGACTCTAAATGACTGTTGGATGTGAATTATGACAATTTCAACTAAAATAAGTGTGTTTAAAGTCATTTCTGTGACTGAAACGGGTCAAAATTGAAGCTTTTAAATAAGCAAAACTCTGTAAAAATGGACATTTTGGTCACTGTGAGGGTTTAAAAAGTGGTTATTCAACATGAGGCACGATCCAATTGACATTTTGAGTCATTTTTGGTCCAGTCCAAAAAATCAATTTTCGGATGAAAAACGATGACTCCGGACATGTCAAACGTTCCCAAAATGGTCTATAATGATGAAATTTTAACATTTAATCTTTTGACTCTAAATGATTTTTTATATGTGAATTATGACTTTTTCAACTAAAATAAGTGTGTTTAAAGTCATTTCTGTGCCTGAAACAGGTCTAAATTGAAGCTTTTGAGTAAGCAAAACTCTGTAAAAATGTCAATTTTGGTCACTGTGAGGGTTTAAAAAGTGGTTATTCAACATGAGGCACGATCCAATTGACATTTTGAATCATTTTTGGTACAGTCCAAAAAATCAATTTTCGGATGAAAAACGATGACTCCGGACATGTCGAACGTTCCCAAAATGGTCTATAATGATGAAATTTTAACATTTAATCTTTTGACTCTAAATGACTGTTGGATGTGAATTATGACCTTTTCAACTAAAATAAGTGTTTAAAGTCATTTCTGTGCCTGAAACGGGTCAAAATTGAAGCTTTTGAGTAAGCAAAACTCTGTAAAAATGGCAATTTTGGTCACTGTGAGGGTTTAAAAAGTGGTTATTCAACATGAGGCACGATCCAATTGACATTTTGAATCATTTTTGGTACATCCAAAAAACCAATTTTCGGATGAAAAACGATGACTCCGGACATGTCGAATGTTCCCAAAATGGTCTATAATGATGAAATTTTACCATTTAATCTTTTGACTCTAAATGACTGTTGGATGTGAATTATGACAATTTCAACTAAAATAAGTGTGTTCAAAGTCATTTCTGTGACTGAACTGGGTCAAAATTGAAGCTTTTAAATAAGCAAAACTCTGTAAAAATGGCCATTTTGGTCACTGTGAGGGTTTAAAAAGTGGTTATTCAACATGAGGCACGATCCAATTGACATTTTGAATCATTTTTGGTACAGTCCAAAAAATCAATTTTCGGTTGAAAAACGATGACTCCGGACATGTCAAACGTTCCCAAAATGGTCTATAATGATGAAATTTTAACATTTAATCTTTTGACTCTAAATGACTGTTGGATGTGAATTATTACTTTTTCAACTAAAATAAGTGTGTTTAAAGTCATTTCTGTGCCTGAAACGGGTCAAAATTGAAGCTTTTGAGTAAGCAAATCTCTGTAAAAATGGCAATTTTGGTCACAGTGAGGGGTTAAAAAGTGGTTATTCAACATGAGGCACGATCCAATTGACATTTTGAATCATTTTTGGTACAGTCCAAAAAATCAATTTTCGGATGAAAAACGATGACTCCGGACATGTCGAACGTTCCCAAAATGGTCTATAATGATGAAATTTTAACATTTAATCTTTTGACTCTAAATGACTGTTGGATGTGAATTATGACTTTTTCAACTAAAATAAGTGTGTTTAAAGTCATTTCTGTGCCTGAAACAGGTCAAAATTGAAGCTTTTGAGTAAGCAAAACTCTGTAAAAATGGCAATTTTGGTCACTGTGAGGGTTTAAAAAGTGGTTATTCAACATGAGGCACGATCCAATTGACATTTTGAATCATTTTTTGTACAGTCCAAAAAATCAGTTTTCGGATGAAAAACGATGACTCCGGACATGTCGAACGTTCCCAAAATGGTCTATAATGATGAAATTTTAACATTTAATCTTTTGACTCTAAATGACTGTTGGATGTGAATTATGACTTTTTCAACTAAAATAAGTGTGTTTAAGGTCATTTCTGTGCCTGAAACAGGTCAAAATTGAAGCTTTTGAGTAAGCAAAACTCTGTAAAAATGGCAATTTTGGTCACTGTGAGGGTTTAAAAAGTGGTTATTCAACATGAGGCACGATCCAATTGACATTTTGAATCATTTTTTGTACAGTCCAAAAAATCAGTTTTCGGATGAAAAACGATGACTCCGGACATGTCGAACGTTCCCAAAATGGTCTATAATGATGAAATTTTAACATTTAATCTTTTGACTCTAAATGACTGTTGGATGTGAATTATGACAATTTCAACTAAAATAAGTGTGTTTAAAGTCATTTCTGTGACTGAAACGGGTCAAAATTGAAGCTTTTAAATAAGCAAAACTCTGTAAAAATGGACATTTTGGTCACTGTGAGGGTTTAAAAAGTGGTTATTCAACATGAGGCACGATCCAATTGACATTTTGAGTCATTTTTGGTACAGTCCAAAAAATCAATTTTTGGATGAAAAACGATGACTCCGGACATGTCAAACGTTCCCAAAATGGTCTATAATGATGAAATTTTAACATTTAATCTTTTGACTCTAAATGATTTTTTATATGTGAATTATGACTTTTTCAACTAAAATAAGTGTGTTTAAAGTCATTTCTGTGCCTGAAACAGGTCAAAATTGAAGCTTTTGAGTAAGCAAAACTCTGTAAAAATGTCAATTTTGGTCACTGTGAGGGTTTAAAAAGTGGTTATTCAACATGAGGCACGATCCAATTGACATTTTGAATCATTTTTGGTACAGTCCAAAAAATCAATTTTCGGATGAAAAACGATGACTCCGGACATGTCGAACGTTCCCAAAATGGTCTATAATGATGAAATTTTAACATTTAATCTTTTGACTCTAAAGGACTGTTGGATGTGAATTATGACCTTTTCAACTAAAATAAGTGTTTAAAGTCATTTCTGTGCCTGAAACGGGTCAAAATTGAAGCTTTTGAGTAAGCAAAACTCTGTAAAAATGGCAATTTTGGTCACTGTGAGGGTTTAAAAAGTGGTTATTCAACATGAGGCACGATCCAATTGACATTTTGAATAATTTTTGGTACATCCAAAAAACCAATTTTCGGATGAAAAACGATGACTCCGGACATGTCGAATGTTCCCAAAATGGTCTATAATGATGAAATTTTAACATTTAATCTTTTGACTCTAAATGACTGTTGGATGTGAATTATGACAATTTCAACTAAAATAAGTGTGTTCAAAGTCATTTCTGTGACTGAAACGGGTCAAAATTGAAGCTTTTAAATAAGCAAAACTCAGTAAAAATGGCCATTTTGGTCACTGTGAGGGTTTAAAAAGTGGTTATTCAACACGAGGCACGATCCAATTGACATTTTGAATCATTTTTGGTACAGTCCAAAAAATCAATTTTCGGTTGAAAAACGATGACTCCGGACATGTCAAACGTTCCCAAAATGGTCTATAATGATGAAATTTTAACATTTAATCTTTTGACTCTAAATGACTGTTGGATGTGAATTATGACTTTTTCAACTAAAATAAGTGTGTTTAAAGTCATTTCTGTGCCTGAAACGGGTCAAAATTGAAGCATTTGAGTAAGCAAATCTCTGTAAAAATGGCAATTTTGGTCACAGTGAGGGGTTAAAAAGTGGTTATTCAACATGAGGCACGATCCAATTGACATTTTGAATCATTTTTGGTACAGTCCAAAAAATCAATTTTCGGATGAAAAACGATGACTCCGGACATGTCGAACATTCCCAAAATGGTCTAAAATGATGAAATTTTAACATATAATCTTTTGACTCTAAATGACTGTTGGATGTGAATTATGACTTTTTCAACTAAAATAAGTGTATTTAAAGTCATTTCTGTGCCTGAAACGGGTCAAAATTGAAGCTTTTGAGTAAGCAAAACTCTGTAAAAATGGCAATTTTGGTCACTGTGAGGGTTTAAAAAGTGGTTATTCAACATGAGGCACGATCCAATTGACATTTTGAATCATTTTTGGTACAGTCCAAAAAATCAATTTTCGGATGAAAAAACGATGACTCCGGACATGTCGAACGTTCCCAAAATGGTCTATAATGATAAAATTTTATCATTTAATCTTTTGACTCTAAATGACTGTTGGATGTGAATTATGACTTTTTCAACTAAAATAAGTGTGTTTAAAGTCATTTCTGTGACTGAAACGGGTCAAACTTGAAGCTTTTGAGTAAGCAAAACTCTGTAAAAATGGCCATTTTGGTCACTGTGATGGTTTAAAAAGTGGTTATTCAACATGAGGCACAATCCAATTGACATTTTGAATCATTTTTGATACAGTCCAAAAAAATCAATTTTCGGATGAAAAACGATGACTCCGGACATGTCGAACGTTCCCAAAATGGTCTATAATGATGAAATTTTAACATTTAATCTTTTGACTCTAAATGACTGTTGGATGTGAATTATGACAATTTCAACTAAAATAAGTGTGTTCAAAGTCATTTCTGTGACTGAAACGGGTCAAAATTGAAGCTTTTAAATAAGCAAAACTCTGTAAAAATGGCCATTTTGGTCACTGTGAGGGTTTAAAAAGTGGTTATTCAACATGAGGCACGATCCAATTGACATTTTGAATCATTTTTGGTACAGTCCAAAAAATCAATTTTCGGATGAAAAACGATGACTCCGGACATGTCAAACGTTCCTAAAATGGTCTATAATGATGAAATTTTAACATTTAATCTTTTGACTCTAAATGACTGTTGGATGTGAATTATGACTTTTTCAACTAAAATAAGTGTGTTTAAAGTCATTTCTGTGCCTGAAACGGGTCAAAATTGAAGCTTTTGAGTAAGCAAAAGTCTGTAAAAATGGCAATTTTGGTCACTGTGAGGGTTTAAAAAGTGGTTATTCAACATGAGGCACGATCCAATTGACATTTTGAATCATTTTTTGTACAGTCCAAAAAATCAGTTTTCGGATGAAAAACGATGACTCCGGACATGTCGAACGTTCCCAAAATGGTCTATAATGATGAAATTTTAACATTTAATCTTTTGACTCTAAATGACTGTTGGATGTGAATTATGACAATTTCAACTAAAATAAGTGTGTTTAAAGTCATTTCTGTGACTGAAACGGGTCAAAATTGAAGCTTTTAAATAAGCAAAACTCTGTAAAAATGGACATTTTGGTCACTGTGAGGGTTTAAAAAGTGGTTATTCAACATGAGGCACGATCCAATTGACATTTTGAGTCATTTTTGGTACAGTCCAAAAAATCAATTTTCGGATGAAAAACGATGACTCCGGACATGTCAAACGTTCCCAAAATGGTCTAAAATGATGAAATTTTAACATATAATCTTTTGACTCTAAATGACTGTTGGATGTGAATTATGACTTTTTCAACTAAAATAAGTGTATTTAAAGTCATTTCTGTGCCTGAAACGGGTCAAAATTGAAGCTTTTGAGTAAGCAAAACTCTGTAAAAATGGCAATTTTGGTCACTGTGAGGGTTTAAAAAGTGGTTATTCAACATGAGGCACGATCCAATTGACATTTTGAATCATTTTTGGTACAGTCCAAAAAATCAATTTTCGGATGAAAAAACGATGACTCCGGACATGTCGAACGTTCCCAAAATGGTCTATAATGATAAAATTTTATCATTTAATCTTTTGACTCTAAATGACTGTTGGATGTGAATTATGACTTTTTCAACTAAAATAAGTGTGTTTAAAGTCATTTCTGTGACTGAAACGGGTCAAACTTGAAGCTTTTGAGTAAGCAAAACTCTGTAAAAATGGCCATTTTGGTCACTGTGATGGTTTAAAAAGTGGTTATTCAACATGAGGCACAATCCAATTGACATTTTGAATCATTTTTGATACAGTCCAAAAAAATCAATTTTCGGATGAAAAACGATGACTCCGGACATGTCGAACGTTCCCAAAATGGTCTATAATGATGAAATTTTAACATTTAATCTTTTGACTCTAAATGACTGTTGGATGTGAATTATGACAATTTCAACTAAAATAAGTGTGTTCAAAGTCATTTCTGTGACTGAAACGGGTCAAAATTGAAGCTTTTAAATAAGCAAAACTCTGTAAAAATGGCCATTTTGGTCACTGTGAGGGTTTAAAAAGTGGTTATTCAACATGAGGCACGATCCAATTGACATTTTGAATCATTTTTGGTACAGTCCAAAAAATCAATTTTCGGATGAAAAACGATGACTCCGGACATGTCAAACGTTCCTAAAATGGTCTATAATGATGAAATTTTAACATTTAATCTTTTGACTCTAAATGACTGTTGGATGTGAATTATGACTTTTTCAACTAAAATAAGTGTGTTTAAAGTCATTTCTGTGCCTGAAACGGGTCAAAATTGAAGCTTTTGAGTAAGCAAAAGTCTGTAAAAATGGCAATTTTGGTCACTGTGAGGGTTTAAAAAGTGGTTATTCAACATGAGGCACGATCCAATTGACATTTTGAATCATTTTTTGTACAGTCCAAAAAATCAGTTTTCGGATGAAAAACGATGACTCCGGACATGTCGAACGTTCCCAAAATGGTCTATAATGATGAAATTTTAACATTTAATCTTTTGACTCTAAATGACTGTTGGATGTGAATTATGACAATTTCAACTAAAATAAGTGTGTTTAAAGTCATTTCTGTGCCTGAAACAGGTCAAAATTGAAGCTTTTGAGTAAGCAAAACTCTGTAAAAATGGCAATTTTGGTCACTGTGAGGGTTTAAAAAGTGGTTATTCAACATGAGGCACAATCCAATTGACATTTTGAATCATTTTTTGTACAGTCCAAAAAATCAGTTTTCGGATGAAAAACGATGACTCCGGACATGTCGAACGTTCCCAAAATGGTCTATAATGATGAAATTTTAACATTTAATCTTTTGACTCTAAATGACTGTTGGATGTGAATTATGACTTTTTCAACTAAAATAAGTGTGTTTAAGGTCATTTCTGTGCCTGAAACAGGTCAAAATTGAAGCTTTTGAGTAAGCAAAACTCTGTAAAAATGGCAATTTTGGTCACTGTGAGGGTTTAAAAAGTGGTTATTCAACATGAGGCACGATCCAATTGACATTTTGAATCATTTTTTGTACAGTCCAAAAAATCAGTTTTCGGATGAAAAACGATGACTCCGGACATGTCGAACGTTCCCAAAATGGTCTATAATGATGAAATTTTAACATTTAATCTTTTGACTCTAAATGACTGTTGGATGTGAATTATGACAATTTCAACTAAAATAAGTGTGTTTAAAGTCATTTCTGTGACTGAAACGGGTCAAAATTGAAGCTTTTAAATAAGCAAAACTCTGTAAAAATGGACATTTTGGTCACTGTGAGGGTTTAAAAAGTGGTTATTCAACATGAGGCACGATCCAATTGACATTTTGAGTCATTTTTGGTACAGTCCAAAAAATCAATTTTTGGATGAAAAACGATGACTCCGGACATGTCAAACGTTCCCAAAATGGTCTATAATGATGAAATTTTAACATTTAATCTTTTGACTCTAAATAATTTTTTATATGTGAATTATGACTTTTTCAACTAAAATAAGTGTGTTTAAAGTCATTTCTGTGCCTGAAACAGGTCAAAATTGAAGCTTTTGAGTAAGCAAAACTCTGTAAAAATGTCAATTTTGGTCACTGTGAGGGTTTAAAAAGTGGTTATTCAACATGAGGCACGATCCAATTGACATTTTGAATCATTTTTGGTACAGTCCAAAAAATCAATTTTCGGATGAAAAACGATGACTCCGGACATGTCGAACGTTCCCAAAATGGTCTATAATGATGAAATTTTAACATTTAATCTTTTGACTCTAAAGGACTGTTGGATGTGAATTATGACCTTTTCAACTAAAATAAGTGTTTAAAGTCATTTCTGTGCCTGAAACGGGTCAAAATTGAAGCTTTTGAGTAAGCAAAACTCTGTAAAAATGGCAATTTTGGTCACTGTGAGGGTTTAAAAAGTGGTTATTCAACATGAGGCACGATCCAATTGACATTTTGAATCATTTTTGGTACATCCAAAAAACCAATTTTCGGATGAAAAACGATGACTCCGGACATGTCGAATGTTCCCAAAATGGTCTATAATGATGAAATTTTAACATTTAATCTTTTGACTCTAAATGACTGTTGGATGTGAATTATGACAATTTCAACTAAAATAAGTGTGTTCAAAGTCATTTCTGTGACTGAAACGGGTCAAAATTGAAGCTTTTAAATAAGCAAAACTCAGTAAAAATGGCCATTTTGGTCACTGTGAGGGTTTAAAAAGTGGTTATTCAACACGAGGCACGATCCAATTGACATTTTGAATCATTTTTGGTACAGTCCAAAAAATCAATTTTCGGTTGAAAAACGATGACTCCGGACATGTCAAACGTTCCCAAAATGGTCTATAATGATGAAATTTTAACATTTAATCTTTTGACTCTAAATGACTGTTGGATGTGAATTATGACTTTTTCAACTAAAATAAGTGTGTTTAAAGTCATTTCTGTGACTGAAACGGGTCAAAATTGAAGCTTTTAAATAAGCAAAACTCTGTAAAAATGGACATTTTGGTCACTGTGAGGGTTTAAAAAGTGGTTATTCAACATGAGGCACGATCCAATTGACATTTTGAGTCATTTTTGGTACAGTCCAAAAAATCAATTTTCGGATGAAAAACGATGACTCCGGACATGTCAAACGTTCCCAAAATGGTCTAAAATGATGAAATTTTAACATATAATCTTTTGACTCTAAATGACTGTTGGATGTGAATTATGACTTTTTCAACTAAAATAAGTGTATTTAAAGTCATTTCTGTGCCTGAAACGGGTCAAAATTGAAGCTTTTGAGTAAGCAAAACTCTGTAAAAATGGCAATTTTGGTCACTGTGAGGGTTTAAAAAGTGGTTATTCAACATGAGGCACGATCCAATTGACATTTTGAATCATTTTTGGTACAGTCCAAAAAATCAATTTTCGGATGAAAAAACGATGACTCCGGACATGTCGAACGTTCCCAAAATGGTCTATAATGATAAAATTTTATCATTTAATCTTTTGACTCTAAATGACTGTTGGATGTGAATTATGACTTTTTCAACTAAAATAAGTGTGTTTAAAGTCATTTCTGTGACTGAAACGGGTCAAACTTGAAGCTTTTGAGTAAGCAAAACTCTGTAAAAATGGCCATTTTGGTCACTGTGATGGTTTAAAAAGTGGTTATTCAACATGAGGCACAATCCAATTGACATTTTGAATCATTTTTGATACAGTCCAAAAAAATCAATTTTCGGATGAAAAACGATGACTCCGGACATGTCGAACGTTCCCAAAATGGTCTATAATGATGAAATTTTAACATTTATTCTTTTGACTCTAAATGACTGTTGGATGTGAATTATGACAATTTCAACTAAAATAAGTGTGTTCAAAGTCATTTCTGTGACTGAAACGGGTCAAAATTGAAGCTTTTAAATAAGCAAAACTCTGTAAAAATGGCCATTTTGGTCACTGTGAGGGTTTAAAAAGTGGTTATTCAACATGAGGCACGATCCAATTGACATTTTGAATCATTTTTGGTACAGTCCAAAAAATCAATTTTCGGATGAAAAACGATGACTCCGGACATGTCAAACGTTCCTAAAATGGTCTATAATGATGAAATTTTAACATTTAATCTTTTGACTCTAAATGACTGTTGGATGTGAATTATGACTTTTTCAACTAAAATAAGTGTGTTTAAAGTCATTTCTGTGCCTGAAACGGGTCAAAATTGAAGCTTTTGAGTAAGCAAAAGTCTGTAAAAATGGCAATTTTGGTCACTGTGAGGGTTTAAAAAGTGGTTATTCAACATGAGGCACGATCCAATTGACATTTTGAATCATTTTTTGTACAGTCCAAAAAATCAGTTTTCGGATGAAAAACGATGACTCCGGACATGTCGAACGTTCCCAAAATGGTCTATAATAATGAAATTTTAACATTTAATCTTTTGACTCTAAATGACTGTTGGATGTGAATTATGACAATTTCAACTAAAATAAGTGTGTTTAAAGTCATTTCTGTGACTGAAACGGGTCAAAATTGAAGCTTTTAAATAAGCAAAACTCTGTAAAAATGGACATTTTGGTCACTGTGAGGGTTTAAAAAGTGGTTATTCAACATGAGGCACGATCCAATTGACATTTTGAGTCATTTTTGGTACAGTCCAAAAAATCAATTTTCGGATGAAAAACGATGACTCCGGACATGTCAAACGTTCCCAAAATGGTCTATAATGATGACATTTTAACATTTAATCTTTTGACTCTAAATGATTTTTTATATGTGAATTATGACTTTTTCAACTAAAATAAGTGTGTTTAAAGTCATTTCTGTGCCTGAAACAGGTCAAAATTGAAGCTTTTGAGTAAGCAAAACTCTGTAAAAATGTCAATTTTGGTCACTGTGAGGGTTTAAAAAGTGGTTATTCAACATGAGGCACGATCCAATTGACATTTTGAATCATTTTTGGTACAGTCCAAAAAATCAATTTTCGGATGAAAAACGATGACTCCGGACATGTCGAACGTTCCCAAAATGGTCTATAATGATGAAATTTTAACATTTAATCTTTTGACTCTAAATGACTGTTGGATGTGAATTATGACCTTTTTAACTAAAATAAGTGTTTAAAGTCATTTCTGTGCCTGAAACGGGTCAAAATTGAAGCTTTTGAGTAAGCAAAACTCTGTAAAAATGGCAATTTTGGTCACTGTGAGGGTTTAAAAAGTGGTTATTCAACATGAGGCACGATCCATTCGACATTTTGAATCATTTTTGGTACATCCAAAAAACCAATTTTCGGATGAAAAACGATGACTCCGGACATGTCGAATGTTCCCAAAATGGTCTATAATGATGAAATTTTAACATTTAATCTTTTGACTCTAAATGACTGTTGGATGTGAATTATGACAATTTCAACTAAAATAAGTGTGTTCAAAGTCATTTCTGTGACTGAAACGGGTCAAAATTGAAGCTTTTAAATAAGCAAAACTCAGTAAAAATGGCCATTTTGGTCACTGTGAGGGTTTAAAAAGTGGTTATTCAACACGAGGCACGATCCAATTGACATTTTGAATCATTTTTGGTACAGTCCAAAAAATCAATTTTCGGTTGAAAAACGATGACTCCGGACATGTCAAACGTTCCCAAAATGGTCTATAATGATGAAATTTTAACATTTAATCTTTTGACTCTAAATGACTGTTGGATGTGAATTATGACTTTTTCAACTAAAATAAGTGTGTTTAAAGTCATTTCTGTGCCTGAAACGGGTCAAAATTGAAGCTTTTGAGTAAGCAAATCTCTGTAAAAATGGCAATTTTGGTCACAGTGAGGGGTTAAAAAGTGGTTATTCAACATGAGGCACGATCCAATTGACATTTTGAATCATTTTTGGTACAGTCCAAAAAATCAATTTTCGGATGAAAAACGATGACTCCGGACATGTCGAACATTCCCAAAATGGTCTAAAATGATGAAATTTTAACATATAATCTTTTGACTCTAAATGACTGTTGGATGTGAATTATGACTTTTTCAACTAAAATAAGTGTGTTTAAAGTCATTTCTGTGCCTGAAACGGGTCAAAATTGAAGCTTTTGAGTAAGCAAAACTCTGTAAAAATGGCAATTTTGGTCACTGTGAGGGTTTAAAAAGTGGTTATTCAACATGAGGCACGATCCAATTGACATTTTGAATCATTTTTGGTACAGTCCAAAAAATCAATTTTCGGATGAAAAAACGATGACTCCGGACATGTCGAACGTTCCCAAAATGGTCTATAATGATAAAATTTTATCATTTAATCTTTTGACTCTAAATGACTGTTGGATGTGAATTATGACTTTTTCAACTAAAATAAGTGTGTTTAAAGTCATTTCTGTGACTGAAACGGGTCAAACTTGAAGCTTTTGAGTAAGCAAAACTCTGTAAAAATGGCCATTTTGGTCACTGTGATGGTTTAAAAAGTGGTTATTCAACATGAGGCACAATCCAATTGACATTTTGAATCATTTTTGATACAGTCCAAAAAAATCAATTTTCGGATGAAAAACGATGACTCCGGACATGTCGAACGTTCCCAAAATGGTCTATAATGATGAAATTTTAACATTTAATCTTTTGACTCTAAATGACTGTTGGATGTGAATTATGACAATTTCAACAAAAATAAGTGTGTTCAAAGTCATTTCTGTGACTGAAACGGGTCAAAATTGAAGCTTTTAAATAAGCAAAACTCTGTAAAAATGGCCATTTTGGTCACTGTGAGGGTTTAAAAAGTGGTTATTCAACATGAGGCACGATCCAATTGACATTTTGAATCATTTTTGGTACAGTCCAAAAAATCAATTTTCGGATGAAAAACGATGACTCCGGACATGTCAAACGTTCCTAAAATGGTCTATAATGATGAAATTTTAACATTTAATCTTTTGACTCTAAATGACTGTTGGATGTGAATTATGACTTTTTCAACTAAAATAAGTGTGTTTAAAGTCATTTCTGTGCCTGAAACGGGTCAAAATTGAAGCTTTTGAGTAAGCAAAAGTCTGTAAAAATGGCAATTTTGGTCACTGTGAGGGTTTAAAAAGTGGTTATTCAACATGAGGCACGATCCAATTGACATTTTGAATCATTTTTTGTACAGTCCAAAAAATCAGTTTTCGGATGAAAAACGATGACTCCGGACATGTCGAACGTTCCCAAAATGGTCTATAATGATGAAATTTTAACATTTAATCTTTTGACTCTAAATGACTGTTGGATGTGAATTATGACAATTTCAACTAAAATAAGTGTGTTCAAAGTCATTTCTGTGACTGAAACGGGTCAAAATTGAAGCTTTTAAATAAGCAAAACTCTGTAAAAATGGCCATTTTGGTCACTGGGAGGGTTTAAAAAGTGGTTATTCAACATGAGGCACGATCCAATTGACATTTTGAATCATTTTTGGTACAGTCCAAAAAATCAATTTTCGGATGAAAAACGATGACTCCGGACATGTCGAACACTCCCAAAATGGTCTATAATGATGAAATTTTAACATTTAATCTTTTGACTCTAAATGACTGTTGGATGTGAATTATGACTTTTTCAACTAAAATAAGTGTGTTTAAAGTCATTTCTGTGCCTGAAACAGGTCAAAATTGAAGCTTTTGAGTAAGCAAAACTCTGTAAAAATGGCAATTTTGGTCACTGTGAGGGTTTAAAAAGTGGTTATTCAACATGAGGCACGATCCAATTGACATTTTGAATCATTTTTTGTACAGTCCAAAAAATCAGTTTTCGGATGAAAAACGATGACTCCGGACATGTCGAACGTTCCCAAAATGGTCTATAATGATGAAATTTTAACATTTAATCTTTTGACTCTAAATGACTGTTGGATGTGAATTATGACAATTTCAACTAAAATAAGTGTGTTCAAAGTCATTTCTGTGACTGAAACGGGTCAAAATTGAAGCTTTTAAATAAGCAAAACTCAGTAAAAATGGCCATTTTGGTCACTGTGAGGGTTTAAAAAGTGGTTATTCAACACGAGGCACGATCCAATTGACATTTTGAATCATTTTTGGTACAGTCCAAAAAATCAATTTTCGGTTGAAAAACGATGACTCCGGACATGTCAAACGTTCCCAAAATGGTCTATAATGATGAAATTTTAACATTTAATCTTTTGACTCTAAATGACTGTTGGATGTGAATTATGACTTTTTCAACTAAAATAAGTGTGTTTAAAGTCATTTCTGTGCCTGAAACGGGTCAAAATTGAAGCTTTTGAGTAAGCAAATCTCTGTAAAAATGGCAATTTTGGTCACAGTGAGGGGTTAAAAAGTGGTTATTCAACATGAGGCACGATCCAATTGACATTTTGAATCATTTTTGGTACAGTCCAAAAAATCAATTTTCGGATGAAAAACGATGACTCCGGACATGTCGAACATTCCCAAAATGGTCTAAAATGATGAAATTTTAACATATAATCTTTTGACTCTAAATGACTGTTGGATGTGAATTATGACTTTTTCAACTAAAATAAGTGTGTTTAAAGTCATTTCTGTGCCTGAAACGGGTCAAAATTGAAGCTTTTGAGTAAGCAAAACTCTGTAAAAATGGCAATTTTGGTCACTGTGAGGGTTTAAAAAGTGGTTATTCAACATGAGGCACGATCCAATTGACATTTTGAATCATTTTTGGTACAGTCCAAAAAATCAATTTTCGGATGAAAAAACGATGACTCCGGACATGTCGAACGTTCCCAAAATGGTCTATAATGATAAAATTTTATCATTTAATCTTTTGACTCTAAATGACTGTTGGATGTGAATTATGACTTTTTCAACTAAAATAAGTGTGTTTAAAGTCATTTCTGTGACTGAAACGGGTCAAACTTGAAGCTTTTGAGTAAGCAAAACTCTGTAAAAATGGCCATTTTGGTCACTGTGATGGTTTAAAAAGTGGTTATTCAACATGAGGCACAATCCAATTGACATTTTGAATCATTTTTGATACAGTCCAAAAAAATCAATTTTCGGATGAAAAACGATGACTCCGGACATGTCGAACGTTCCCAAAATGGTCTATAATGATGAAATTTTAACATTTAATCTTTTGACTCTAAATGACTGTTGGATGTGAATTATGACAATTTCAACAAAAATAAGTGTGTTCAAAGTCATTTCTGTGACTGAAACGGGTCAAAATTGAAGCTTTTAAATAAGCAAAACTCTGTAAAAATGGCCATTTTGGTCACTGTGAGGGTTTAAAAAGTGGTTATTCAACATGAGGCACGATCCAATTGACATTTTGAATCATTTTTGGTACAGTCCAAAAAATCAATTTTCGGATGAAAAACGATGACTCCGGACATGTCAAACGTTCCTAAAATGGTCTATAATGATGAAATTTTAACATTTAATCTTTTGACTCTAAATGACTGTTGGATGTGAATTATGACTTTTTCAACTAAAATAAGTGTGTTTAAAGTCATTTCTGTGCCTGAAACGGGTCAAAATTGAAGCTTTTGAGTAAGCAAAAGTCTGTAAAAATGGCAATTTTGGTCACTGTGAGGGTTTAAAAAGTGGTTATTCAACATGAGGCACGATCCAATTGACATTTTGAATCATTTTTTGTACAGTCCAAAAAATCAGTTTTCGGATGAAAAACGATGACTCCGGACATGTCGAACGTTCCCAAAATGGTCTATAATGATGAAATTTTAACATTTAATCTTTTGACTCTAAATGACTGTTGGATGTGAATTATGACAATTTCAACTAAAATAAGTGTGTTTAAAGTCATTTCTGTGACTGAAACGGGTCAAAATTGAAGCTTTTAAATAAGCAAAACTCTGTAAAAATGGACATTTTGGTCACTGTGAGGGTTTAAAAAGTGGTTATTCAACATGAGGCACGATCCAATTGACATTTTGAGTCATTTTTGGTACAGTCCAAAAAATCAATTTTCGGATGAAAAACGATGACTCCGGACATGTCAAACGTTCCCAAAATGGTCTATAATGATGACATTTTAACATTTAATCTTTTGACTCTAAATGATTTTTTATATGTGAATTATGACTTTTTCAACTAAAATAAGTGTGTTTAAAGTCATTTCTGTGCCTGAAACAGGTCAAAATTGAAGCTTTTGAGTAAGCAAAACTCTGTAAAAATGTCAATTTTGGTCACTGTGAGGGTTTAAAAAGTGGTTATTCAACATGAGGCACGATCCAATTGACATTTTGAATCATTTTTGGTACAGTCCAAAAAATCAATTTTCGGATGAAAAACGATGACTCCGGACATGTCGAACGTTCCCAAAATGGTCTATAATGATGAAATTTTAACATTTAATCTTTTGACTCTAAAGGACTGTTGGATGTGAATTATGACCTTTTCAACTAAAATAAGTGTTTAAAGTCATTTCTGTGCCTGAAACGGGTCAAAATTGAAGCTTTTGAGTAAGCAAAACTCTGTAAAAATGGCAATTTTGGTCACTGTGAGGGTTTAAAAAGTGGTTATTCAACATGAGGCACGATCCAATTGACATTTTGAATCATTTTTGGTACATCCAAAAAACCAATTTTCGGATGAAAAACGATGACTCCGGACATGTCGAATGTTCCCAAAATGGTCTATAATGATGAAATTTTAACATTTAATCTTTTGACTCTAAATGACTGTTGGATGTGAATTATGACAATTTCAACTAAAATAAGTGTGTTCAAAGTCATTTCTGTGACTGAAACGGGTCAAAATTGAAGCTTTTAAATAAGCAAAACTCAGTAAAAATGGCCATTTTGGTCACTGTGAGGGTTTAAAAAGTGGTTATTCAACACGAGGCACGATCCAATTGACATTTTGAATCATTTTTGGTACAGTCCAAAAAATCAATTTTCGGTTGAAAAACGATGACTCCGGACATGTCAAACGTTCCCAAAATGGTCTATAATGATGAAATTTTAACATTTAATCTTTTGACTCTAAATGACTGTTGGATGTGAATTATGACTTTTTCAACTAAAATAAGTGTGTTTAAAGTCATTTCTGTGCCTGAAACGGGTCAAAATTGAAGCTTTTGAGTAAGCAAGTCTATAATGATGAAATTTTAACATTTAATCTTTTGACTCTAAATGACTGTTGGATGTGAATTATGACTTTTTCAACTAAAATAAGTGTGTTTAAAGTCATTTCTGTGCCTGAAACGGGTCAAAATTGAAGCTTTTGAGTAAGCAAATCTCTGTAAAAATGGCAATTTTGGTCACAGTGAGGGGTTAAAAAGTGGTTATTCAACATGAGGCACGATCCAATTGACATTTTGAATCATTTTTGGTACAGTCCAAAAAATCAATTTTCGGATGAAAAACGATGACTCCGGACATGTCGAACATTCCCAAAATGGTCTAAAATGATGAAATTTTAACATATAATCTTTTGACTCTAAATGACTGTTGGATGTGAATTATGACTTTTTCAACTAAAATAAGTGTGTTTAAAGTCATTTCTGTGCCTGAAACGGGTCAAAATTGAAGCTTTTGAGTAAGCAAAACTCTGTAAAAATGGCAATTTTGGTCACTGTGAGGGTGTAAAAAGTGGTTATTCAACATGAGGCACGATCCAATTGACATTTTGAATCATTTTTGGTACAGTCCAAAAAATCAATTTGCGGATGAAAAAACGATGACTCCGGACATGTCGAACGTTCCCAAAATGGTCTATAATGATAAAATTTTATCATTTAATCTTTTGACTCTAAATGACTGTTGGATGTGAATTATGACTTTTTCAACTAAAATAAGTGTGTTTAAAGTCATTTCTGTGACTGAAACGGGTCAAACTTGAAGCTTTTGAGTAAGCAAAACTCTGTAAAAATGGCCATTTTGGTCACTGTGATGGTTTAAAAGTGGTTATTCAACATGAGGCACAATCCAATTGACATTTTGAATCATTTTTGATACAGTCCAAAAAATCAATTTTCGGATGAAAAACGATGACTCCGGACATGTCGAACGTTCCCAAAATGGTCTATAATGATGAAATTTTAACATTTAATCTTTTGACTCTAAATGACTGTTGGATGTGAATTATGACAATTTCAACAAAAATAAGTGTGTTCAAAGTCATTTCTGTGACTGAAACGGGTCAAAATTGAAGCTTTTAAATAAGCAAAACTCTGTAAAAATGGCCATTTTGGTCACTGTGAGGGTTTAAAAAGTGGTTATTCAACATGAGGCACGATCCAATTGACATTTTGAATCATTTTTGGTACAGTCCAAAAAATCAATTTTCGGATGAAAAACGATGACTCCGGACATGTCAAACGTTCCTAAAATGGTCTATAATCATGAAATTTTAACATTTAATCTTTTGACTCTAAATGACTGTTGGATGTGAATTATGACTTTTTCAACTAAAATAAGTGTGTTTAAAGTCATTTCTGTGCCTGAAACGGGTCAAAATTGAAGCTTTTGAGTAAGCAAAAGTCTGTAAAAATGGCAATTTTGGTCACTGTGAGGGTTTAAAAAGTGGTTATTCAACATGAGGCACGATCCAATTGACATTTTGAATCATTTTTTGTACAGTCCAAAAAATCAGTTTTCGGATGAAAAACGATGACTCCGGACATGTCGAACGTTCCCAAAATGGTCTATAATGATGAAATTTTAACATTTAATCTTTTGACTCTAAATGACTGTTGGATGTGAATTATGACAATTTCAACTAAAATAAGTGTGTTCAAAGTCATTTCTGTGACTGAAACGGGTCAAAATTGAAGCTTTTAAATAAGCAAAACTCTGTAAAAATGGCCATTTTGGTCACTGGGAGGGTTTAAAAAGTGGTTATTCAACATGAGGCACGATCCAATTGACATTTTGAATCATTTTTGGTACAGTCCAAAAAATCAATTTTCGGATGAAAAACGATGACTCCGGACATGTCAAACGTTCCTAAAATGGTCTATAATGATGAAATTTTAACATTTAATCTTTTGACTCTAAATGACTGTTGGATGTGAATTATGACTTTTTCAACTAAAATAAGTGTGTTTAAAGTCATTTCTGTGCCTGAAACGGGTCAAAATTGAAGCTTTTGAGTAAGCAAAGTCTGTAAAAATGTCAATTTTGGTCACTGTGAGGGTTTAAAAAGTGGTTATTCAACATGAGGCACGATCCAATTGACATTTTGAATCATTTTTGGTACAGTCCAAAAAATCAATTTTCGGATGAAAAACGATGACTCCGGACATGTCGAACGTTCCCAAAATGGTCTATAATGATGAAATTTTAACATTTAATCTTTTGACTCTAAATGACTGTTGGATGTGAATTATGACTTTTTCAACTAAAATAAGTGTGTTTAAAGTCATTTCTGTGCCTGAAACAGGTCAAAATTGAAGCTTTTGAGTAAGCAAAACTCTGTAAAAATGGCAATTTTGGTCACTGTGAGGGTTTAAAAAGTGGTTATTCAACATGAGGCACGATCCAATTGACATTTTGAATCATTTTTTGTACAGTCCAAAAAATCAGTTTTCGGATGAAAAACGATGACTCCGGACATGTCGAACACTCCCAAAATGGTCTATAATGATGAAATTTTAACATTTAATCTTTTGACTCTAAATGACTGTTGGATGTGAATTATGACTTTTTCAACTAAAATAAGTGTGTTTAAAGTCATTTCTGTGCCTGAAACAGGTCAAAATTGAAGCTTTTGAGTAAGCAAAACTCTGTAAAAATGGCAATTTTGGTCACTGTGAGGGTTTAAAAAGTGGTTATTCAACATGAGGCACGATCCAATTGACATTTTGAATCATTTTTTGTACAGTGCAAAAAATCAGTTTTCGGATGAAAAACGATGACTCCGGACATGTCGAACGTTCCCAAAATGGTCTATATTGATGAAATTTTAACATTTAATCTTTTGACTCTAAATGACTGTTGGATGTGAATTATGACAATTTCAACTAAAATAAGTGTGTTTAAAGTCATTTCTGTGACTGAAACGGGTCAAAATTGAAGCTTTTAAATAAGCAAAACTCTGTAAAAATGGACATTTTGGTCACTGTGAGGGTTTAAAAAGTGGTTATTCAACATGAGGCACGATCCAATTGACATTTTGAGTCATTTTTGGTACAGTCCAAAAAATCAATTTTTGGATGAAAAACGATGACTCCGGACATGTCAAACGTTCCCAAAATGGTCTATAATGATGAAATTTTAACATTTAATCTTTTGACTCTAAATGATTTTTTATATGTGAATTATGACTTTTTCAACTAAAATAAGTGTGTTTAAAGTCATTTCTGTGCCTGAAACAGGTCAAAATTGAAGCTTTTGAGTAAGCAAAACTCTGTAAAAATGTCAATTTTGGTCACTGTGAGGGTTTAAAAAGTGGTTATTCAACATGAGGCACGATCCAATTGACATTTTGAATCATTTTTGGTACAGTCCAAAAAATCAATTTTCGGATGAAAAACGATGACTCCGGACATGTCGAACGTTCCCAAAATGGTCTATAATGATGAAATTTTAACATTTAATCTTTTGACTCTAAAGGACTGTTGGATGTGAATTATGACCTTTTCAACTAAAATAAGTGTTTAAAGTCATTTCTGTGCCTGAAACGGGTCAAAATTGAAGCTTTTGAGTAAGCAAAACTCTGTAAAAATGGCAATTTTGGTCACTGTGAGGGTTTAAAAAGTGGTTATTCAACATGAGGCACGATCCAATTGACATTTTGAATCATTTTTGGTACATCCAAAAAACCAATTTTCGGATGAAAAACGATGACTCCGGACATGTCGAATGTTCCCAAAATGGTCTATAATGATGAAATTTTAACATTTAATCTTTTGACTCTAAATGACTGTTGGATGTGAATTATGACAATTTCAACTAAAATAAGTGTGTTCAAAGTCATTTCTGTGACTGAAACGGGTCAAAATTGAAGCTTTTAAATAAGCAAAACTCAGTAAAAATGGCCATTTTGGTCACTGTGAGGGTTTAAAAAGTGGTTATTCAACACGAGGCACGATCCAATTGACATTTTGAATCATTTTTGGTACAGTCCAAAAAATCAATTTTCGGTTGAAAAACGATGACTCCGGACATGTCAAACGTTCCCAAAATGGTCTATAATGATGAAATTTTAACATTAATCTTTTGACTCTAAATGACTGTTGGATGTGAATTATGACTTTTTCAACTAAAATAAGTGTGTTTAAAGTCATTTCTGTGCCTGAAACGGGTCAAAATTGAAGCTTTTGAGTAAGCAAATCTCTGTAAAAATGGCAATTTTGGTCACAGTGAGGGGTTAAAAAGTGGTTATTCAACATGAGGCACGATCCAATTGACATTTTGAATCATTTTTGGTACAGTCCAAAAAATCAATTTTCGGATGAAAAACGATGACTCCGGACATGTCGAACATTCCCAAAATGGTCTAAAATGATGAAATTTTAACATATAATCTTTTGACTCTAAATGACTGTTGGATGTGAATTATGACTTTTTCAACTAAAATAAGTGTATTTAAAGTCATTTCTGTGCCTGAAACGGGTCAAAATTGAAGCTTTTGAGTAAGCAAAACTCTGTAAAAATGGCAATTTTGGTCACTGTGAGGGTTTAAAAAGTGGTTATTCAACATGAGGCACGATCCAATTGACATTTTGAATCATTTTTGGTACAGTCCAAAAAATCAATTTTCGGATGAAAAAACGATGACTCCGGACATGTCGAACGTTCCCAAAATGGTCTATAATGATAAAATTTTATCATTTAATCTTTTGACTCTAAATGACTGTTGGATGTGAATTATGACTTTTTCAACTAAAATAAGTGTGTTTAAAGTCATTTCTGTGACTGAAACGGGTCAAACTTGAAGCTTTTGAGTAAGCAAAACTCTGTAAAAATGGCCATTTTGGTCACTGTGATGGTTTAAAAAGTGGTTATTCAACATGAGGCACAATCCAATTGACATTTTGAATCATTTTTGATACAGTCCAAAAAAATCAATTTTCGGATGAAAAACGATGACTCCGGACATGTCGAACGTTCCCAAAATGGTCTATAATGATGAAATTTTAACATTTAATCTTTTGACTTTAAATGACTGTTGGATGTGAAGTATGACAATTTCAACTAAAATAAGTGTGTTCAAAGTCATTTCTGTGACTGAAACGGGTCAAAATTGAAGCTTTTAAATAAGCAAAACTCTGTAAAAATGGCCATTTTGGTCACTGTGAGGGTTTAAAAAGTGGTTATTCAACATGAGGCACGATCCAATTGACATTTTGAATCATTTTTGGTACAGTCCAAAAAATCAATTTTCGGATGAAAAACGATGACTTCGGACATGTCAAACGTTCCTAAAATGGTCTATAATGATGAAATTTTAACATTTAATCTTTTGACTCTAAATGACTGTTGGATGTGAATTATGACTTTTTCAACTAAAATAAGTGTGTTTAAAGTCATTTCTGTGCCTGAAACGGGTCAAAATTGAAGCTTTTGAGTAAGCAAAAGTCTGTAAAAATGGCAATTTTGGTCACTGTGAGGGTTTAAAAAGTGGTTATTCAACATGAGGCACGATCCAATTGACATTTTGAATCATTTTTTGTACAGTCCAAAAAATCAGTTTTCGGATGAAAAACGATGACTCCGGACATGTCGAACGTTCCCAAAATGGTCTATAATGATGAAATTTTAACATTTAATCTTTTGACTCTAAATGACTGTTGGATGTGAATTATGACAATTTCAACTAAAATAAGTGTGTTTAAAGTCATTTCTGTGACTGAAACGGGTCAAAATTGAAGCTTTTAAATAAGCAAAACTCTGTAAAAATGGACATTTTGGTCACTGTGAGGGTTTAAAAAGTGGTTATTCAACATGAGGCACGATCCAATTGACATTTTGAGTCATTTTTGGTACAGTCCAAAAAATCAATTTTCGGATGAAAAACGATGACTCCGGACATGTCAAACGTTCCCAAAATGGTCTATAATGATGAAATTTTAACATTTAATCTTTTGACTCTAAATGATTTTTTATATGTGAATTATGACTTTTTCAACTAAAATAAGTGTGTTTAAAGTCATTTCTGTGCCTGAAACGGGTCAAAATTGAAGCTTTTGAGTAAGCAAATCTCTGTAAAAATGGCAATTTTGGTCACAGTGAGGGGTTAAAAAGTGGTTATTCAACATGAGGCACGATCCAATTGACATTTTGAATCATTTTTGGTACAGTCCAAAAAATCAATTTTCGGATGAAAAACGATGACTCCGGACATGTCGAACGTTCCCAAAATGGTCTATAATGATGAAATTTTAACATTTAATCTTTTGACTCTAAAGGACTGTTGGATGTGAATTATGACCTTTTCAACTAAAATAAGTGTTTAAAGTCATTTCTGTGCCTGAAACGGGTCAAAATTGAAGCTTTTGAGTAAGCAAAACTCTGTAAAAATGGCAATTTTGGTCACTGTGAGGGTTTAAAAAGTGGTTATTCAACATGAGGCACGATCCAATTGACATTTTGAATCATTTTTGGTACATCCAAAAAACCAATTTTCGGATGAAAAACGATGACTCCGGACATGTCGAATGTTCCCAAAATGGTCTATAATGATGAAATTTTAACATTTAATCTTTTGACTCTAAATGACTGTTGGATGTGAATTATGACAATTTCAACTAAAATAAGTGTGTTCAAAGTCATTTCTGTGACTGAAACGGGTCAAAATTGAAGCTTTTAAATAAGCAAAACTCAGTAAAAATGGCCATTTTGGTCACTGTGAGGGTTTAAAAAGTGGTTATTCAACACGAGGCACGATCCAATTGACATTTTGAATCATTTTTGGTACAGTCCAAAAAATCAATTTTCGGTTGAAAAACGATGACTCCGGACATGTCAAACGTTCCCAAAATGGTCTATAATGATGAAATTTTAACATTTAATCTTTTGACTCTAAATGACTGTTGGATGTGAATTATGACTTTTTCAACTAAAATAAGTGTGTTTAAAGTCATTTCTGTGCCTGAAACGGGTCAAAATTGAAGCTTTTGAGTAAGCAAATCTCTGTAAAAATGGCAATTTTGGTCACAGTGAGGGGTTAAAAAGTGGTTATTCAACATGAGGCACGATCCAATTGACATTTTGAATCATTTTTGGTACAGTCCAAAAAATCAATTTTCGGATGAAAAACGATGACTCCGGACATGTCGAACATTCCCAAAATGGTCTAAAATGATGAAATTTTAACATATAATCTTTTGACTCTAAATGACTGTTGGATGTGAATTATGACTTTTTCAACTAAAATAAGTGTGTTTAAAGTCATTTCTGTGCCTGAAACGGGTCAAAATTGAAGCTTTTGAGTAAGCAAAACTCCGTAAAAATGGCAATTTTGGTCACTGTGAGGGTGTAAAAAGTGGTTATTCAACATGAGGCACGATCCAATTGACATTTTGAATCATTTTTGGTACAGTCCAAAAAATCAATTTGCGGATGAAAAAACGATGACTCCGGACATGTCGAACGTTCCCAAAATGGTCTATAATGATAAAATTTTATCATTTAATCTTTTGACTCTAAATGACTGTTGGATGTGAATTATGACTTTTTCAACTAAAATAAGTGTGTTTAAAGTCATTTCTGTGACTGAAACGGGTCAAACTTGAAGCTTTTGAGTAAGCAAAACTCTGTAAAAATGGCCATTTTGGTCACTGTGATGGTTTAAAAAGTGGTTATTCAACATGAGGCACAATCCAATTGACATTTTGAATCATTTTTGATACAGTCCAAAAAAATCAATTTTCGGATGAAAAACGATGACTCCGGACATGTCGAACGTTCCCAAAATGGTCTATAATGATGAAATTTTAACATTTAATCTTTTGACTCTGAATGACTGTTGGATGTGAATTATGACAATTTCAACAAAAATAAGTGTGTTCAAAGTCATTTCTGTGACTGAAACGGGTCAAAATTGAAGCTTTTAAATAAGCAAAACTCTGTAAAAATGGCCATTTTGGTCACTGTGAGGGTTTAAAAAGTGGTTATTCAACATGAGGCACGATCCAATTGACATTTTGAATCATTTTTGGTACAGTCCAAAAAATCAATTTTCGGATGAAAAACGATGACTCCGGACATGTCAAACGTTCCTAAAATGGTCTATAATCATGAAATTTTAACATTTAATCTTTTGACTCTAAATGACTGTTGGATGTGAATTATGACTTTTTCAACTAAAATAAGTGTGTTTAAAGTCATTTCTGTGACTGAAACGGGTCAAAATTGAAGCTTTTAAATAAGCAAAACTCTGTAAAAATGGACATTTTGGTCACTGTGAGGGTTTAAAAAGTGGTTATTCAACATGAGGCACGATCCAATTGACATTTTGAGTCATTTTTGGTACAGTCCAAAAAATCAATTTTCGGATGAAAAACGATGACTCCGGACATGTCAAACGTTCCCAAAATGGTCTATAATGATGAAATTTTAACATTTAATCTTTTGACTCTAAATGATTTTTTATATGTGAATTATGACTTTTTCAACTAAAATAAGTGTGTTTAAAGTCATTTCTGTGCCTGAAACGGGTCAAAATTGAAGCTTTTGAGTAAGCAAATCTCTGTAAAAATGGCAATTTTGGTCACAGTGAGGGGTTAAAAAGTGGTTATTCAACATGAGGCACGATCCAATTGACATTTTGAATCATTTTTGGTACAGTCCAAAAAATCAATTTTCGGATGAAAAACGATGACTCCGGACATGTCGAACGTTCCCAAAATGGTCTATAATGATGAAATTTTAACATTTAATCTTTTGACTCTAAAGGACTGTTGGATGTGAATTATGACCTTTTCAACTAAAATAAGTGTTTAAAGTCATTTCTGTGCCTGAAACGGTTCAAAATTGAAGCTTTTGAGTAAGCAAAACTCTGTAAAAATGGCAATTTTGGTCACTGTGAGGGTTTAAAAAGTGGTTATTCAACATGAGGCACGATCCAATTGACATTTTGAATCATTTTTGGTACATCCAAAAAACCAATTTTCGGATGAAAAACGATGACTCCGGACATGTCGAATGTTCCCAAAATGGTCTATAATGATGAAATTTTAACATTTAATCTTTTGACTCTAAATGACTGTTGGATGTGAATTATGACAATTTCAACTAAAATAAGTGTGTTCAAAGTCATTTCTGTGACTGAAACGGGTCAAAATTGAAGCTTTTAAATAAGCAAAACTCAGTAAAAATGGCCATTTTGGTCACTGTGAGGGTTTAAAAAGTGGTTATTCAACACGAGGCACGATCCAATTGACATTTTGAATCATTTTTGGTACAGTCCAAAAAATCAATTTTCGGTTGAAAAACGATGACTCCGGACATGTCAAACGTTCCCAAAATGGTCTATAATGATGAAATTTTAACATTTAATCTTTTGACTCTAAATGACTGTTGGATGTGAATTATGACTTTTTCAACTAAAATAAGTGTGTTTAAAGTCATTTCTGTGCCTGAAACGGGTCAAAATTGAAGCTTTTGAGTAAGCAAATCTCTGTAAAAATGGCAATTTTGGTCACAGTGAGGGGTTAAAAAGTGGTTATTCAACATGAGGCACGATCCAATTGACATTTTGAATCATTTTTGGTACAGTCCAAAAAATCAATTTTCGGATGAAAAACGATGACTCCGGACATGTCGAACATTCCCAAAATGGTCTAAAATGATGAAATTTTAACATATAATCTTTTGACTCTAAATGACTGTTGGATGTGAATTATGACTTTTTCAACTAAAATAAGTGTGTTTAAAGTCATTTCTGTGCCTGAAACGGGTCAAAATTGAAGCTTTTGAGTAAGCAAAACTCTGTAAAAATGGCAATTTTGGTCACTGTGAGGGTGTAAAAAGTGGTTATTCAACATGAGGCACGATCCAATTGACATTTTGAATCATTTTTGGTACAGTCCAAAAAATCAATTTGCGGATGAAAAAACGATGACTCCGGACATGTCGAACGTTCCCAAAATGGTCTATAATGATAAAATTTTATCATTTAATCTTTTGACTCTAAATGACTGTTGGATGTGAATTATGACTTTTTCAACTAAAATAAGTGTGTTTAAAGTCATTTCTGTGACTGAAACGGGTCAAACTTGAAGCTTTTGAGTAAGCAAAACTCTGTAAAAATGGCCATTTTGGTCACTGTGATGGTTTAAAAAGTGGTTATTCAACATGAGGCACAATCCAATTGACATTTTGAATCATTTTTGGTACAGTCCAAAAAATCAATTTTCGGATGAAAAACGATGACTCCGGACATGTCAAACGTTCCTAAAATGGTCTATAATCATGAAATTTTAACATTTAATCTTTTGACTCTAAATGACTGTTGGATGTGAATTATGACTTTTTCAACTAAAATAAGTGTGTTTAAAGTCATTTCTGTGCCTGAAACGGGTCAAAATTGAAGCTTTTGAGTAAGCAAAAGTCTGTAAAAATGGCAATTTTGGTCACTGTGAGGGTTTAAAAAGTGGTTATTCAACATGAGGCACGATCCAATTGACATTTTGAATCATTTTTTGTACAGTCCAAAAAATCAGTTTTCGGATGAAAAACGATGACTCCGGACATGTCGAACGTTCCCAAAATGGTCTATAATGATGAAATTTTAACATTTAATCTTTTGACTCTAAATGACTGTTGGATGTGAATTATGACAATTTCAACTAAAATAAGTGTGTTCAAAGTCATTTCTGTGACTGAAACGGGTCAAAATTGAAGCTTTTAAATAAGCAAAACTCTGTAAAAATGGCCATTTTGGTCACTGGGAGGGTTTAAAAAGTGGTTATTCAACATGAGGCACGATCCAATTGACATTTTGAATCATTTTTGGTACAGTCCAAAAAATCAATTTTCGGATGAAAAACGATGACTCCGGACATGTCAAACGTTCCTAAAATGGTCTATAATGATGAAATTTTAACATTTAATCTTTTGACTCTAAATGACTGTTGGATGTGAATTATGACTTTTTCAACTAAAATAAGTGTGTTTAAAGTCATTTCTGTGCCTGAAACGGGTCAAAATTGAAGCTTTTGAGTAAGCAAAAGTCTGTAAAAATGTCAATTTTGGTCACTGTGAGGGTTTAAAAAGTGGTTATTCAACATGAGGCACGATCCAATTGACATTTTGAATCATTTTTGGTACAGTCCAAAAAATCAATTTTCGGATGAAAAACGATGACTCCGGACATGTCGAACGTTCCCAAAATGGTCTATAATGATGAAATTTTAACATTTAATCTTTTGACTCTAAATGACTGTTGGATGTGAATTATGAGTTTTTCAACTAAAATAAGTGTGTTTAAAGTCATTTCTGTGCCTGAAACAGGTCAAAATTGAAGCTTTTGAGTAAGCAAAACTCTGTAAAAATGGCAATTTTGGTCACTGTGAGGGTTTAAAAAGTGGTTATTCAACATGAGGCACGATCCAATTGACATTTTGAATCATTTTTTGTACAGTCCAAAAAATCAGTTTTCGGATGAAAAACGATGACTCCGGACATGTCGAACACTCCCAAAATGGTCTATAATGATGAAATTTTAACATTTAATCTTTTGACTCTAAATGACTGTTGGATGTGAATTATGACTTTTTCAACTAAAATAAGTGTGTTTAAAGTCATTTCTGTGCCTGAAACAGGTCAAAATTGAAGCTTTTGAGTAAGCAAAACTCTGTAAAAATGGCAATTTTGGTCACTGTGAGGGTTTAAAAAGTGGTTATTCAACATGAGGCACGATCCAATTGACATTTTGAATCATTTTTTGTACAGTGCAAAAAATCAGTTTTCGGATGAAAAACGATGACTCCGGACATGTCGAACGTTCCCAAAATGGTCTATAATGATGAAATTTTAACATTTAATCTTTTGACTCTAAATGACTGTTGGATGTGAATTATGACAATTTCAACTAAAATAAGTGTGTTTAAAGTCATTTCTGTGACTGAAACGGGTCAAAATTGAAGCTTTTAAATGAGCAAAACTCTGTAAAAATGGACATTTTGGTCACTGTGAGGGTTTAAAAAGTGGTTATTCAACATGAGGCACGATCCAATTGACATTTTGAGTCATTTTTGGTACAGTCCAAAAAATCAATTTTTGGATGAAAAACGATGACTCCGGACATGTCAAACGTTCCCAAAATGGTCTATAATGATGAAATTTTAACATTTAATCTTTTGACTCTAAATGATTTTTTATATGTGAATTATGACTTTTTCAACTAAAATAAGTGTGTTTAAAGTCATTTCTGTGCCTGAAACAGGTCAAAATTGAAGCTTTTGAGTAAGCAAAACTCTGTAAAAATGTCAATTTTGGTCACTGTGAGGGTTTAAAAAGTGGTTATTCAACATGAGGCACGATCCAATTGACATTTTGAATCATTTTTGGTACAGTCCAAAAAATCAATTTTCGGATGAAAAACGATGACTCCGGACATGTCGAACGTTCCCAAAATGGTCTATAATGATGAAATTTTAACATTTAATCTTTTGACTCTAAAGGACTGTTGGATGTGAATTATGACCTTTTCAACTAAAATAAGTGTTTAAAGTCATTTCTGTGCCTGAAACGGGTCAAAATTGAAGCTTTTGAGTAAGCAAAACTCTGTAAAAATGGCAATTTTGGTCACTGTGAGGGTTTAAAAAGTGGTTATTCAACATGAGGCACGATCCAATTGACATTTTGAATCATTTTTGGTACATCCAAAAAACCAATTTTCGGATGAAAAACGATGACTCCGGACATGTCGAATGTTCCCAAAATGGTCTATAATGATGAAATTTTAACATTTAATCTTTTGACTCTAAATGACTGTTGGATGTGAATTATGACAATTTCAACTAAAATAAGTGTGTTCAAAGTCATTTCTGTGACTGAAACGGGTCAAAATTGAAGCTTTTAAATAAGCAAAACTCAGTAAAAATGGCCATTTTGGTCACTGTGAGGGTTTAAAAAGTGGTTATTCAACACGAGGCACGATCCAATTGACATTTTGAATCATTTTTGGTACAGTCCAAAAAATCAATTTTCGGTTGAAAAACGATGACTCCGGACATGTCAAACGTTCCCAAAATGGTCTATAATGATGAAATTTTAACATTAATCTTTTGACTCTAAATGACTGTTGGATGTGAATTATGACTTTTTCAACTAAAATAAGTGTGTTTAAAGTCATTTCTGTGCCTGAAACGGGTCAAAATTGAAGCTTTTGAGTAAGCAAATCTCTGTAAAAATGGCAATTTTGGTCACAGTGAGGGGTTAAAAAGTGGTTATTCAACATGAGGCACGATCCAATTGACATTTTGAATCATTTTTGGTACAGTCCAAAAAATCAATTTTCGGATGAAAAACGATGACTCCGGACATGTCGAACATTCCCAAAATGGTCTAAAATGATGAAATTTTAACATATAATCTTTTGACTCTAAATGACTGTTGGATGTGAATTATGACTTTTTCAACTAAAATAAGTGTATTTAAAGTCATTTCTGTGCCTGAAACGGGTCAAAATTGAAGCTTTTGAGTAAGCAAAACTCTGTAAAAATGGCAATTTTGGTCACTGTGAGGGTTTAAAAAGTGGTTATTCAACATGAGGCACGATCCAATTGACATTTTGAATCATTTTTGGTACAGTCCAAAAAATCAATTTTCGGATGAAAAAACGATGACTCCGGACATGTCGAACGTTCCCAAAATGGTCTATAATGATAAAATTTTATCATTTAATCTTTTGACTCTAAATGACTGTTGGATGTGAATTATGACTTTTTCAACTAAAATAAGTGTGTTTAAAGTCATTTCTGTGACTGAAACGGGTCAAACTTGAAGCTTTTGAGTAAGCAAAACTCTGTAAAAATGGCCATTTTGGTCACTGTGATGGTTTAAAAAGTGGTTATTCAACATGAGGCACAATCCAATTGACATTTTGAATCATTTTTGATACAGTCCAAAAAAATCAATTTTCGGATGAAAAACGATGACTCCGGACATGTCGAACGTTCCCAAAATGGTCTATAATGATGAAATTTTAACATTTAATCTTTTGACTCTAAATGACTGTTGGATGTGAATTATGACAATTTCAACTAAAATAAGTGTGTTCAAAGTCATTTCTGTGACTGAAACGGGTCAAAATTGAAGCTTTTAAATAAGCAAAACTCTGTAAAAATGGCCATTTTGGTCACTGTGAGGGTTTAAAAAGTGGTTATTCAACATGAGGCACGATCCAATTGACATTTTGAATCATTTTTGGTACAGTCCAAAAAATCAATTTTCGGATGAAAAACGATGACTCCGGACATGTCAAACGTTCCTAAAATGGTCTATAATGATGAAATTTTAACATTTAATCTTTTGACTCTAAATGACTGTTGGATGTGAATTATGACTTTTTCAACTAAAATAAGTGTGTTTAAAGTCATTTCTGTGCCTGAAACGGGTCAAAATTGAAGCTTTTGAGTAAGCAAAAGTCTGTAAAAATGGCAATTTTGGTCACTGTGAGGGTTTAAAAAGTGGTTATTCAACATGAGGCACGATCCAATTGACATTTTGAATCATTTTTTGTACAGTCCAAAAAATCAGTTTTCGGATGAAAAACGATGACTCCGGACATGTCGAACGTTCCCAAAATGGTCTATAATGATGAAATTTTAACATTTAATCTTTTGACTCTAAATGACTGTTGGATGTGAATTATGACAATTTCAACTAAAATAAGTGTGTTTAAAGTCATTTCTGTGACTGAAACGGGTCAAAATTGAAGCTTTTAAATAAGCAAAACTCTGTAAAAATGGACATTTTGGTCACTGTGAGGGTTTAAAAAGTGGTTATTCAACATGAGGCACGATCCAATTGACATTTTGAGTCATTTTTGGTACAGTCCAAAAAATCAATTTTCGGATGAAAAACGATGACTCCGGACATGTCAAACGTTCCCAAAATGGTCTATAATGATGAAATTTTAACATTTAATCTTTTGACTCTAAATGATTTTTTATATGTGAATTATGACTTTTTCAACTAAAATAAGTGTGTTTAAAGTCATTTCTGTGCCTGAAACGGGTCAAAATTGAAGCTTTTGAGTAAGCAAATCTCTGTAAAAATGGCAATTTTGGTCACAGTGAGGGGTTAAAAAGTGGTTATTCAACATGAGGCACGATCCAATTGACATTTTGAATCATTTTTGGTACAGTCCAAAAAATCAATTTTCGGATGAAAAACGATGACTCCGGACATGTCGAACGTTCCCAAAATGGTCTATAATGATAAAATTTTATCATTTAATCTTTTGACTCTAAATGACTGTTGGATGTGAATTATGACTTTTTCAACTAAAATAAGTGTGTTTAAAGTCATTTCTGTGACTGAAACGGGTCAAACTTGAAGCTTTTGAGTAAGCAAAACTCTGTAAAAATGGCCATTTTGGTCACTGTGATGGTTTAAAAAGTGGTTATTCAACATGAGGCACAATCCAATTGACATTTTGAATCATTTTTGATACAGTCCAAAAAAATCAATTTTCGGATGAAAAACGATGACTCCGGACATGTCGAACGTTCCCAAAATGGTCTATAATGATGAAATTTTAACATTTAATCTTTTGACTCTAAATGACTGTTGGATGTGAATTATGACAATTTCAACTAAAATAAGTGTGTTCAAAGTCATTTCTGTGACTGAAACGGGTCAAAATTGAAGCTTTTAAATAAGCAAAACTCTGTAAAAATGGCCATTTTGGTCACTGTGAGGGTTTAAAAAGTGGTTATTCAACATGAGGCACGATCCAATTGACATTTTGAATCATTTTTGGTACAGTCCAAAAAATCAATTTTCGGATGAAAAACGATGACTCCGGACATGTCAAACGTTCCTAAAATGGTCTATAATGATGAAATTTTAACATTTAATCTTTTGACTCTAAATGACTGTTGGATGTGAATTATGACTTTTTCAACTAAAATAAGTGTGTTTAAAGTCATTTCTGTGCCTGAAACGGGTCAAAATTGAAGCTTTTGAGTAAGCAAAAGTCTGTAAAAATGGCAATTTTGGTCACTGTGAGGGTTTAAAAAGTGGTTATTCAACATGAGGCACGATCCAATTGACATTTTGAATCATTTTTTGTACAGTCCAAAAAATCAGTTTTCGGATGAAAAACGATGACTCCGGACATGTCGAACGTTCCCAAAATGGTCTATAATGATGAAATTTTAACATTTAATCTTTTGACTCTAAATGACTGTTGGATGTGAATTATGACAATTTCAACTAAAATAAGTGTGTTTAAAGTCATTTCTGTGACTGAAACGGGTCAAAATTGAAGCTTTTAAATAAGCAAAACTCTGTAAAAATGGACATTTTGGTCACTGTGAGGGTTTAAAAAGTGGTTATTCAACATGAGGCACGATCCAATTGACATTTTGAGTCATTTTTGGTACAGTCCAAAAAATCAATTTTCGGATGAAAAACGATGACTCCGGACATGTCAAACGTTCCCAAAATGGTCTATAATGATGAAATTTTAACATTTAATCTTTTGACTCTAAATGATTTTTTATATGTGAATTATGACTTTTTCAACTAAAATAAGTGTGTTTAAAGTCATTTCTGTGCCTGAAACAGGTCAAAATTGAAGCTTTTGAGTAAGCAAAACTCTGTAAAAATGTCAATTTTGGTCACTGTGAGGGTTTAAAAAGTGGTTATTCAACATGAGGCACGATCCAATTGACATTTTGAATCATTTTTGGTACAGTCCAAAAAATCAATTTTCGGATGAAAAACGATGACTCCGGACATGTCGAACATTCCCAAAATGGTCTAAAATGATGAAATTTTAACATATAATCTTTTGACTCTAAATGACTGTTGGATGTGAATTATGACTTTTTCAACTAAAATAAGTGTATTTAAAGTCATTTCTGTGCCTGAAACGGGTCAAAATTGAAGCTTTTGAGTAAGCAAAACTCTGTAAAAATGGCAATTTTGGTCACTGTGAGGGTTTAAAAAGTGGTTATTCAACATGAGGCACGATCCAATTGACATTTTGAATCATTTTTGGTACAGTCCAAAAAATCAATTTTCGGATGAAAAAACGATGACTCCGGACATGTCGAACGTTCCCAAAATGGTCTATAATGATAAAATTTTATCATTTAATCTTTTGACTCTAAATGACTGTTGGATGTGAATTATGACTTTTTCAACTAAAATAAGTGTGTTTAAAGTCATTTCTGTGACTGAAACGGGTCAAACTTGAAGCTTTTGAGTAAGCAAAACTCTGTAAAAATGGCCATTTTGGTCACTGTGATGGTTTAAAAAGTGGTTATTCAACATGAGGCACAATCCAATTGACATTTTGAATCATTTTTGATACAGTCCAAAAAAATCAATTTTCGGATGAAAAACGATGACTCCGGACATGTCGAACGTTCCCAAAATGGTCTATAATGATGAAATTTTAACATTTAATCTTTTGACTCTAAATGACTGTTGGATGTGAATTATGACAATTTCAACTAAAATAAGTGTGTTCAAAGTCATTTCTGTGACTGAAACGGGTCAAAATTGAAGCTTTTAAATAAGCAAAACTCTGTAAAAATGGCCATTTTGGTCACTGTGAGGGTTTAAAAAGTGGTTATTCAACATGAGGCACGATCCAATTGACATATTGAATCATTTTTGGTACAGTCCAAAAAATCAATTTTCGGATGAAAAACGATGACTCCGGACATGTCAAACGTTCCTAAAATGGTCTATAATGATGAAATTTTAACATTTAATCTTTTGACTCTAAATGACTGTTGGATGTGAATTATGACTTTTTCAACTAAAATAAGTGTGTTTAAAGTCATTTCTGTGCCTGAAACGGGTCAAAATTGAAGCTTTTGAGTAAGCAAAAGTCTGTAAAAATGGCAATTTTGGTCACTGTGAGGGTTTAAAAAGTGGTTATTCAACATGAGGCACGATCCAATTGACATTTTGAATCATTTTTTGTACAGTCCAAAAAATCAGTTTTCGGATGAAAAACGATGACTCCGGACATGTCGAACGTTCCCAAAATGGTCTATAATGATGAAATTTTAACATTTAATCTTTTGACTCTAAATGACTGTTGGATGTGAATTATGACAATTTCAACTAAAATAAGTGTGTTTAAAGTCATTTCTGTGACTGAAACGGGTCAAAATTGAAGCTTTTAAATAAGCAAAACTCTGTAAAAATGGACATTTTGGTCACTGTGAGGGTTTAAAAAGTGGTTATTCAACATGAGGCACGATCCAATTGACATTTTGAGTCATTTTTGGTACAGTCCAAAAAATCAATTTTCGGATGAAAAACGATGACTCCGGACATGTCAAACGTTCCCAAAATGGTCTATAATGATGAAATTTTAACATTTAATCTTTTGACTCTAAATGATTTTTTATATGTGAATTATGACTTTTTCAACTAAAATAAGTGTGTTTAAAGTCATTTCTGTGCCTGAAACGGGTCAAAATTGAAGCTTTTGAGTAAGCAAATCTCTGTAAAAATGGCAATTTTGGTCACAGTGAGGGGTTAAAAAGTGGTTATTCAACATGAGGCACGATCCAATTGACATTTTGAATCATTTTTGGTACAGTCCAAAAAATCAATTTTCGGATGAAAAACGATGACTCCGGACATGTCGAACGTTCCCAAAATGGTCTATAATGATAAAATTTTATCATTTAATCTTTTGACTCTAAATGACTGTTGGATGTGAATTATGACTTTTTCAACTAAAATAAGTGTGTTTAAAGTCATTTCTGTGACTGAAACGGGTCAAACTTGAAGCTTTTGAGTAAGCAAAACTCTGTAAAAATGGCCATTTTGGTCACTGTGATGGTTTAAAAAGTGGTTATTCAACATGAGGCACAATCCAATTGACATTTTGAATCATTTTTGATACAGTCCAAAAAAATCAATTTTCGGATGAAAAACGATGACTCCGGACATGTCGAACGTTCCCAAAATGGTCTATAATGATGAAATTTTAACATTTAATCTTTTGACTCTAAATGACTGTTGGATGTGAATTATGACAATTTCAACTAAAATAAGTGTGTTCAAAGTCATTTCTGTGACTGAAACGGGTCAAAATTGAAGCTTTTAAATAAGCAAAACTCTGTAAAAATGGCCATTTTGGTCACTGTGAGGGTTTAAAAAGTGGTTATTCAACATGAGGCACGATCCAATTGACATTTTGAATCATTTTTGGTACAGTCCAAAAAATCAATTTTCGGATGAAAAACGATGACTCCGGACATGTCAAACGTTCCTAAAATGGTCTATAATGATGAAATTTTAACATTTAATCTTTTGACTCTAAATGACTGTTGGATGTGAATTATGACTTTTTCAACTAAAATAAGTGTGTTTAAAGTCATTTCTGTGCCTGAAACGGGTCAAAATTGAAGCTTTTGAGTAAGCAAAAGTCTGTAAAAATGGCAATTTTGGTCACTGTGAGGGTTTAAAAAGTGGTTATTCAACATGAGGCACGATCCAATTGACATTTTGAATCATTTTTTGTACAGTCCAAAAAATCAGTTTTCGGATGAAAAACGATGACTCCGGACATGTCGAACGTTCCCAAAATGGTCTATAATGATGAAATTTTAACATTTAATCTTTTGACTCTAAATGACTGTTGGATGTGAATTATGACAATTTCAACTAAAATAAGTGTGTTTAAAGTCATTTCTGTGACTGAAACGGGTCAAAATTGAAGCTTTTAAATAAGCAAAACTCTGTAAAAATGGACATTTTGGTCACTGTGAGGGTTTAAAAAGTGGTTATTCAACATGAGGCACGATCCAATTGACATTTTGAGTCATTTTTGGTACAGTCCAAAAAATCAATTTTCGGATGAAAAACGATGACTCCGGACATGTCAAACGTTCCCAAAATGGTCTATAATGATGAAATTTTAACATTTAATCTTTTGACTCTAAATGATTTTTTATATGTGAATTATGACTTTTTCAACTAAAATAAGTGTGTTTAAAGTCATTTCTGTGCCTGAAACAGGTCAAAATTGAAGCTTTTGAGTAAGCAAAACTCTGTAAAAATGTCAATTTTGGTCACTGTGAGGGTTTAAAAAGTGGTTATTCAACATGAGGCACGATCCAATTGACATTTTGAATCATTTTTGGTACAGTCCAAAAAATCAATTTTCGGATGAAAAACGATGACTCCGGACATGTCGAACGTTCCCAAAATGGTCTATAATGATGAAATTTTAACATTTAATCTTTTGACTCTAAATGACTGTTGGATGTGAATTATGACCTTTTCAACTAAAATAAGTGTTTAAAGTCATTTCTGTGCCTGAAACGGGTCAAAATTGAAGCTTTTGAGTAAGCAAAACTCTGTAAAAATGGCAATTTTGGTCACTGTGAGGGTTTAAAAAGTGGTTATTCAACATGAGGCACGATCCAATTGACATTTTGAATCATTTTTGGTACATCCAAAAAACCAATTTTCGGATGAAAAACGATGACTCCGGACATGTCGAATGTTCCCAAAATGGTCTATAATGATGAAATTTTAACATTTAATCTTTTGACTCTAAATGACTGTTGGATGTGAATTATGACAATTTCAACTAAAATAAGTGTGTTCAAAGTCATTTCTGTGACTGAAACGGGTCAAAATTGAAGCTTTTAAATAAGCAAAACTCTGTAAAAATGGCCATTTTGGTCACTGTGAGGGTTTAAAAAGTGGTTATTCAACATGAGGCACGATCCAATTGACATTTTGAATCATTTTTGGTACAGTCCAAAAAATCAATTTTCGGTTGAAAAACGATGACTCCGGACATATCAAACGTTCCCAAAATGGTCTATAATGATGAAATTTTAACATTTAATCTTTTGACTCTAAATGACTGTTGGATGTGAATTATGACTTTTTCAACTAAAATAAGTGTGTTTAAAGTCATTTCTGTGCCTGAAACGGGTCAAAATTGAAGCTTTTGAGTAAGCAAATCTCTGTAAAAATGGCAATTTTGGTCACAGTGAGGGGTTAAAAAGTGGTTATTCAACATGAGGCACGATCCAATTGACATTTTGAATCATTTTTGGTACAGTCCAAAAAATCAATTTTCGGATGAAAAACGATGACTCCGGACATGTCGAACATTCCCAAAATGGTCTAAAATGATGAAATTTTAACATATAATCTTTTGACTCTAAATGACTGTTGGATGTGAATTATGACTTTTTCAACTAAAATAAGTGTGTTTAAAGTCATTTCTGTGACTGAAACGGGTCAAACTTGAAGCTTTTGAGTAAGCAAAACTCTGTAAAAATGGCCATTTTGGTCACTGTGATGGTTTAAAAAGTGGTTATTCAACATGAGGCACAATCCAATTGACATTTTGAATCATTTTTGATACAGTCCAAAAAAATCAATTTTCGGATGAAAAACGATGACTCCGGACATGTCGAACGTTCCCAAAATGGTCTATAATGATGAAATTTTAACATTTAATCTTTTGACTCTAAATGACTGTTGGATGTGAATTATGACTTTTTCAACTAAAATAAGTGTGTTTAAAGTCATTTCTGTGCCTGAAACGGGTCAAAATTGAAGCTTTTGAGTAAGCAAAAGTCTGTACAAATGGCAATTTTGGTCACTGTGAGGGTTTAAAAAGTGGTATTCAACATGAGGCACGATCCAATTGACATTTTGAATCATTTTTTGTACAGTCCAAAAAATCAGTTTTCGGATGAAAAACTATGACTCCGGACATGTCGAACGTTCCCAAAATGGTCTATAATGATGAAATTTTAACATTTAATCTTTTGACTCTAGATGACTGTTGGATGTGAATTATGACAATTTCAACTAAAATAAGTGTGTTTAAAGTCATTTCTGTGACTGAAACGGGTCAAAATTGAAGCTTTTAAATAAGCAAAACTCTGTAAAAATGGACATTTTGGTCACTGTGAGGGTTTAAAAAGTGGTTATTCAACATGAGGCACGATCCAATTGACATTTTGAGTCATTTTTGGTACAGTCCAAAAAATCAATTTTCGGATGAAAAACGATGACTCCGGACATGTCAAACGTTCCCAAAATGGTCTATAATGATGAAATTTTAACATTTAATCTTTTGACTCTAAATGATTTTTTATATGTGAATTATGACTTTTTCAACTAAAATAAGTGTGTTTAAAGTCATTTCTGTGCCTGAAACAGGTCAAAATTGAAGCTTTTGAGTAAGCAAAACTCTGTAAAAATGTCAATTTTGGTCACTGTGAGGGTTTAAAAAGTGGTTATTCAACATGAGGCACGATCCAATTGACATTTTGAATCATTTTTGGTACAGTCCAAAAAATCAATTTTCGGATGAAAAACGATGACTCCGGACATGTCGAACGTTCCCAAAATGGTCTATAATGATGAAATTTTAACATTTAATCTTTTGACTCTAAATGACTGTTGGATGTGAATTATGACCTTTTCAACTAAAATAAGTGTTTAAAGTCATTTCTGTGCCTGAAACGGGTCAAAATTGAAGCTTTTGAGTAAGCAAAACTCTGTAAAAATGGCAATTTTGGTCACTGTGAGGGTTTAAAAAGTGGTTATTCAACATGAGGCACGATCCAATTGACATTTTGAATCATTTTTGGTACATCCAAAAAACCAATTTTCGGATGAAAAACGATGACTCCGGACATGTCGAATGTTCCCAAAATGGTCTATAATGATGAAATTTTAACATTTAATCTTTTGACTCTAAATGACTGTTGGATGTGAATTATGACAATTTCAACTAAAATAAGTGTGTTCAAAGTCATTTCTGTGACTGAAACGGGTCAAAATTGAAGCTTTTAAATAAGCAAAACTCTGTAAAAATGGCCATTTTGGTCACTGTGAGGGTTTAAAAAGTGGTTATTCAACATGAGGCACGATCCAATTGACATTTTGAATCATTTTTGGTACAGTCCAAAAAATCAATTTTCGGATGAAAAACGATGACTCCGGACATGTCGAACATTCCCAAAATGGTCTAAAATGATGAAATTTTAACATATAATCTTTTGACTCTAAATGACTGTTGGATGTGAATTATGACTTTTTCAACTAAAATAAGTGTGTTTAAAGTCATTTCTGTGACTGAAACGGGTCAAACTTGAAGCTTTTGAGTAAGCAAAACTCTGTAAAAATGGCCATTTTGGTCACTGTGATGGTTTAAAAAGTGGTTATTCAACATGAGGCACAATCCAATTGACATTTTGAATCATTTTTGATACAGTCCAAAAAAATCAATTTTCGGATGAAAAACGATGACTCCGGACATGTCGAACGTTCCCAAAATGGTCTATAATGATGAAATTTTAACATTTAATCTTTTGACTCTAAATGACTGTTGGATGTGAATTATGACAATTTCAACTAAAATAAGTGTGTTCAAAGTCATTTCTGTGACTGAAACGGGTCAAAATTGAAGCTTTTAAATAAGCAAAACTCTGTAAAAATGGCCATTTTGGTCACTGGGAGGGTTTAAAAAGTGGTTATTCAACATGAGGCACGATCCAATTGACATTTTGAATCATTTTTGGTACAGTCCAAAAAATCAATTTTCGGATGAAAAACGATGACTCCGGACATGTCAAACGTTCCTAAAATGGTCTATAATGATGAAATTTTAACATTTAATCTTTTGACTCTAAATGACTGTTGGATGTGAATTATGACTTTTTCAACTAAAATAAGTGTGTTTAAAGTCATTTCTGTGCCTGAAACGGGTCAAAATTGAAGCTTTTGAGTAAGCAAAAGTCTGTAAAAATGGCAATTTTGGTCACAGTGAGGGGTTAAAAAGTGGTTATTCAACATGAGGCACGATCCAATTGACATTTTGAATCATTTTTGGTACAGTCCAAAAAATCAATTTTCTGATGAAAAACGATGACTCCGGACATGTCGAACGTTCCCAAAATGGTCTATAATGATCAAATTTTAACATTTAATCTTTTGACTCTAAATGACTGTTGGATGTGAATTATGACTTTTTCAACTAAAATAAGTGTGTTTAAAGTCATTTCTGTGCCTGAAACGGGTCAAAATTGAAGCTTTTGAGTAAGCAAAACTCTGTAAAAATGGCAATTTTGGTCACTGTGAGGGTTTAAAAAGTGGTTATTCAACATGAGGCACAATCCAATTGACATTTTGAATCATTTTTGGTACAGTCCAAAAAATCAATTTTCGGATGAAAAACGATGACTCCGGACATGTCGAACGTTCCCAAAATGGTCTATAATGATGAAATTTTAACATTTAATCTTTTGACTCTAAATGACTGTTGGATGTGAATTATGACAATTTCAACTAAAATAAGTGTGTTTAAAGTCATTTCTGTGACTGAAACGGGTCAAAATTGAAGCTTTTAAATAAGCAAAACTCTGTAAAAATGGACATTTTGGTCACTGTGAGGGTTTAAAAAGTGGTTATTCAACATGAGGCACGATCCAATTGACATTTTGAGTCATTTTTGGTACAGTCCAAAAAATCAATTTTCGGATGAAAAACGATGACTCCGGACATGTCAAACGTTCCCAAAATGGTCTATAATGATGAAATTTTAACATTTAATCTTTTGACTCTAAATGATTTTTTATATGTGAATTATGACTTTTTCAACTAAAATAAGTGTGTTTAAAGTCATTTCTGTGCCTGAAACAGGTCAAAATTGAAGCTTTTGAGTAAGCAAAACTCTGTAAAAATGTCAATTTTGGTCACTGTGAGGGTTTAAAAAGTGGTTATTCAACATGAGGCACGATCCAATTGACATTTTGAATCATTTTTGGTACAGTCCAAAAAATCAATTTTCGGATGAAAAACGATGACTCCGGACATGTCGAACGTTCCCAAAATGGTCTATAATGATGAAATTTTAACATTTAATCTTTTGACTCTAAATGACTGTTGGATGTGAATTATGACTTTTTCAACTAAAATAAGTGTGTTTAAAGTCATTTCTGTGCCTGAAACAGGTCAAAATTGAAGCTTTTGAGTAAGCAAAACTCTGTAAAAATGGCAATTTTGGTCACTGTGAGGGTTTAAAAAGTGGTTATTCAACATGAGGCACGATCCAATTGACATTTTGAATCATTTTTTGTACAGTCCAAAAAATCAGTTTTCGGATGAAAAACGATGACTCCGGACATGTCGAACGTTCCCAAAATGGTCTATAATGATGAAATTTTAACATTTAATCTTTTGACTCTAAATGACTGTTGGATGTGAATTATGACTTTTTCAACTAAAATAAGTGTGTTTAAAGTCATTTCTGTGCCTGAAACAGGTCAAAATTGAAGCTTTTGAGTAAGCAAAACTCTGTAAAAATGGCAATTTTGGTCACTGTGAGGGTTTAAAAAGTGGTTATTCAACATGAGGCACGATCCAATTGACATTTTGAATCATTTTTTGTACAGTCCAAAAAATCAGTTTTCGGATGAAAAACGATGACTCCGGACATGTCGAACGTTCCCAAAATGGTCTATAATGATGAAATTTTAACATTTAATCTTTTGACTCTAAATGACTGTTGGATGTGAATTATGACAATTTCAACTAAAATAAGTGTGTTTAAAGTCATTTCTGTGACTGAAACGGGTCAAAATTGAAGCTTTTAAATAAGCAAAACTCTGTAAAAATGGACATTTTGGTCACTGTGAGGGTTTAAAAAGTGGTTATTCAACATGAGGCACGATCCAATTGACATTTTGAGTCATTTTTGGTACAGTCCAAAAAATCAATTTTCGGATGAAAAACGATGACTCCGGACATGTCAAACGTTCCCAAAATGGTCTATAATGATGAAATTTTAACATTTAATCTTTTGACTCTAAATGATTTTTTATATGTGAATTATGACTTTTTCAACTAAAATAAGTGTGTTTAAAGTCATTTCTGTGCCTGAAACAGGTCAAAATTGAAGCTTTTGAGTAAGCAAAACTCTGTAAAAATGTCAATTTTGGTCACTGTGAGGGTTTAAAAAGTGGTTATTCAACATGAGGCACGATCCAATTGACATTTTGAATCATTTTTGGTACAGTCCAAAAAATCAATTTTCGGATGAAAAACGATGACTCCGGACATGTCGAACGTTCCCAAAATGGTCTATAATGATGAAATTTTAACATTTAATCTTTTGACTCTAAAGGACTGTTGGATGTGAATTATGACCTTTTCAACTAAAATAAGTGTTTAAAGTCATTTCTGTGCCTGAAACGGGTCAAAATTGAAGCTTTTGAGTAAGCAAAACTCTGTAAAAATGGCAATTTTGGTCACTGTGAGGGTTTAAAAAGTGGTTATTCAACATGAGGCACGATCCAATTGACATTTTGAATCATTTTTGGTACATCCAAAAAACCAATTTTCGGATGAAAAACGATGACTCCGGACATGTCGAATGTTCCCAAAATGGTCTATAATGATGAAATTTTAACATTTAATCTTTTGACTCTAAATGACTGTTGGATGTGAATTATGACTTTTTCAACTAAAATAAGTGTGTTTAAAGTCATTTCTGTGCCTGAAACGGGTCAAAATTGAAGCTTTTGAGTAAAAATCTCTGTAAAAATGGCAATTTTGGTCCTAGTGAGGGGTTAAAAAGTGGTTATTCAACATGAGGCACGATCCAATTGACATTTTGAATCATTTTTGGTACAGTCCAAAAAATCAATTTTCGGATGAAAAACGATGACTCCGGACATGTCGAACATTCCCAAAATGGTCTAAAATGATGAAATTTTAACATATAATCTTTTGACTCTAAAATGACTGTTGGATGTGAATTATGACTTTTTCAACTAAAATAAGTGTGTTTAAAGTCATTTCTGTGCCTGAAACGGGTCAAAATTGAAGCTTTTGAGTAAGCAAAACTCTGTAAAAATGGCAATTTTGGTCACTGTGAGGGTTTAAAAAGTGGTTATTCAACATGAGGCACGATCCAATTGACATTTTGAATCATTTTTTGTACAGTCCAAAAAATCAGTTTTCGGATGAAAAACGATGACTCCGGACATGTCGAACGTTCCCAAAATGGTCTATAATGATGAAATTTTAACATTTAATCTTTTGACTCTAAATGACTGTTGGATGTGAATTATGACTTTTTCAACTAAAATAAGTGTGTTTAAAGTCATTTCTGTGCCTGAAACAGGTCAAAATTGAAGCTTTTGAGTAAGCAAAACTCTGTAAAAATGGCAATTTTGGTCACTGTGAGGGTTTAAAAAGTGGTTATTCAACATGAGGCACGATCCAATTGACATTTTGAATCATTTTTTGTACAGTCCAAAAAATCAGTTTTCGGATGAAAAACGATGACTCCGGACATGTCGAACGTTCCCAAAATGGTCTATAATGATGAAATTTTAACATTTAATCTTTTGACTCTAAATGACTGTTGGATGTGAATTATGACAATTTCAACTAAAATAAGTGTGTTTAAAGTCATTTCTGTGACTGAAACGGGTCAAAATTGAAGCTTTTAAATAAGCAAAACTCTGTAAAAATGGACATTTTGGTCACTGTGAGGGTTTAAAAAGTGGTTATTCAACATGAGGCACGATCCAATTGACATTTTGAGTCATTTTTGGTACAGTCCAAAAAATCAATTTTCGGATGAAAAACGATGACTCCGGACATGTCAAACGTTCCCAAAATGGTCTATAATGATGAAATTTTAACATTTAATCTTTTGACTCTAAATGATTTTTTATATGTGAATTATGACTTTTTCAACTAAAATAAGTGTGTTTAAAGTCATTTCTGTGCCTGAAACAGGTCAAAATTGAAGCTTTTGAGTAAGCAAAACTCTGTAAAAATGTCAATTTTGGTCACTGTGAGGGTTTAAAAAGTGGTTATTCAACATGAGGCACGATCCAATTGACATTTTGAATCATTTTTGGTACAGTCCAAAAAATCAATTTTCGGATGAAAAACGATGACTCCGGACATGTCGAACGTTCCCAAAATGGTCTATAATGATGAAATTTTAACATTTAATCTTTTGACTCTAAAGGACTGTTGGATGTGAATTATGACCTTTTCAACTAAAATAAGTGTTTAAAGTCATTTCTGTGCCTGAAACGGGTCAAAATTGAAGCTTTTGAGTAAGCAAAACTCTGTAAAAATGGCAATTTTGGTCACTGTGAGGGTTTAAAAAGTGGTTATTCAACATGAGGCACGATCCAATTGACATTTTGAATCATTTTTGGTACATCCAAAAAACCAATTTTCGGATGAAAAACGATGACTCCGGACATGTCGAATGTTCCCAAAATGGTCTATAATGATGAAATTTTAACATTTAATCTTTTGACTCTAAATGACTGTTGGATGTGAATTATGACTTTTTCAACTAAAATAAGTGTGTTTAAAGTCATTTCTGTGCCTGAAACGGGTCAAAATTGAAGCTTTTGAGTAAAAATCTCTGTAAAAATGGCAATTTTGGTCCTAGTGAGGGGTTAAAAAGTGGTTATTCAACATGAGGCACGATCCAATTGACATTTTGAATCATTTTTGGTACAGTCCAAAAAATCAATTTTCGGATGAAAAACGATGACTCCGGACATGTCGAACATTCCCAAAATGGTCTAAAATGATGAAATTTTAACATATAATCTTTTGACTCTAAAATGACTGTTGGATGTGAATTATGACTTTTTCAACTAAAATAAGTGTGTTTAAAGTCATTTCTGTGCCTGAAACGGGTCAAAATTGAAGCTTTTGAGTAAGCAAAACTCTGTAAAAATGGCAATTTTGGTCACTGTGAGGGTTTAAAAAGTGGTTATTCAACATGAGGCACGATCCAATTGACATTTTGAATCATTTTTGGTACAGTCCAAAAAATCAATTTTCGGATGAAAAAACGATGACTCCGGACATGTCGAACGTTCCCAAAATGGTCTATAATGATAAAATTTTATCATTTAATCTTTTGACTCTAAATGACTGTTGGATGTGAATTATGACTTTTTCAACTAAAATAAGTGTGTTTAAAGTCATTTCTGTGACTGAAACGGGTCAAACTTGAAGCTTTTGAGTAAGCAAAACTCTGTAAAAATGGCCATTTTGGTCACTGTGATGGTTTAAAAAGTGGTTATTCAACATGAGGCACAATCCAATTGACATTTTGAATCATTTTTGATACAGTCCAAAAAAATCAATTTTCGGATGAAAAACGATGACTCCGGACATGTCGAACGTTCCCAAAATGGTCTATAATGATGAAATTTTAACATTTAATCTTTTGACTCTAAATGACTGTTGGATGTGAATTATGACAATTTCAACTAAAATAAGTGTGTTCAAAGTCATTTCTGTGACTGAAACGGGTCAAAATTGAAGCTTTTAAATAAGCAAAACTCTGTAAAAATGGCCATTTTGGTCACTGTGAGGGTTTAAAAAGTGGTTATTCAACATGAGGCACGATCCAATTGACATTTTGAATCATTTTTGGTACAGTCCAAAAAATCAATTTTCGGATGAAAAACGATGACTCCGGACATGTCAAACGTTCCTAAAATGGTCTATAATGATGAAATTTTAACATTTAATCTTTTGACTCTAAATGACTGTTGGATGTGAATTATGACTTTTTCAACTAAAATAAGTGTGTTTAAAGTCATTTCTGTGCCTGAAACGGGTCAAAATTGAAGCTTTTGAGTAAGCAAAAGTCTGTAAAAATGGCAATTTTGGTCACAGTGAGGGGTTAAAAAGTGGTTATTCAACATGAGGCACGATCCAATTGACATTTTGAATCATTTTTGGTACAGTCCAAAAAATCAATTTTCTGATGAAAAACGATGACTCCGGACATGTCGAACGTTCCCAAAATGGTCTATAATGATCAAATTTTAACATTTAATCTTTTGACTCTAAATGACTGTTGGATTTGAATTATGACTTTTTCAACTAAAATAAGTGTGTTTAAAGTCATTTCTGTGCCTGAAACGGGTCAAAATTGAAGCTTTTGAGTAAGCAAAACTCTGTAAAAATGGCAATTTTGGTCACTGTGAGGGTTTAAAAAGTGGTTATTCAACATGAGGCACGATCCAATTGACATTTTGAATCATTTTTGGTACAGTCCAAAAAATCAATTTTCGGATGAAAAACGATGACTCCGGACATGTCGAACGTTCCCAAAATGGTCTATAATGATGAAATTTTAACATTTAATCTTTTGACTCTAAATGACTGTTGGATGTGAATTATGACAATTTCAACTAAAATAAGTGTGTTTAAAGTCATTTCTGTGACTGAAACGGGTCAAAATTGAAGCTTTTAAATAAGCAAAACTCTGTAAAAATGGCCATTTTGGTCACTGTGAGGGTTTAAAAAGTGGTTATTCAACATGAGGCACGATCCAATTGACATTTTGAATCATTTTTGGTACAGTCCAAAAAATCAGTTTTCGGATGAAAAACGATGACTCCGGACATGTCGAACGTTCCCAAAATGGTCTATAATGATGAAATTTTAACATTTAATCTTTTGACTCTAAATGACTGTTGGATGTGAATTATGACAATTTCAATTAAAATAAGTGTGTTTAAAGTCATTTCTGTGACTGAAACGGGTCATAATTGAAGCTTTTAAATAAGCAAAACTCTGTAAAAATGGACATTTTGGTCACTGTGAGGGTTTAAAAAGTGGTTATTCAACATGAGGCACGATCCAATTGACATTTTGAGTCATTTTTGGTACAGTCCAAAAAATCAATTTTCGGATGAAAAACGATGACTCCGGACATGTCGAACGTTCCCAAAATGGTCTATAATGATGAAATTTTAACATTTAATCTTTTGACTCTAAATGACTGTTGGATGTGAATTATGACCTTTTCAACTAAAATAAGTGTTTAAAGTCATTTCTGTGCCTGAAACGGGTCAAAATTGAAGCTTTTGAGTAAGCAAAACTCTGTAAAAATGGCAATTTTGGTCACTGTGAGGGTTTAAAAAGTGGTTATTCAACATGAGGCACGATCCAATTGACATTTTGAATCATTTTTGGTACATCCAAAAAACCAATTTTCGGATGAAAAACGATGACTCCGGACATGTCGAATGTTCCCAAAATGGTCTATAATGATGAAATTTTAACATTTAATCTTTTGACTCTAAATGACTGTTGGATGTGAATTATGACAATTTCAACTAAAATAAGTGTGTTCAAAGTCATTTCTGTGACTGAAACGGGTCAAAATTGAAGCTTTTAAATAAGCAAAACTCTGTAAAAATGGCCATTTTGGTCACTGTGAGGGTTTAAAAAGTGGTTATTCAACATGAGGCACGATCCAATTGACATTTTGAATCATTTTTGGTACAGTCCAAAAAATCTATTTTCGGATGAAAAACGATGACTCCGGACATGTCAAACGTTCCCAAAATGGTCTATAATGATGAAATTTTAACATTTAATCTTTTGACTCTAAATGACTGTTGGATGTGAATTATGACTTTTTCAACTAAAATAAGTGTGTTCAAAGTCATTTCTGTGACTGAAACGGGTCAAAATTGAAGCTTTTAAATAAGCAAAACTCTGTAAAAATGGCCATTTTGGTCACTGTGAGGGTTTAAAAAGTGGTTATTCAACATGAGGCACGATCCAATTGACATTTTGAATCATTTTTGGTACAGTCCAAAAAATCTATTTTCGGATGAAAAACGATGACTCCGGACATGTCAAACGTTCCCAAAATGGTCTATAATGATGAAATTTTAACATTTAATCTTTTGACTCTAAATGACTGTTGGATGTGAATTATGACTTTTTCAACTAAAATAAGTGTGTTCAAAGTCATTTCTGTGACTGAAACGGGTCAAAATTGAAGCTTTTAAATAAGCAAAACTCTGTAAAAATGGCCATTTTGGTCACTGTGAGGGTTTAAAAAGTGGTTATTCAACATGAGGCACGATCCAATTGACATTTTGAATCATTTTTGGTACAGTCCAAAAAATCAATTTTCGGATGAAAAACGATGACTCCGGACATGTCAAACGTTCCTAAAATGGTCTATAATGATGAAATTTTAACATTTAATCTTTTGACTCTAAATGACTGTTGGATGTGAATTATGACTTTTTCAACTAAAATAAGTGTGTTTAAAGTCATTTCTGTGCCTGAAACGGGTCAAAATTGAAGCTTTTGAGTAAGCAAAAGTCTGTAAAAATGGCAATTTTGGTCACAGTGAGGGGTTAAAAAGTGGTTATTCAACATGAGGCACGATCCAATTGACATTTTGAATCATTTTTGGTACAGTCCAAAAAATCAATTTTCTGATGAAAAACGATGACTCCGGACATGTCGAACGTTCCCAAAATGGTCTATAATGATCAAATTTTAACATTTAATCTTTTGACTCTAAATGACTGTTGGATGTGAATTATGACTTTTTCAACTAAAATAAGTGTGTTTAAAGTCATTTCTGTGCCTGAAACGGGTCAAAATTGAAGCTTTTGAGTAAGCAAAACTCTGTAAAAATGGCAATTTTGGTCACTGTGAGGGTTTAAAAAGTGGTTATTCAACATGAGGCACGATCCAATTGACATTTTGAATCATTTTTGGTACAGTCCAAAAAATCAATTTTCGGATGAAAAACGATGACTCCGGACATGTCGAACGTTCCCAAAATGGTCTATAATGATGAAATTTTAACATTTAATCTTTTGACTCTAAATGACTGTTGGATGTGAATTATGACTTTTTCAACTAAAATAAGTGTGTTTAAAGTCATTTCTGTGCCTGAAACGGGTCAAAATTGAAGCTTTTGAGTAAGCAAAACTCTGTAAAAATGGCCATTTTGGTCACTGTGAGGGTTTAAAAAGTGGTTATTCAACATGAGGCACGATCCAATTGACATTTTGAATCATTTTTGGTACAGTCCAAAAAATCAGTTTTCGGATGAAAAACGATGACTCCGAACATGTCGAACGTTCCCAAAATGGTCTATAATGATGAAATTTTAACATTTAATCTTTTGACTCTAAATGACTGTTGGATGTGAATTATGACAATTTCAACTAAAATAAGTGTGTTTAAAGTCATTTCTGTGACTGAAACGGGTCAAAATTGAAGCTTTTAAATAAGCAAAACTCTGTAAAAATGGCCATTTTGGTCACTGTGAGGGTTTAAAAAGTGGTTATTCAACATGTGGCACGATCCAATTGACATTTTGAATCATTTTTGGTACAGTCCAAAAAATCAGTTTTCGGATGAAAAACGATGACTCCGGACATGTCGAACGTTCCCAAAATGGTCTATAATGATGAAATTTTAACATTTAATCTTTTGACTCCAAATGACTGTTGGATGTGAATTATGACAATTTCAACTAAAATAAGTGTGTTTAAAGTCATTTCTGTGACTGAAACGGGTCATAATTGAAGCTTTTAAATAAGCAAAACTCTGTAAAAATGGACATTTTGGTCACTGTGAGGGTTTAGAAAGTGGTTATTCAACATGAGGCACGATCCAATTGACATTTTGAGTCATTTTTGGTACAGTCCAAAAAATCAATTTTCGGATGAAAAACGATGACTCCGGACATGTCGAACGTTCCCAAAATGGTCTATAATGATGAAATTTTAACATTTAATCTTTTGACTCTAAATGACTGTTGGATGTGAATTATGACCTTTTCAACTAAAATAAGTGTTTAAAGTCATTTCTGTGCCTGAAACGGGTCAAAATTGAAGCTTTTGAGTAAGCAAAACTCTGTAAAAATGGCAATTTTGGTCACTGTGAGGGTTTAAAAAGTGGTTATTCAACATGAGGCACGATCCAATTGACATTTTGAATCATTTTTGGTACATCCAAAAAACCAATTTTCGGATGAAAAACGATGACTCCGGACATGTCGAATGTTCCCAAAATGGTCTATAATGATGAAATTTTAACATTTAATCTTTTGACTCTAAATGACTGTTGGATGTGAATTATGACAATTTCAACTAAAATAAGTGTGTTCAAAGTCATTTCTGTGACTGAAACGGGTCAAAATTGAAGCTTTTAAATAAGCAAAACTCTGTAAAAATGGCCATTTTGGTCACTGTGAGGGTTTAAAAAGTGGTTATTCAACATGAGGCACGATCCAATTGACATTTTGAATCATTTTTGGTACAGTCCAAAAAATCTATTTTCGGATGAAAAACGATGACTCCGGACATGTCAAACGTTCCCAAAATGGTCTATAATGATGAAATTTTAACATTTAATCTTTTGACTCTAAATGACTGTTGGATGTGAATTATGACTTTTTCAACTAAAATAAGTGTGTTTAAAGTCATTTCTGTGCCTGAAACGGGTCAAAATTGAAGCTTTTGAGTAAGCAAATCTCTGTAAAAATGGCAATTTTGGTCACAGTGAGGGGTTAAAAAGTGGTTATTCAACATGAGGCACGATCCAATTGACATTTTGAATCATTTTTGGTACAGTCCAAAAAATCAATTTTCGGATGAAAAACGATGACTCCGGACATGTCGAACATTCCCAAAATGGTCTAAAATGATGAAATTTTAACATATAATCTTTTGACTCTAAATGACTGTTGGATGTGAATTATGACTTTTTCAACTAAAATAAGTGTGTTTAAAGTCATTTCTGTGCCTGAAACGGGTCAAAATTGAAGCTTTTGAGTAAGCAAAACTCTGTAAAAATGGCAATTTTGGTCACTGTGAGGGTTTAAAAAGTGGTTATTCAACATGAGGCACGATCCAATTGACATTTTGAATCATTTTTGGTACAGTCCAAAAAATCAATTTTCGGATGAAAAAACGATGACTCCGGACATGTCGAACGTTCCCAAAATGGTCTATAATGATGAAATTTTATCATTTAATCTTTTGACTCTAAATGACTGTTGGATGTGAATTATGACTTTTTCAACTAAAATAAGTGTGTTTAAAGTCATTTCTGTGACTGAAACGGGTCAAACTTGAAGCTTTTGAGTAAGCAAAACTCTGTAAAAATGGCCATTTTGGTCACTGTGATGGTTTAAAAAGTGGTTATTCAACATGAGGCACGATCCAATTGACATTTTGAATCATTTTTGGTACAGTCCAAAAAATCAATTTTCGGATGAAAAACGATGACTCCGGACATGTCAAACGTTCCCAAAATGGTCTATAATGATGAAATTTTAACATTTAATCTTTTGACTCTAAATGACTGTTGGATGTGAATTATGACTTTTTCAACTAAAATAAGTGTGTTTAAAGTCATTTCTGTGCCTGAAACGGGTCAAAATTGAAGCTTTTGAGTAAGCAAAAGTCTGTAAAAATGGCAATTTTGGTCACAGTGAGGGGTTAAAAAGTGGTTATTCAACATGAGGCACGATCCAATTGACATTTTGAATCATTTTTGGTACAGTCCAAACAATCAATTTTCTGATGAAAAACGATGACTCCGGACATGTCGAACGTTCCCAAAATGGTCTATAATGATCAAATTTTAACATTTAATCTTTTGACTCTAAATGACTGTTGGATGTGAATTATGACTTTTTCAACTAAAATAAGTGTGTTTAAAGTCATTTCTGTGCCTGAAACGGGTCAAAATTGAAGCTTTTGAGTAAGCAAAACTCTGTAAAAATGGCAATTTTGGTCACTGTGAGGGTTTAAAAAGTGGTTATTCAACATGAGGCACGATCCAATTGACATTTTGAATCATTTTTGGTACAGTCCAAAAAATCAATTTTCGGATGAAAAACGATGACTCCGGACATGTCGAACGTTCCCAAAATGGTCTATAATGATGAAATTTTAACATTTAATCTTTTGACTCTAAATGACTGTTGGATGTGAATTATGACTTTTTCAACTAAAATAAGTGTGTTTAAAGTCATTTCTGTGCCTGAAACGGGTCAAAATTGAAGCTTTTGAGTAAGCAAAACTCTGTAAAAATGGCAATTTTGGTCACTGTGAGGGTTTAAAAAGTGGTTATTCAACATGAGGCACGATCCAATTGACATTTTGAATCATTTTTGGTACAGTCCAAAAAATCAGTTTTCGGATGAAAAACGATGACTCCGGACATGTCGAACGTTCCCAAAATGGTCTATAATGATGAAATTTTAACATTTAATCTTTTGACTCTAAATGACTGTTGGATGTGAATTATGACTTTTTCAACTAAAATAGGTGTGTTTAAAGTCATTTCTGTGCCTGAAACGGGTCAAAATTGAAGCTTTTGAGTAAGCAAAACTCTGTAAAAATGGCAATTTTGGTCACTGTGAGGGTTTAAAAAGTGGTTATTCAACATGAGGCACGATCCAATTGACATTTTGAATCATTTTTGGTACAGTCCAAAAAATCAGTTTTCGGATGAAAAACGATGACTCCGGACATGTCAAACGTTCCCAAAATGGTCTATAATGATGAAATTTTAACATTTAATCTTTTGACTCTAAATGACTGTTGGATGTGAATTATGACAATTTCAACTAAAATAAGTGTGTTTAAAGTCATTTCTGTGACTGAAACGGGTCAAAATTGAAGCTTTTAAATAAGCAAAACTCTGTAAAAATGGCCATTTTGGTCACTGTGAGGGTTTAAAAAGTGGTTATTCAACATGAGGCACGATCCAATTGACATTTTGAATCATTTTTGGTACAGTCCAAAAAATCAGTTTTCGGATGAAAAACGATGACTCCGGACATGTCGAACGTTCCCAAAATGGTCTATAATGATGAAATTTTAACATTTAATCTTTTGACTCCAAATGACTGTTGGATGTGAATTATGACAATTTCAACTAAAATAAGTGTGTTTAAAGTCATTTCTGTGACTGAAACGGGTCATAATTGAAGCTTTTAAATAAGCAAAACTCTGTAAAAATGGACATTTTGGTCACTGTGAGGGTTTAAAAAGTGGTTATTCAACATGAGGCACGATCCAATTGACATTTTGAGTCATTTTTGGTACAGTCCAAAAAATCAATTTTCGGATGAAAAACGATGACTCCGGACATGTCGAACGTTCCCAAAATGGTCTATAATGATGAAATTTTAACATTTAATCTTTTGACTCTAAATGACTGTTGGATGTGAATTATGACCTTTTCAACTAAAATAAGTGTTTAAAGTCATTTCTGTGCCTGAAACGGATCAAAATTGAAGCTTTTGAGTAAGCAAAACTCTGTAAAAATGGCAATTTTGGTCACTGTGAGGGTTTAAAAAGTGGTTATTCAACATGAGGCACGATCCAATTGACATTTTGAATCATTTTTGGTACATCCAAAAAACCAATTTTCGGATGAAAAACGATGACTCCGGACATGTCGAATGTTCCCAAAATGGTCTATAATGATGAAATTTTAACATTTAATCTTTTGACTCTAAATGACTGTTGGATGTGAATTATGACAATTTCAACTAAAATAAGTGTGTTCAAAGTCATTTCTGTGACTGAAACGGGTCAAAATTGAAGCTTTTAAATAAGCAAAACTCTGTAAAAATGGCCATTTTGGTCACTGTGAGGGTTTAAAAAGTGGTTATTCAACATGAGGCACGATCCAATTGACATTTTGAATCATTTTTGGTACAGTCCAAAAAATCTATTTTCGGATGAAAAACGATGACTCCGGACATGTCAAACGTTCCCAAAATGGTCTATAATGATGAAATTTTAACATTTAATCTTTTGACTCTAAATGACTGTTGGATGTGAATTATGACTTTTTCAACTAAAATAAGTGTGTTTAAAGTCATTTCTGTGCCTGAAACGGGTCAAAATTGAAGCTTTTGAGTAAGCAAATCTCTGTAAAAATGGCAATTTTGGTCACAGTGAGGGGTTAAAAAGTGGTTATTCAACATGAGGCACGATCCAATTGACATTTTGAATCATTTTTGGTACAGTCCAAAAAATCAATTTTCGGATGAAAAACGATGACTCCGGACATGTCGAACATTCCCAAAATGGTCTAAAATGATGAAATTTTAACATATAATCTTTTGACTCTAAATGACTGTTGGATGTGAATTATGACTTTTTCAACTAAAATAAGTGTGTTTAAAGTCATTTCTGTGCCTGAAACGGGTCAAAATTGAAGCTTTTGAGTAAGCAAAACTCTGTAAAAATGGCAATTTTGGTCACTGTGAGGGTTTAAAAAGTGGTTATTCAACATGAGGCACGATCCAATTGACATTTTGAATCATTTTTGGTACAGTCCAAAAAATCAGTTTTCGGATGAAAAACGATGACTCCCGACATGTCGAACGTTCCCAAAATGGTCTATAATGATGAAATGTTAACATTTAATCTTTTGACTCTAAATGACTGTTGGATGTGAATTATGACTTTTTCAACTAAAATAAGTGTGTTTAAATTCATTTCTGTGCCCGAAACTGGTCAAAATTGAAGCTTTTGAGTAAGCAAAACTCTGTAAAAATGGCAATTTTGGTCACTGTGAGGGTTTAAAAAGTGGTTATTCAACATGAGGCACGATCCAATTGACATTTTGAATCATTTTTGGTACAGTCCAAAAAATCAATTTTCGGATGAAAAAACGATGACTCCGGACATGTCGAACGTTCCCAAAATGGTCTATAATGATGAAATTTTATCATTTAATCTTTTGACTCTAAATGACTGTTGGATGTGAATTATGACTTTTTCAACTAAAATAAGTGTGTTTAAAGACATTTATGTGCCTGAAACGGGTCAAAAATTAAGCTTTTGAGTAAGCAAAACTCTGTAAAAATGGCAATTTTGGTCAATGTGAGGATTTAAAAGTGGTTATTCAACATGAGGCACGATCCAATTGACATTTTGAATCATTTTTGGTACAGTCCAAAAAATCAATTTTCGGATGAAAAACGATGACTCCGGACATGTCGAACGTTCCCAAAATGGTCTATAATGATGAAATTTTAACATTTAATCTTTTGACTCTAAATGACAGTTGGATGTGAATTATGACATTTTCACCTAAAATAAGTGTGTTTAAAGTCATTTCTGTGCCTGAAACGGGTCAAAATTGAAGCTTTTGAGTAAGCAAAACTCAGTAAAAATGGCAATTTTGGTCACTGTGAGGGTTTAAAAAGTGGTTATTCAACATGAGGCACGATACAATTGACATTTTGAATCATTTTTGGTACAGTCCAAAAAATCAATTTTCGGATGAAAAACGATGACTCCGGACATGTCGAACGTTCCCAAAATGGTCAATAATGATGAAATTTTAACATTTAATCTTTTGACTCTAAATGACTGTTGGATGTGAATTATGACTTTTTCAACTAAAATAAGTGTGTTTAAAGTCATTTCTGTGCCTGAAAGGGGTCAAAATTGAAGCTTTTGAGTAAGCAAAACTCTGTAAAAATGGCAATTTTGGTCACAGTGAGGGGTTAAAAAGTGGTTATTCAACATGAGGCACGATCCAATTGACATTTTGAATCATTTTTGGTACAGTCCAAAAAATCAATTTTCGGATGAAAAACGATGACTCCCGACATGTCGAACGTTCCCAAAATGGTCTATAATGATGAAATGTTAACATTTAATCTTTTGACTCTAAATGACTGTTGGATGTGAATTATGACTTTTTCAACTAAAATAAGTGTGTTTAAATTCATTTCTGTGCCCGAAACTGGTCAAAATTGAAGCTTTTGAGTAAGCAAAACTCTGTAAAAATGGCAATTTTGGTCACTGTGAGGGTTTAAAAAGTGGTTATTCAACATGAGGCACGATCCAATTGACATTTTGAATCATTTTTGGTACAGTCCAAAAAATCAATTTTCGGATGAAAAAACGATGACTCCGGACATGTCGAACGTTCCCAAAATGGTCTATAATGATGAAATTTTATCATTTAATCTTTTGACTCTAAATGACTGTTGGATGTGAATTATGACTTTTTCAACTAAAATAAGTGTGTTTAAAGACATTTATGTGCCTGAAACGGGTCAAAAATTAAGCTTTTGAGTAAGCAAAAGTCTGTAAAAAGGGCAATTTTGGTCACAGTGAGGGGTTAAAAAGTGGTTATTCAACATGAGGCACGATCCAATTGACATTTTGAATCATTTTTGGTACAGTCCAAAAAATCAATTTTCGGATGAAAAACGATGACTCCGGACATGTCGAACGTTCCCAAAATGGTCTATAATGATGAAATTTTAACATTTAATCTTTTGACTCTAAATGACTGTTGGATGTGAATTATGACTTTTTCAACTAAAATAGGTGTGTTTAAAGTCATTTCTGTGCCTGAAACGGGTCAAAATTGAAGCTTTTGAGTAAGCAAAACTCTGTAAAAATGGCAATTTTGGTCACTGTGAGGGTTTAAAAAGTGGTTATTCAACATGAGGCACGATCCAATTGACATTTTGATTCATTTTTGGTACAGTCCAAAAAATCAATTTTCGGATGAAAAAACGATGACTCCGGACATGTCGAACGTTCCCAAAATGGTCTATAATGATGAAATTTTATCATTTAATCTTTTGACTCTAAATGACTGTTGGATGTGAATTATGACTTTTTCAACTAAAATAAGTGTGTTTAAAGACATTTATGTGCCTGAAACGGGTCAAAATTGAAGCTTTTGAGTAAGCAAAACTCTGTAAAAATGGACATTTTGGTCACTGTGAGGGTTTAAAAAGTGGTTATTCAACATGAGGCACGATCCAATTGACATTTTGAATCATTTTTGGTACAGTCCAAAAAATCAATTTTCGGATGAAAAACGATGACTCCGGACATGGCGAACGTTCCCAAAATGGTCTATAATGATGAAATTTTAACATTTAATCTTTTGACTCTAAATGACAGTTGGATGTGAATTATGACATTTTCAACTAAAATAAGTGTGTTTAAAGTCATTTCTGTGCCTGAAACGGGTCAAAATTGAAGCTTTTGAGTAAGCAAAACTCAGTAAAAATGGCAATTTTGGTCACTGTGAGGGTTTAAAAAGTGGTTATTCAACATGAGGCACGATCCAATTGACATTTTGAATCATTTTTGGTACAGTCCAAAAAATCAGTTTTCGGATGAAAAACGATGACTCCCGACATGTCGAACGTTCCCAAAATGGTCTATAATGATGAAATGTTAACATTTAATCTTTTGACTCTAAATGACTGTTGGATGTGAATTATGACTTTTTCAACTAAAATAAGTGTGTTTAAAGTCATTTCTGTGCCCGAAACTGGTCAAAATTGAAGCTTTTGAGTAAGCAAAACTCTGTAAAAATGGCAATTTTGGTCACTGTGAGGGTTTAAAAAGTGGTTATTCAACATGAGGCACGATCCAATTGACATTTTGAATCATTTTTGTTACAGTCCAAAAAATCAATTTTCGGATGAAAAACGATGACTCCGGACATGCCGAACGTTCCCAAAATGGTCTATAATGATGAAATTTTAACATTTAATCTTTTGACTCTAAATGAATGTTGGATGTGAATTATTACTTTTTCAACTAAAATAAGTGTGTTTAAAGTCATTTCTGTGCCTGAAACGGGTCAAAATTGAAGCTTTTGAGTAAGCAAAACTCTGTAAAAATGGCAATTTTGGTCACTGTGAGGGTTTAAAAAGTGGTTATTCAACATGAGGCACGATCCAATTGACATTTTGAATCATTTTTGGTACAGTCCAAAAAATCAATTTTCGGATGAAAAAACGATGACTCCGGACATGTCGAACGTTACCAAAATGGTCTATAATGATGAAATTTTAACATTTAATCTTTTGACTCTAAATGACTGTTGGATGTGAATTATGACTTTTTCAACTAAAATAAGTGTGTTTAAAGTCATTTCTGTGCCTGAAACGGGTCAAAATTGAAGCTTTTGAGTAAGCAAAACTCTGTAAAAATGGCAATTTTGGTCAATGTGAGGATTTAAAAAGTGGTTATTCAACATGAGGCACGATCCAATTGACATTTTGAATCATTTTTGGTACATCCAAAAAACCAATTTTCGGATGAAAAACGATGACTCCGGACATGTCAAACGTTCCCAAAATGGTCTATAATGATGAAATTTTAACATTTAATCTTTTGACTCTAAATGACTGTTGGATGTGAATTATGACTTTTTCAACTAAAATAAGTGTGTTTAATGTCATTTCTGTGCCTGAAACGGGTCAAAATTGAAGCTTTTGAGTAAGCAAAAGTCTGTAAAAAGGGCAATTTTGGTCACAGTGAGGGGTTAAAAAGTGGTTATTCAACATGAGGCACGATCCAATTGACATTTTGAATCATTTTTGGTACAGTCCAAAAAATCAATTTTCGGATGAAAAACGATGACTCCGGACATGTCGAACGTTCCCAAAATGGTCTATAATGATCAAATTTTAACATTTAATCTTTTGACTCTAAATGACTGTTGGATGTGAATTATGACTTTTTCAACTAAAATAAGTGTGTTTAAAGTCATTTCTGTGCCTGAAACGGGTCAAAATTGAAGCTTTTGAGTAAGCAAAACTCTGTAAAAATGGCAATTTTGGTCACTGTGAGGGTTTAAAAAGTGGTTATTCAACATGAGGCACGATCCAATTGACATTTTGAATCATTTTTGGTACAGTCCAAAAAATAAAATTTTCGGATGAAAAACGATGACTCCGGACATGTCGAACGTTCCCAAAATGGTCTATAATGATGAAATTTTAACATTTAATCTTTTGACTCTAAATGACTGTTGGATGTGAATTATGACTTTTTCAACTAAAATAAGTGTGTTTAAAGTTATTTCTGTGCCTGAAACGGGTCAAAATTAAAGCTTTTGAGTAAGCAAAACTCTGTAAAAATGGCAATTTTGGTCACTGTGATGGTTTAAAAAGTGGTTATTCAACATGAGGCACGATCCAATTGACATTTTGAATCATTTTTGGTAGAGTCCAAAAAATCAATTTTCGGATGAAAAACGATGACTCCGGACATGTCAAACGTTCCCAAAATGGTCTATAATGATGAAATTTTAACATTTAATCTTTTGATTCTAAATGACTGTTGGATGTGAATTATGACTTTTTCAACTAAAATAAGTGTGTTTAAAGTCATTTCTGTGCCTGAAACGGGTCAAAATTGAAGCTTTTGAGTAAGCAAAACTCTGTAAAAATGGCAATTTTGGTCACAGTGAGGGGTTAAAAAGTGGTTATTCAACATGAGGCACGATCCAATTGACATTTTGAATCATTATTTGTACAGTCCAAAAAATCAATTTTCGGATGAAAAACGATGACTCCGGACATGTCGAACGTTCCCAAAATGGTCTATAATGATCAAATTTTAACATTTAATCTTTTGACTCTAAATGACTGTTGGATGTGAATTATGACTTTTTCAACTAAAATAAGTGTGTTTAAAGTCATTTCTGTGCCTGAAACGGGTCAAAATTGAAGCTTTTGAGTAAGCAAAACTCTGTAAAAATAGCAATTTTGGTCACTGTGAGGGTTTAAAAAGTGGTTATTCAACATGAGGCACGATCCAATTGACATTTTGAATCATTTTTGGTACAGTCCAAAAAATAAATTTTCGGATGAAAAACGATGACTCCGGACATGTCGAACGTTCCCAAAATGGTCTATAATGATGAAATTTTAACATTTAATCTTTTGACTCTAAATGACTGTTGGATGTGAATTATGACTTTTTCAACTAAAATAAGTGTGTTTAAAGTCATTTCTGTGCCTGAAACGGGTCAAAATTGAAGCTTTTGAGTAAGCAAAACTCTGTAAAAATGGCAATTTTGGTCACTGTGAGGGTTTAAAAAGTGGTTATTCAACATGAGGCACGATCCAATTGACATTTTGAATCATTTTTGGTACAGTCCAAAAAAGTCAGTTTTCGGATGAAAAACGATGACTCCGGACATGTCAAACGTTCCCAAAATGGTCTATAATGATGAAATTTTAACATTTAATCTTTTGACTCTAAATGACTGTTGGATGTGAATTATGACTTTTTCAACTAAAATAAGTGTGTTTAATGTCATTTCTGTGCCTGAAACGGGTCAAAATTGAAGCTTTTGAGTAAGCAAAAGTCTGTAAAAAGGGCAATTTTGGTCACAGTGAGGGGTTAAAAAGTGGTTATTCAACATGAGGCACGATCCAATTGACATTTTGAATCATTTTTGGTACAGTCCAAAAAATCAATTTTCGGATGAAAAACGATGACTCCGGACATGTCGAACGTTCCCAAAATGGTCTATAATGATGAAATTTTAACATTTAATCTTTTGACTCTAAATGACTGTTGGATGTGAATTATGACTTTTTCAACTAAAATAAGTGTGTTTAAAGTCATTTCTGTGACTGAAACGGGTCAAAATTGAAGCTTTTGAGTAAGCAAAACTCTGTAAAAATGGCAATTTTGGTCACTGTGAGGGTTTAAAAAGTGGTTATTCAACATGAGGCACGATCCAATTGACATTTTGAATCATTTTTGGTACAGTCCAAAAAATCAATTTTCGGATGAAAAAACGATGACTCCGGACATGTCGAACGTTCCCAAAATGGTCTATAATGATGAAATTTTATCATTTAATCTTTTGACTCTAAATGACTGTTGGATGTGAATTATGACTTTTTCAACTAAAATAAGTGTGTTTAAAGACATTTATGTGCCTGAAACGGGTCAAAATTGAAGCTTTTGAGTAAGCAAAACTCTGTAAAAATGGACATTTTGGTCACTGTGAGGGTTTAAAAAGTGGTTATTCAACATGAGGCACGATCCAATTGACATTTTGAATCATTTTTGGTACAGTCCAAAAAATCAATTTTCGGATGAAAAACGATGACTCCGGACATGGCGAACGTTCCCAAAATGGTCTATAATGATGAAATTTTAACATTTAATCTTTTGACTCTAAATGACAGTTGGATGTGAATTATGACATTTTCAACTAAAATAAGTGTATTTAAAGTCATTTCTGTGCCTGAAACGGGTCAATATTGAAGCTTTTGAGTAAGCAAAACTCAGTAAAAATGGCAATTTTGGTCACTGTGAGGGTTTAAAAAGTGGTTATTCAACATGAGGCACGATCCAATTGACATTTTGAATCATTTTTGGTACAGTCCAAAAAATCAGTTTTCGGATGAAAAACGATGACTCCCGACATGTCGAACGTTCCCAAAATGGTCTATAATGATGAAATGTTAACATTTAATCTTTTGACTCTAAATGACTGTTGGATGTGAATTATGACTTTTTCAACTAAAATAAGTGTGTTTAAAGTCATTTCTGTGCCCGAAACTGGTCAAAATTGAAGCTTTTGAGTAAGCAAAACTCTGTAAAAATGGCAATTTTGGTCACTGTGAGGGTTTAAAAAGTGGTTATTCAACATGAGGCACGATCCAATTGACATTTTGAATCATTTTTGTTACAGTCCAAAAAATCAATTTTCGGATGAAAAACGATGACTCCGGACATGCCGAACGTTCCCAAAATGGTCTATAATGATGAAATTTTAACATTTAATCTTTTGACTCTAAATGACTGTTGGATGTGAATTATTACTTTTTCAACTAAAATAAGTGTGTTTAAAGTCATTTCTGTGCCTGAAACGGGTCAAAATTGAAGCTTTTGAGTAAGCAAAACTCTGTAAAAATGGCAATTTTGGTCACTGTGAGGGTTTAAAAAGTGGTTATTCAACATGAGGCACGATCCAATTGACATTTTGAATCATTTTTGGTACAGTCCAAAAAATCAATTTTCGGATGAAAAAACGATGACTCCGGACATGTCGAACGTTACCAAAATGGTCTATAATGATGAAATTTTAACATTTAATCTTTTGACTCTAAATGACTGTTGGATGTGAATTATGACTTTTTCAACTAAAATAAGTGTGTTTAAAGTCCTTTCTGTGCCTGAAACGGGTCAAAATTGAAGCTTTTGAGTAAGCAAAACTCTGTAAAAATGGCAATTTTGGTCAATGTGAGGATTTAAAAAGTGGTTATTCAACATGAGGCACGATCCAATTGACATTTTGAATCATTTTTGGTACATCCAAAAAACCAATTTTCGGATGAAAAACGATGACTCCGGACATGTCGAATGTTCCCAAAATGGTCTATAATGATGAAATTTTAACATTTAATCTTTTGACTCTAAATGACTGTTGGATGTGAATTATGACTTTTTCAACTAAAATAAGTGTGTTTAAAGTCATTTCTGTGCCTGAAACGGGTCAAAATTGAAGCTTTTGAGTAAGCAAAACTCTGTAAAAATGGCAATTTTGGTCACTGTGAGGGTTTAAAAAGTGGTTATTCAACATGAGGCACGATCCAATTGACATTTTGAATCATTTTTGGTACAGTCCAAAAAATCAGTTTTCGGATGAAAAACGATGACTCCGGACATGTCAAACGTTCCCAAAATGGTCTATAATGATGAAATTTTAACATTTAATCTTTTGACTCTAAATGACTGTTGGATGTGAATTATGACTTTTTCAACTAAAATAAGTGTGTTTAATGTCATTTCTGTGCCTGAAACGGGTCAAAATTGAAGCTTTTGAGTAAGCAAAAGTCTGTAAAAAGGGCAATTTTGGTCACAGTGAGGGGTTAAAAAGTGGTTATTCAACATGAGGCACGATCCAATTGACATTTTGAATCATTTTTGGTACAGTCCAAAAAATCAATTTTCGGATGAAAAACGATGACTCCGGACATGTCGAACGTTCCCAAAATGGTCTATAATGATCAAATTTTAACATTTAATCTTTTGACTCTAAATGACTGTTGGATGTGAATTATGACTTTTTCAACTAAAATAAGTGTGTTTAAAGTCATTTCTGTGCCTGAAACGGGTCAAAATTGAAGCTTTTGAGTAAGCAAAACTCTGTAAAAATGGCAATTTTGGTCACTGTGAGGGTTTAAAAAGTGGTTATTCAACATGAGGCACGATCCAATTGACATTTTGAATCATTTTTGGTACAGTCCAAAAAATAAATTTTCGGATGAAAAACGATGACTCCGGACATGTCGAACGTTCCCAAAATGGTCTATAATGATGAAATTTTAACATTTAATCTTTTGACTCTAAATGACTGTTGGATGTGCATTATGACTTTTTCAACTAAAATAAGTGTGTTTAAAGTTATTTCTGTGCCTGAAACGGGTCAAAATTAAAGCTTTTGAGTAAGCAAAACTCTGTAAAAATGGCAATTTTGGTCACTGTGATGGTTTAAAAAGTGGTTATTCAACATGAGGCACGATCCAATTGACATTTTGAATCATTTTTGGTAGAGTCCAAAAAATCAATTTTCGGATGAAAAACGATGACTCCGGACATGTCAAACGTTCCCAAAATGGTCTATAATGATGAAATTTTAACATTTAATCTTTTGATTCTAAATGACTGTTGGATGTGAATTATGACTTTTTCAACTAAAATAAGTGTGTTTAAAGTCATTTCTGTGCCTGAAACGGGTCAAAATTGAAGCTTTTGAGTAAGCAAATCTCTGTAAAAATGGCAATTTTGGTCACAGTGAGGGGTTAAAAAGTGGTTATTCAACATGAGGCACGATCCAAATGACATTTTGAATCATTTTTTGTACAGTCCAAAAAATCAATTTCGGATGAAAAACGATGACTCCGGACATGTCGAACGTTCCCAAAATGGTCTATAATGATCAAATTTTAACATTTAATCTTTTGACTCTAAATGACTGTTGGATGTGAATTATGACTTTTTCAACTAAAATAAGTGTGTTTAAAGTCATTTCTGTGCCTGAAACTGGTCAAAATTGAAGCTTTTGAGTAAGCAAAACTCTGTAAAAATGGCAATTTTGGTCACTGTGAGGGTTTAAAAAGTGGTTATTCAACATGAGGCACGATCCAATTGACATTTTGAATCATTTTTGGTACAGTCCAAAAAATCAATTTTCGGATGAAAAACGATGACTCCGGACATGTCGAACGTTCCCAAAATGGTCTATAATGATGAAATTTTAACATTTAATCTTTTGACTCTAAATGACTGTTGGATGTGAATTATGACTTTTTCAACTAAAATAAGTGTGTTTAAAGTCATTTCTGTGCCTGAAACGGGTCAAAATTGAAGCTTTTGAGTAAGCAAAACTCTGTAAAAATGGCAATTTTGGTCACTGTGAGGGTTTAAAAAGTGGTTATTCAACATGAGGCACGATCCAATTGACATTTTGAATCATTTTTGGTACAGTCCAAAAAATCAGTTTTCGGATGAAAAACGATGACTCCGGACATGTCAAACGTTCCCAAAATGGTCTATAATGATGAAATTTTTACATTTAATCTTTTGACTCTAAATGACTGTTGGATGTGAATTATGACTTTTTCAACTAAAATAAGTGTGTTTAAAGTCATTTCTGTGACTGAAACGGGTCAAAATTGAAGCTTTTGAGTAAGCAAAACTCTGTAAAAATGGCAATTTTGGTCACTGTGAGGGTTTAAAAAGTGGTTATTCAACATGAGGCACGATCCAATTGACATTTTGAATCATTTTTGGTACAGTCCAAAAAATAAATTTTCGGATGAAAACGATGACTCCGGACATGTCGAACGTTCCCAAAATGGTCTATAATGATGAAATTTTAACATTTAATCTTTTGACTCTAAATGACTGTTGGATGTGCATTATGACTTTTTCAACTAAAATAAGTGTGTTTAAAGTTATTTCTGTGCCTGAAACGGGTCAAAATTAAAGCTTTTGAGTAAGCAAAACTCTGTAAAAATGGCAATTTTGGTCACTGTGATGGTTTAAAAAGTGGTTATTCAACATGAGGCACGATCCAATTGACATTTTGAATCATTTTTGGTAGAGTCCAAAAAATCAATTTTCGGATGAAAAACGATGACTCCGGACATGTCAAACGTTCCCAAAATGGTCTATAATGATGAAATTTTAACATTTAATCTTTTGATTCTAAATGACTGTTGGATGTGAATTATGACTTTTTCAACTAAAATAAGTGTGTTTAAAGTCATTTCTGTGCCTGAAACGGGTCAAAATTGAAGCTTTTGAGTAAGCAAATCTCTGTAAAAATGGCAATTTTGGTCACAGTGAGGGGTTAAAAAGTGGTTATTCAACATGAGGCACGATCCAAATGACATTTTGAATCATTTTTTGTACAGTCCAAAAAATCAATTTTCGGATGAAAAACGATGACTCCGGACATGTCGAACGTTCCCAAAATGGTCTATAATGATCAAATTTTAACATTTAATCTTTTGACTCTAAATGACTGTTGGATGTGAATTATGACTTTTTCAACTAAAATAAGTGTGTTTAAAGTCATTTCTGTGCCTGAAACTGGTCAAAATTGAAGCTTTTGAGTAAGCAAAACTCTGTAAAAATGGCAATTTTGGTCACTGTGAGGGTTTAAAAAGTGGTTATTCAACATGAGGCACGATCCAATTGACATTTTGAATCATTTTTGGTACAGTCCAAAAAATCAATTTTCGGATGAAAAACGATGACTCCGGACATGTCGAACGTTCCCAAAATGGTCTATAATGATGAAATTTTAACATTTAATCTTTTGACTCTAAATGACTGTTGGATGTGAATTATGACTTTTTCAACTAAAATAAGTGTGTTTAAAGTCATTTCTGTGCCTGAAACGGGTCAAAATTGAAGCTTTTGAGTAAGCAAAACTCTGTAAAAATGGCAATTTTGGTCACTGTGAGGGTTTAAAAAGTGGTTATTCAACATGAGGCACGATCCAATTGACATTTTGAATCATTTTTGGTACAGTCCAAAAAATCAGTTTTCGGATGAAAAACGATGACTCCGGACATGTCAAACGTTCCCAAAATGGTCTATAATGATGAAATTTTAACATTTAATCTTTTGACTCTAAATGACTGTTGGATGTGAATTATGACTTTTTCAACTAAAATAAGTGTGTTTAAAGACATTTATGTGCCTGAAACGGGTCAAAATTGAAGCTTTTGAGTAAGCAAAACTGTAAAAATGGACATTTTGGTCACTGTGAGGGTTTAAAAAGTGGTTATTCAACATGAGGCACGATCCAATTGACATTTTGAATCATTTTTGGTACAGTCCAAAAAATCAATATTCGGATGAAAAACGATGACTCCGGACATGGCGAACGTTCCCAAAATGGTCTATAATGATGAAATTTTAACATTTAATCTTTTGACTCTAAATGACAGTTGGATGTGAATTATGACATTTTCAACTAAAATAAGTGTGTTTAAAGTCATTTCTGTGCCTGAAACGGGTCAAAATTGAAGCTTTTGAGTAAGCAAAACTCAGTAAAAATGGCAATTTTGGTCACTGTGAGGGTTTAAAAAGTGGTTATTCAACATGAGGCACGATCCAATTGACATTTTGAATCATTTTTGGTACAGTCCAAAAAATCAATTTTCGGATGAAAAACGATGACTCCGGACATGTCGAATGTTCCCAAAATGGTCTATAATGATGAAATTTTAACATTTAATCTTTTGACTCTAAATGACTGTTGGATGTGAATTATGACTTTTTCAACTAAAATAAGTGTGTTTAAAGTCATTTCTGTGCCTGAAACGGGTCAAAATTGAAGCTTTTGAGTAAGCAAAACTCTGTAAAAATGGCAATTTTGGTCACTGTGAGGGTTTAAAAAGTGGTTATTCAACATGAGGCACGATCCAATTGACATTTTGAATCATTTTTGGTACAGTCCAAAAAATCAGTTTTCGGATGAAAAACGATGACTCCGGACATGTCAAACGTTCCCAAAATGGTCTATAATGATGAAATTTTACCATTTAATCTTTTGACTCTAAATGACTGTTGGATGTGAATTATGACTTTTTCAACTAAAATAAGTGTGTTTAATGTCATTTCTGTGCCTGAAACGGGTCAAAATTGAAGCTTTTGAGTAAGCAAAAGTCTGTAAAAAGGGCAATTTTGGTCACAGTGAGGGGTTAAAAAAAGGTTATTCAACATGAGGCACGATCCAATTGACATTTTGAATCATTTTTGGTACAGTCCAAAAAATCAATTTTCGGATGAAAAACGATGACTCCGGACATGTCGAACGTTCCCAAAATGGTCTATAATGATCAAATTTTAACATTTAATCTTTTGACTCTAAATGACTGTTTGATGTGAATTATGACTTTTTCAACTAAAATAAGTGTGTTTAAAGTCATTTCTGTGCCTGAAACGGGTCAAAATTGAAGCTTTTGAGTAAGCAAAACTCTGTAAAAATGGCAATTTTGGTCACTGTGAGGGTTTAAAAAGTGGTTATTCAACATGAGGCACGATCCAATTGACATTTTGAATCATTTTTGGTACAGTCCAAAAAATAAATTTTCGGATGAAAAACGATGACTCCGGACATGTCGAACGTTCCCAAAATGGTCTATAATGATGAAATTTTAACATTTAATCTTTTGACTCTAAATGACTGTTGGATGTGAATTATGACTTTTTCAACTAAAATAAGTGTGTTTAAAGTTATTTCTGTGCCTGAAACGGGTCAAAATTAAAGCTTTTGAGTAAGCAAAACTCTGTAAAAATGGCAATTTTGGTCACTGTGATGGTTTAAAAAGTGGTTATTCAACATGAGGCACGATCCAATTGACATTTTGAATCATTTTTGGTACATCCAAAAAACCAATTTTCGGATGAAAAACGATGACTCCGGACATGTCGAATGTTCCCAAAATGGTCTATAATGATGAAATTTTAACATTTAATCTTTTGACTCTAAATGACTGTTGGATGTGAATTATGACTTTTTCAACTAAAATAAGTGTGTTTAAAGTCATTTCTGTGCCTGAAACGGGTCAAAATTGAAGCTTTTGAGTAAGCAAAACTCTGTAAAAATGGCAATTTTGGTCACTGTGAGGGTTTAAAAAGTGGTTATTCAACATGAGGCACGATCCAATTGACATTTTGAATCATTTTTGGTACAGTCCAAAAAATCAGTTTTCGGATGAAAAACGATGACTCCGGACATGTCAAACGTTCCCAAAATGGTCTATAATGATGAAATTTTAACATTTAATCTTTTGACTCTAAATGACTGTTGGATGTGAATTATGACTTTTTCAACTAAAATAAGTGTGTTTAATGTCATTTCTGTGCCTGAAACGGGTCAAAATTGAAGCTTTTGAGTAAGCAAAAGTCTGTAAAAAGGGCAATTTTGGTCACAGTGAGGGGTTAAAAAGTGGTTATTCAACATGAGGCACGATCCAATTGACATTTTGAATCATTTTTGGTACAGTCCAAAAAATCAATTTTCGGATGAAAAACGATGACTCCGGACATGTCGAACGTTCCCAAAATGGTCTATAATGATCAAATTTTAACATTTAATCTTTTGACTCTAAATGACTGTTGGATGTGAATTATGACTTTTTCAACTAAAATAAGTGTGTTTAAAGTCATTTCTGTGCCTGAAACGGGTCAAAATTGAAGCTTTTGAGTAAGCAAAACTCTGTAAAAATGGCAATTTTGGTCACTGTGAGGGTTTAAAAAGTGGTTATTCAACATGAGGCACGATCCAATTGACATTTTGAATCATTTTTGGTACAGTCAAAAAAATAAATTTTCGGATGAAAAACGATGACTCCGGACATGTCGAACGTTCCCAAAATGGTCTATAATGATGAAATTTTAACATTTAATCTTTTGACTCTAAATGACTGTTGGATGTGCATTATGACTTTTTCAACTAAAATAAGTGTGTTTAAAGTTATTTCTGTGCCTGAAACGGGTCAAAATTAAAGCTTTTGAGTAAGCAAAACTCTGTAAAAATGGCAATTTTGGTCACTGTGATGGTTTAAAAAGTGGTTATTCAACATGAGGCACGATCCAATTGACATTTTGAATCATTTTTGGTAGAGTCCAAAAAATCAATTTTCGGATGAAAAACGATGACTCCGGACATGTCAAACGTTCCCAAAATGGTCTATAATGATGAAATTTTAACATTTAATCTTTTGATTCTAAATGACTGTTGGATGTGAATTATGACTTTTTCAACTAAAATAAGTGTGTTTAAAGTCATTTCTGTGCCTGAAACGGGTCAAAATTGAAGCTTTTGAGTAAGCAAAAGTCTGTAAAAAGGGCAATTTTGGTCACAGTGAGGGGTTAAAAAGTGGTTATTCAACATGAGGCACGATCCAATTGACATTTTGAATCATTTTTGGTACAGTCCAAAAAATCAATTTTCGGATGAAAAACGATGGCTCCGGACATGTCGAACGTTCCCAAAATGGTCTATAATGATGAAATTTTAACATTTAATCTTTTGACTCTAAATGACTGTTGGATGTGAATTATGACTTTTTCAACTAAAATAAGTGTGTTTAAAGTCATTTCTGTGACTGAAACGGGTCAAAATTGAAGCTTTTGAGTAAGCAAAACTCTGTAAAAATGGCAATTTTGGTCACTGTGAGGGTTTAAAAAGTGGTTATTCAACATGAGGCACGATCCAATTGACATTTTGAATCATTTTTGGTACAGTCCAAAAAATCAGTTTTCGGATGAAAAACGATGACTCCGGACATGTCAAACGTTCCCAAAATGGTCTATAATGATGAAATTTTAACATTTAATCTTTTGACTCTAAATGACTGTTGGATGTGAATTATGACTTTTTCAACTAAAATAAGTGTGTTTAATGTCATTTCTGTGCCTGAAACGGGTCAAAATTGAAGCTTTTGAGTAAGCAAAAGTCTGTAAAAAGGGCAATTTTGGTCACAGTGAGGGGTTAAAAAAAGGTTATTCAACATGAGGCACGATCCAATTGACATTTTGAATCATTTTTGGTACAGTCCAAAAAATCAATTTTCGGATGAAAAACGATGACTCCGGACATGTCGAACGTTCCCAAAATGGTCTATAATGATCAAATTTTAACATTTAATCTTTTGACTCTAAATGACTGTTGGATGTGAATTATGACTTTTTCAACTAAAATAAGTGTGTTTAAAGTCATTTCTGTGCCTGAAACGGGTCAAAATTGAAGCTTTTGAGTAAGCAAAACTCTGTAAAAATGGCAATTTTGGTCACTGTGAGGGTTTAAAAAGTGGTTATTCAACATGAGGCACGATCCAATTGACATTTTGAATCATTTTTGGTACAGTCCAAAAAATAAATTTTCGGATGAAAAACGATGACTCCGGACATGTCGAACGTTCCCAAAATGGTCTATAATGATGAAATTTTAACATTTAATCTTTTGACTCTAAATGACTGTTGGATGTGAATTATGACTTTTTCAACTAAAATAAGTGTGTTTAAAGTTATTTCTGTGCCTGAAACGGGTCAAAATTAAAGCTTTTGAGTAAGCAAAACTCTGTAAAAATGGCAATTTTGGTCACTGTGATGGTTTAAAAAGTGGTTATTCAACATGAGGCACGATCCAATTGACATTTTGAATCATTTTTGGTAGAGTCCAAAAAATCAATTTTCGGATGAAAAACGATGACTCCGGACATGTCAAACGTTCCCAAAATGGTCTATAATGATGAAATTTTAACATTTAATCTTTTGATTCTAAATGACTGTTGGATGTGAATTATGACTTTTTCAACTAAAATAAGTGTGTTTAAAGTCATTTCTGTGCCTGAAACGGGTCAAAATTGAAGCTTTTGAGTAAGCAAATCTCTGTAAAAATGGCAATTTTGGTCACAGTGAGGGGTTAAAAAGTGGTTATTCAACATGAGGCACGATCCAAATGACATTTTGAATCATTTTTTGTACAGTCCAAAAAATCAATTTTCGGATGAAAAACGATGACTCCGGACATGTCGAACGTTCCCAAAATGGTCTATAATGATCAAATTTTAACATTTAATCTTTTGACTCTAAATGACTGTTGGATGTGAATTATGACTTTTTCAACTAAAATAAGTGTGTTTAAAGTCATTTCTGTGCCTGAAACTGGTCAAAATTGAAGCTTTTGAGTAAGCAAAACTCTGTAAAAATGGCAATTTTGGTCACTGTGAGGGTTTAAAAAGTGGTTATTCAACATGAGGCACGATCCAATTGACATTTTGAATCATTTTTGGTACAGTCCAAAAAATCAATTTTCGGATGAAAAACGATGACTCCGGACATGTCGAACATTCCCAAAATGGTCTATAATGATGAAATTTTAACATTTAATCTTTTGACTCTAAATGACTGTTGGATGTGAATTATGACTTTTTCAACTAAAATAAGTGTGTTTAATGTCATTTCTGTGCCTGAAACGGGTCAAAATTGAAGCTTTTGAGTAAGCAAAAGTCTGTAAAAAGGGCAATTTTGGTCACAGTGAGGGGTTAAAAAAAGGTTATTCAACATGAGGCACGATCCAATTGACATTTTGAATCATTTTTGGTACAGTCCAAAAAATCAATTTTCGGATGAAAAACGATGACTCCGGACATGTCGAACGTTCCCAAAATGGTCTATAATGATCAAATTTTAACATTTAATCTTTTGACTCTAAATGACTGTTGGATGTGAATTATGACTTTTTCAACTAAAATAAGTGTGTTTAAAGTCATTTCTGTGCCTGAAACGGGTCAAAATTGAAGCTTTTGAGTAAGCAAAACTCTGTAAAAATGGCAATTTTGGTCACTGTGAGGGTTTAAAAAGTGGTTATTCAACATGAGGCACGATCCAATTGACATTTTGAATCATTTTTGGTACAGTCCAAAAAATAAATTTTCGGATGAAAAACGATGACTCCGGACATGTCGAACGTTCCCAAAATGGTCTATAATGATGAAATTTTAACATTTAATCTTTTGACTCTAAATGACTGTTGGATGTGAATTATGACTTTTTCAACTAAAATAAGTGTGTTTAAAGTTATTTCTGTGCCTGAAACGGGTCAAAATTAAAGCTTTTGAGTAAGCAAAACTCTGTAAAAATGGCAATTTTGGTCACTGTGATGGTTTAAAAAGTGGTTATTCAACATGAGGCACGATCCAATTGACATTTTGAATCATTTTTGGTAGAGTCCAAAAAATAAATTTTCGGATGAAAAACGATGACTCCGGACATGTCAAACGTTCCCAAAATGGTCTATAATGATGACATTTTAACATTTAATCTTTTGATTCTAAATGACTGTTGGATGTGAATTATGACTTTTTCAACTAAAATAAGTGTGTTTAAAGTCATTTCTGTGCCTGAAACGGGTCAAAATTGAAGCTTTTGAGTAAGCAAAACTCTGTAAAAATGGCAATTTTGGTCACAGTGAGGGGTTAAAAAGTGGTTATTCAACATGAGGCACGATCCAATTGACATTTTGAATCATTTTTTGTACAGTCCAAAAAATCAATTTTCGGATGAAAAACGATGACTCCGGACATGTCGAACGTTCCCAAAATGGTCTATAATGATCAAATTTTAACATTTAATCTTTTGACTCTAAATGACTGTTGGATGTGAATTATGACTTTTTCAACTAAAATAAGTGTGTTTAAAGTCATTTCTGTGCCTGAAACGGGTCAAAATTGAAGCTTTTGAGTAAGCAAAACTCTGTAAAAATGGCAATTTTGGTCACTGTGAGGGTTTAAAAAGTGGTTATTCAACATAAGGGCATGATCCAATTGACATTTTGAATCATTTTTGGTACAGTCCAAAAAATCGATTTTCGGATGAAAAACGATGACTCCGGACATGTCGAACGTTCCCAAAATGGTCTATAATGATGAAATTTTAACATTTAATCTTTTGACTCTAAATGACTGTTGGATGTGAATTATGACTTTTTCAACTAAAATAAGTGTGTTTAAAGTCATTTCTGTGCCTGAAACGGGTCAAAATTGAAGCTTTTGAGTAAGCAAAACTCTGTAAAAATGGCAATTTTGGTCACTGTGAGGGTTTAAAAAGTGGTTATTCAACATGAGGCACGATCCAATTGACATTTTGAATCATTTTTGGTACAGTCCAAAAAATCAGTTTTCGGATGAAAAACGATGACTCCGGACATGTCAAACGTTCCCAAAATGGTCTATAATGATGAAATTTTAACATTTAATCTTTTGACTCTAAATGACTGTTGGATGTGAATTATGACTTTTTCAACTAAAATAAGTGTGTTTAATGTCATTTCTGTGCCTGAAACGGGTCAAAATTGAAGCTTTTGAGTAAGCAAAAGTCTGTAAAAAGGGCAATTTTGGTCACAGTGAGGGGTTAAAAAGTGGTTATTCAACATGAGGCACGATCCAATTGACATTTTGAATCATTTTTGGTACAGTCCAAAAAATCAATTTTCGGATGAAAAACGATGGCTCCGGACATGTCGAACGTTCCCAAAATGGTCTATAATGATGAAATTTTAACATTTAATCTTTTGACTCTAAATGACTGTTGGATGTGAATTATGACTTTTTCAACTAAAATAAGTGTGTTTAAAGTCATTTCTGTGACTGAAACGGGTCAAAATTGAAGCTTTTGAGTAAGCAAAACTCTGTAAAAATGGCAATTTTGGTCACTGTGAGGGTTTAAAAAGTGGTTATTCAACATGAGGCACGATCCAATTGACATTTTGAATCATTTTTGGTACAGTCCAAAAAATCAATTTTCGGATGAAAAAACGATGACTCCGGACATGTCGAACGTTCCCAAAATGGTCTATAATGATGAAATTTTATCATTTAATCTTTTGACTCTAAATGACTGTTGGATGTGAATTATGACTTTTTCAACTAAAATAAGTGTGTTTAAAGACATTTATGTGCCTGAAACAGGTCAAAATTGAAGCTTTTGAGTAAGCAAAACTCTGTAAAAATGGACATTTTGGTCACTGTGAGGGTTTAAAAAGTGGTTATTCAACATGAGGCACGATCCAATTGACATTTTGAATCATTTTTGGTACAGTCCAAAAAATCAATATTCGGATGAAAAACGATGACTCCGGACATGGCGAACGTTCCCAAAATGGTCTATAATGATGAAATTTTAACATTTAATCTTTTGACTCTAAATGACAGTTGGATGTGAATTATGACATTTTCAACTAAAATAAGTGTGTTTAAAGTCATTTCTGTGCCTGAAACGGGTCAAAATTGAAGCTTTTGAGTAAGCAAAACTCAGTAAAAATGGCAATTTTGGTCACTGTGAGGGTTTAAAAAGTGGTTATTCAACATGAGGCACGATCCAATTGACATTTTGAATCATTTTTGGTACAGTCCAAAAAATCAATTTTCGGATGAAAAACGATGACTCCGGACATGTCGAATGTTCCCAAAATGGTCTATAATGATGAAATTTTAACATTTAATCTTTTGACTCTAAATGACTGTTGGATGTGAATTATGACTTTTTCAACTAAAATAAGTGTGTTTAAAGTCATTTCTGTGCCTGAAACGGGTCAAAATTGAAGCTTTTGAGTAAGCAAAACTCTGTAAAAATGGCAATTTTGGTCACTGTGAGGGTTTAAAAAGTGGTTATTCAACATGAGGCACGATCCAATTGACATTTTGAATCATTTTTGGTACAGTCCAAAAAATCAGTTTTCGGATGAAAAACGATGACTCCGGACATGTCAAACGTTCCCAAAATGGTCTATAATGATGAAATTTTAACATTTAATCTTTTGACTCTAAATGACTGTTGGATGTGAATTATGACTTTTTCAACTAAAATAAGTGTGTTTAATGTCATTTCTGTGCCTGAAACGGGTCAAAATTGAAGCTTTTGAGTAAGCAAAAGTCTGTAAAAAGGGCAATTTTGGTCACAGTGAGGGGTTAAAAAAAGGTTATTCAACATGAGGCACGATCCAATTGACATTTTGAATCATTTTTGGTACAGTCCAAAAAATCAATTTTCGGATGAAAAACGATGACTCCGGACATGTCGAACGTTCCCAAAATGGTCTATAATGATCAAATTTTAACATTTAATCTTTTGACTCTAAATGACTGTTGGATGTGAATTATGACTTTTTCAACTAAAATAAGTGTGTTTAAAGTCATTTCTGTGCCTGAAACGGGTCAAAATTGAAGCTTTTGAGTAAGCAAAACTCTGTAAAAATGGCAATTTTGGTCACTGTGAGGGTTTAAAAAGTGGTTATTCAACATGAGGCACGATCCAATTGACATTTTGAATCATTTTTGGTACAGTCCAAAAAATAAATTTTCGGATGAAAAACGATGACTCCGGACATGTCGAACGTTCCCAAAATGGTCTATAATGATGAAATTTTAACATTTAATCTTTTGACTCTAAATGACTGTTGGATGTGAATTATGACTTTTTCAACTAAAATAAGTGTGTTTAAAGTTATTTCTGTGCCTGAAACGGGTCAAAATTAAAGCTTTTGAGTAAGCAAAACTCTGTAAAAATGGCAATTTTGGTCACTGTGATGGTTTAAAAAGTGGTTATTCAACATGAGGCACGATCCAATTGACATTTTGAATCATTTTTGGTAGAGTCCAAAAAATCAATTTTCGGATGAAAAACGATGACTCCGGACATGTCAAACGTTCCCAAAATGGTCTATAATGATGAAATTTTAACATTTAATCTTTTGATTCTAAATGACTGTTGGATGTGAATTATGACTTTTTCAACTAAAATAAGTGTGTTTAAAGTCATTTCTGTGCCTGAAACGGGTCAAAATTGAAGCTTTTGAGTAAGCAAATCTCTGTAAAAATGGCAATTTTGGTCACAGTGAGGGGTTAAAAAGTGGTTATTCAACATGAGGCACGATCCAAATGACATTTTGAATCATTTTTTGTACAGTCCAAAAAATCAATTTTCGGATGAAAAACGATGACTCCGGACATGTCGAACGTTCCCAAAATGGTCTATAATGATCAAATTTTAACATTTAATCTTTTGACTCTAAATGACTGTTGGATGTGAATTATGACTTTTTCAACTAAAATAAGTGTGTTTAAAGTCATTTCTGTGCCTGAAACTGGTCAAAATTGAAGCTTTTGAGTAAGCAAAACTCTGTAAAAATGGCAATTTTGGTCACTGTGAGGGTTTAAAAAGTGGTTATTCAACATGAGGCACGATCCAATTGACATTTTGAATCATTTTTGGTACAGTCCAAAAAATCAATTTTCGGATGAAAAACGATGACTCCGGACATGTCGAACATTCCCAAAATGGTCTATAATGATGAAATTTTAACATTTAATCTTTTGACTCTAAATGACTGTTGGATGTGAATTATTACTTTTTCAACTAAAATAAGTGTGTTTAAAGTCATTTCTGTGCCTGAAACGGGTCAAAATTGAAGCTTTTGAGTAAGCAAAACTCTGTAAAAATGGCAATTTTGGTCACTGTGAGGGTTTAAAAAGTGGTTATTCAACATGAGGCACGATCCAATTGACATTTTGAATCATTTTTGGTACAGTCCAAAAAATCAGTTTTCGGATGAAAAACGATGACTCCGGACATGCCGAACGTTCCCAAAATGGTCTATAATGATGAAATTTTAACATTTAATCTTTTGACTCTAAATGACTGTTGGATGTGAATTATTACTTTTTCAACTAAAATAAGTGTGTTTAAAGACATTTATGTGCCTGAAACGGGTCAAAATTGAAGCTTTTGAGTAAGCAAAACTCTGTAAAAATGGACCTTTTGGTCACTGTGAGGGTTTAAAAAGTGGTTATTCAACATGAGGCACGATCCAATTGACATTTTGAATCATTTTTGGTACAGTCCAAAAAATCAATTTTCGGATGAAAAACGATGACTCCGGACATGGCGAACGTTCCCAAAATGGTCTATAATGATGAAATTTTAACATTTAATCTTTTGACTCTAAATGACAGTTGGATGTGAATTATGACATTTTCAACTAAAATAAGTGTGTTTAAAGTCATTTCTGTGCCTGAAACGGGTCAAAATTGAAGCTTTTGAGTAAGCAAAACTCAGTAAAAATGGCAATTTTGGTCACTGTGAGGGTTTAAAAAGTGGTTATTCAACATGAGGCACGATCCAATTGACATTTTGAATCATTTTTGGTACAGTCCAAAAAATCAGTTTTCGGATGAAAAACGATGACTCCCGACATGTCGAACGTTCCCAAAATGGTCTATAATGATGAAATGTTAACATTTAATCTTTTGACTCTAAATGACTGTTGGATGTGAATTATGACTTTTTCAACTAAAATAAGTGTGTTTAAAGTCATTTCTGTGCCCGAAACTGGTCAAAATTGAAGCTTTTGAGTAAGCAAAACTCTGTAAAAATGGCAATTTTGGTCACTGTGAGGGTTTAAAAAGTGGTTATTCAACATGAGGCACGATCCAATTGACATTTTGAATCATTTTTGTTACAGTCCAAAAAATCAATTTTCGGATGAAAAACGATGACTCCGGACATGCCGAACGTTCCCAAAATGGTCTATAATGATGAAATTTTAACATTTAATCTTTTGACTCTAAATGACTGTTGGATGTGAATTATTACTTTTTCAACTAAAATAAGTGTGTTTAAAGTCATTTCTGTGCCTGAAACGGGTCAAAATTGAAGCTTTTGAGTAAGCAAAACTCTGTAAAAATGGCAATTTTGGTCACTGTGAGGGTTTAAAAAGTGGTTATTCAACATGAGGCACGATCCAATTGACATTTTGAATCATTTTTGGTACAGTCCAAAAAATCAATTTTCGGATGAAAAAACGATGACTCCGGACATGTCGAACGTTACCAAAATGGTCTATAATGATGAAATTTTAACATTTAATCTTTTGACTCTAAATGACTGTTGGATGTGAATTATGACTTTTTCAACTAAAATAAGTGTGTTTAAAGTCCTTTCTGTGCCTGAAACGGGTCAAAATTGAAGCTTTTGAGTAAGCAAAACTCTGTAAAAATGGCAATTTTGGTCAATGTGAGGATTTAAAAAGTGGTTATTCAACATGAGGCACGATCCAATTGACATTTTGAATCATTTTTGGTACATCCAAAAAACCAATTTTCGGATGAAAAACGATGACTCCGGACATGTCGAATGTTCCCAAAATGGTCTATAATGATGAAATTTTAACATTTAATCTTTTGACTCTAAATGACTGTTGGATGTGAATTATGACTTTTTCAACTAAAATAAGTGTGTTTAAAGTCATTTCTGTGCCTGAAACGGGTCAAAATTGAAGCTTTTGAGTAAGCAAAACTCTGTAAAAATGGCAATTTTGGTCACTGTGAGGGTTTAAAAAGTGGTTATTAACATGAGGCACGATCCAATTGACATTTTGAATAATTTTTGGTACAGTCCAAAAAATCAGTTTTCGGATGAAAAACGATGACTCCGGACATGTCAAACGTTCCCAAAATGGTCTATAATGATGAAATTTTAACATTTAATCTTTTGACTCTAAATGACTGTTGGATGTGAATTATGACTTTTTCAACTAAAATAAGTGTGTTTAATGTCATTTCTGTGCCTGAAACGGGTCAAAATTGAAGCTTTTGAGTAAGCAAAAGTCTGTAAAAAGGGCAATTTTGGTCACAGTGAGGGGTTAAAAAGTGGTTATTCAACATGAGGCACGATCCAATTGACATTTTGAATCATTTTTGGTACAGTCCAAAAAATCAATTTTCGGATGAAAAACGATGACTCCGGACATGTCGAACGTTCCCAAAATGGTCTATAATGATCAAATTTTAACATTTAATCTTTTGACTCTAAATGACTGTTCGATGTGAATTATGACTTTTTCAACTAAAATAAGTGTGTTTAAAGTCATTTCTGTGCCTGAAACGGGTCAAAATTGAAGCTTTTGAGTAAGCAAAACTCTGTAAAAATGGCAATTTTGGTCACTGTGAGGGTTTAAAAAGTGGTTATTCAACATGAGGCACGATCCAATTGACATTTTGAATAATTTTTGGTACAGTCCAAAAAATCAGTTTTCGGATGAAAAACGATGACTCCGGACATGTCAAACGTTCCCAAAATGGTCTATAATGATGAAATTTTAACATTTAATCTTTTGACTCTAAATGACTGTTGGATGTGAATTATGACTCTTTCAACTAAAATAAGTGTGTTTAATGTCATTTCTGTGCCTGAAACGGGTCAAAATTGAAGCTTTTGAGTAAGCAAAAGTCTGTAAAAAGGGCAATTTTGGTCACAGTGAGGGGTTAAAAAGTGGTTATTCAACATGAGGCACGATCCAATTGACATTTTGAATCATTTTTGGTACAGTCCAAAAAATCAATTTTCGGATGAAAAACGATGACTCCGGACATGTCGAACGTTCCCAAAATGGTCTATGATGATCAAATTTTAACATTTAATCTTTTGACTCTAAATGACTGTTGGATGTGAATTATTACTTTTTCAACTAAAATAAGTGTGTTTAAAGTCATTTCTGTGCCTGAAACGGGTCAAAATTGAAGCTTTTGAGTAAGCAAAACTCTGTAAAAATGGCAATTTTGGTCACTGTGAGGGTTTAAAAAGTGGTTATTCAACATGAGGCACGATCCAATTGACATTTTGAATCATTTTTGGTACAGTCCAAAAAATCAATTTTCGGATGAAAAAACGATGACTCCGGACATGTCGAACGTTACCAAAATGGTCTATAATGATGAAATTTTAACATTTAATCTTTTGACTCTAAATGACTGTTGGATGTGAATTATGACTTTTTCAACTAAAATAAGTGTGTTTAAAGTCCTTTCTGTGCCTGAAACGGGTCAAAATTGAAGCTTTTGAGTAAGCAAAACTCTGTAAAAATGGCAATTTTGGTCAATGTGAGGATTTAAAAAGTGGTTATTCAACATGAGGCACGATCCAATTGACATTTTGAATCATTTTTGGTACATCCAAAAAACCAATTTTCGGATGAAAAACGATGACTCCGGACATGTCGAATGTTCCCAAAATGGTCTATAATGATGAAATTTTAACATTTAATCTTTTGACTCTAAATGACTGTTGGATGTGAATTATGACTTTTTCAACTAAAATAAGTGTGTTTAAAGTCATTTCTGTGCCTGAAACGGGTCAAAATTGAAGCTTTTGAGTAAGCAAAACTCTGTAAAAATGGCAATTTTGGTCACTGTGAGGGTTTAAAAAGTGGTTATTAACATGAGGCACGATCCAATTGACATTTTGAATAATTTTTGGTACAGTCCAAAAAATCAGTTTTCGGATGAAAAACGATGACTCCGGACATGTCAAACGTTCCCAAAATGGTCTATAATGATGAAATTTTAACATTTAATCTTTTGACTCTAAATGACTGTTGGATGTGAATTATGACTTTTTCAACTAAAATAAGTGTGTTTAATGTCATTTCTGTGCCTGAAACGGGTCAAAATTGAAGCTTTTGAGTAAGCAAAAGTCTGTAAAAAGGGCAATTTTGGTCACAGTGAGGGGTTAAAAAGTGGTTATTCAACATGAGGCACGATCCAATTGACATTTTGAATCATTTTTGGTACAGTCCAAAAAATCAATTTTCGGATGAAAAACGATGACTCCGGACATGTCGAACGTTCCCAAAATGGTCTATAATGATCAAATTTTAACATTTAATCTTTTGACTCTAAATGACTGTTCGATGTGAATTATGACTTTTTCAACTAAAATAAGTGTGTTTAAAGTCATTTCTGTGCCTGAAACGGGTCAAAATTGAAGCTTTTGAGTAAGCAAAACTCTGTAAAAATGGCAATTTTGGTCACTGTGAGGGTTTAAAAAGTGGTTATTCAACATGAGGCACGATCCAATTGACATTTTGAATCATTTTTGGTACAGTCCAAAAAATAAATTTTCGGATGAAAAACGATGACTCCGGACATGTCGAACGTTCCCAAAATGGTCTATAATGATGAAATTTTAACATTTAATCTTTTGACTCTAAATGACTGTTGGATGTGAATTATGACTTTTTCAACTAAAATAAGTGTGTTTAAAGTTATTTCTGTGCCTGAAACGGGTCAAAATTAAAGCTTTTGAGTAAGCAAAACTCTGTAAAAATGGCAATTTTGGTCACTGTGATGGTTTAAAAAGTGGTTATTCAACATGAGGCACGATCCAATTGACATTTTGAATCATTTTTGGTAGAGTCCAAAAAATCAATTTTCGGATGAAAAACGATGACTCCGGACATGTCAAACGTTCCCAAAATGGTCTATAATGATGAAATTTTAACATTTAATCTTTTGATTCTAAATGACTGTTGGATGTGAATTATGACTTTTTCAACTAAAATAAGTGTGTTTAAAGTCATTTCTGTGCCTGAAACGGGTCAAAATTGAAGCTTTTGAGTAAGCAAAACTCTGTAAAAATTGCAATTTTGTTCACAGTGAGGGGTTAAAAAGTGGTTATTCAACATGAGGCACGATCCAATTGACATTTTGAATCATTTTTTGTACAGTCCAAAAAATCAATTTTCGGATGAAAAACGATGACTCCGGACATGTCGAACGTTCCCAAAATGGTCTATAATGATCAAATTTTAACATTTAATCTTTTGACTCTAAATGACTGTTGGATGTGAATTATGACTTTTTCAACTAAAATAAGTGTGTTTAAAGTCATTTCTGTGCCTGAAACGGGTCAAAATTGAAGCTTTTGAGTAAGCAAAACTCTGTAAAAATGGCAATTTTGGTCACTGTGAGGGTTTAAAAAGTGGTTATTCAACATGAGGCACGATCCAATTGACATTTTGAATCATTTTTGGTACAGTCCAAAAAATAAATTTTCGGATGAAAAACGATGACTCCGGACATGTCGAACGTTCCCAAAATGGTCTATAATGATGAAATTTTAACATTTAATCTTTTGACTCTAAATGACTGTTGGATGTGAATTATGACTTTTTCAACTAAAATAAGTGTGTTTAATGTCATTTCTGTGCCTGAAACGGGTCAAAATTGAAGCTTTTGAGTAAGCAAAAGTCTGTAAAAAGGGCAATTTTGGTCACAGTGAGGGGTTAAAAAGTGGTTATTCAACATGAGGCACGATCCAATTGACATTTTGAATCATTTTTGGTACAGTCCAAAAAATCAATTTTCGGATGAAAAACTATGACTCCGGACATGTCGAACGTTCCCAAAATGGTCTATAATGATGACATTTTAACATTTAATCTTTTGACTCTAAATGACTGTTGGATGTGAATTATGACTTTTTCAACTAAAATAAGTGTGTTTAAAGTCATTTCTGTGACTGAAACGGGTCAAAATTGAAGCTTTTGAGTAAGCAAAACTCTGTAAAAATGGCAATTTTGGTCACTGTGAGGGTTTAAAAAGTGGTTATTCAACATGAGGCACGATCCAATTGACATTTTGATTCATTTTTGGTACAGTCCAAAAAATCAATTTTCGGATGAAAAAACGATGACTCCGGACATGTCGAACGTTCCCAAAATGGTCTATAATGATGAAATTTTATCATTTAATCTTTTGACTCTAAATGACTGTTGGATGTGAATTATGACTTTTTCAACTAAAATAAGTGTGTTTAAAGACATTTATGTGCCTGAAACGGGTCAAAATTGAAGCTTTTGAGTAAGCAAAACTCTGTAAAAATGGACATTTTGGTCACTGTGAGGGTTTAAAAAGTGGTTATTCAACATGAGGCACGATCCAATTGACATTTTGAATCATTTTTGGTACAGTCCAAAAAATCAATTTTCGGATGAAAAACGATGACTCCGGACATGTCGAACGTTCCCAAAATGGTCTATAATGATGAAATGTTAACATTTAATCTTTTGACTCTTAATGACTGTTGGATGTGAATTATGACTTTTTCAACTAAAATAAGTGTGTTTAAAGTCATTTCTGTGCCCGAAACTGGTCAAAATTGAAGCTTTTGAGTAAGCAAAACTCTGTAAAAATGGCAATTTTGGTCACTGTGAGGGTTTAAAAAGTGGTTATTCAACATGAGGCACGATCCAATTGACATTTTGAATCATTTTTGTTACAGTCCAAAAAATCAATTTTCGGATGAAAAACGATGACTCCGGACATGCCGAACGTTCCCAAAATGGTCTATAATGATGAAATTTTAACATTTAATCTTTTGACTCTAAATGAATGTTGGATGTGAATTATTACTTTTTCAACTAAAATAAGTGTGTTTAAAGTCATTTCTGTGCCTGAAACGGGTCAAAATTGAAGCTTTTGAGTAAGCAAAACTCTGTAAAAATGGCAATTTTGGTCACTGTGAGGGTTTAAAAAGTGGTTATTCAACATGAGGCACGATCCAATTGACATTTTGAATCATTTTTGGTACAGTCCAAAAAATCAATTTTCGGATGAAAAAACGATGACTCCGGACATGTCGAACGTTACCAAAATGGTCTATAATGATGAAATTTTAACATTTAATCTTTTGACTCTAAATGACTGTTGGATGTGAATTATGACTTTTTCAACTAAAATAAGTGTGTTTAAAGTCCTTTCTGTGCCTGAAACGGGTCAAAATTGAAGCTTTTGAGTAAGCAAAACTCTGTAAAAATGGCAATTTTGGTCAATGTGAGGATTTAAAAAGTGGTTATTCAACATGAGGCACGATCCAATTGACATTTTGAATCATTTTTGGTACATCCAAAAAACCAATTTTCGGATGAAAAACGATGACTCCGGACATGTCGAATGTTCCCAAAATGGTCTATAATGATGAAATTTTAACATTTAATCTTTTGACTCTAAATGACTGTTGGATGTGAATTATTACTTTTTCAACTAAAATAAGTGTGTTTAAAGTCATTTCTGTGCCTGAAACGGGTCAAAATTGAAGCTTTTGAGTAAGCAAAACTCTGTAAAAATGGCAATTTTGGTCACTGTGAGGGTTTAAAAAGTGGTTATTCAACATGAGGCACGATCCAATTGACATTTTGAATCATTTTTGGTACAGTCCAAAAAATCAGTTTTCGGATGAAAAACGATGACTCCGGACATGTCAAACGTTCCCAAAATGGTCTATAATGATGAAATTTTAACATTTAATCTTTTGACTCTAAATGACTGTTGGATGTGAATTATGACTTTTTCAACTAAAATAAGTGTGTTTAATGTCATTTCTGTGCCTGAAACGGGTCAAAATTGAAGCTTTTGAGTAAGCAAAACTCTGTAAAAATGGCAATTTTGGTCACTGTGAGGGTTTAAAAAGTGGTTATTCAACATGAGGCACGATCCAATTGACATTTTGAATCATTTTTGGTACAGTCCAAAAAATAAAATTTTCGGATGAAAAACGATGACTCCGGACATGTCGAACGTTCCCAAAATGGTCTATAATGATGAAATTTTAACATTTAATCTTTTGACTCTAAATGACTGTTGGATGTGAATTATGACTTTTTCAACTAAAATAAGTGTGTTTAAAGTTATTTCTGTGCCTGAAACGGGTCAAAATTAAAGCTTTTGAGTAAGCAAAACTCTGTAAAAATGGCAATTTTGGTCACTGTGATGGTTTAAAAAGTGGTTATTCAACATGAGGCACGATCCAATTGACATTTTGAATCATTTTTGGTAGAGTCCAAAAAATCAATTTTCGGATGAAAAACGATGACTCCGGACATGTCAAACGTTCCCAAAATGGTCTATAATGATGAAATTTTAACATTTAATCTTTTGATTCTAAATGACTGTTGGATGTGAATTATGACTTTTTCAACTAAAATAAGTGTGTTTAAAGTCATTTCTGTGCCTGAAACGGGTCAAAATTGAAGCTTTTGAGTAAGCAAAACTCTGTAAAAATGGCAATTTTGGTCACAGTGAGGGGTTAAAAAGTGGTTATTCAACATGAGGCACGATCCAATTGACATTTTGAATCATTTTTTGTACAGTCCAAAAAATCAATTTTCGGATGAAAAACGATGACTCCGGACATGTCGAACGTTCCCAAAATGGTCTATAATGATCAAATTTTAACATTTAATCTTTTGACTCTAAATGACTGTTGGATGTGAATTATGACTTTTTCAACTAAAATAAGTGTGTTTAAAGTCATTTCTGTGCCTGAAACGGGTCAAAATTGAAGCTTTTGAGTAAGCAAAACTCTGTAAAAATGGCAATTTTGGTCACTGTGAGGGTTTAAAAAGTGGTTATTCAACATGAGGCACGATCCAATTGACATTTTGAATCATTTTTGGTACAGTCCAAAAAATAAATTTTCGGATGAAAAACGATGACTCCGGACATGTCGAACGTTCCCAAAATGGTCTATAATGATGAAATTTTAACATTTAATCTTTTGACTCTAAATGACTGTTGGATGTGAATTATGACTTTTTCAACTAAAATAAGTGTGTTTAAAGTCATTTCTGTGCCTGAAACGGGTCAAAATTGAAGCTTTTGAGTAAGCAAAACTCTGTAAAAATGGCAATTTTGGTCACTGTGAGGGTTTAAAAAGTGGTTATTCAACATGAGGCACGATCCAATTGACATTTTGAATCATTTTTGGTACAGTCCAAAAAATCAGTTTTCGGATGAAAAACGATGACTCCGGACATGTCAAACGTTCCCAAAATGGTCTATAATGATGAAATTTTAACATTTAATCTTTTGACTCTAAATGACTGTTGGATGTGAATTATGACTTTTTCAACTAAAATAAGTGTGTTTAATGTCATTTCTGTGCCTGAAACGGGTCAAAATTGAAGCTTTTGAGTAAGCAAAAGTCTGTAAAAAGGGCAATTTTGGTCACAGTGAGGGGTTAAAAAGTGGTTATTCAACATGAGGCACGATCCAATTGACATTTTGAATCATTTTTGGTACAGTCCAAAAAATCAATTTTCGGATGAAAAACGATGACTCCGGACATGTCGAACGTTCCCAAAATGGTCTATAATGATGAAATTTTAACATTTAATCTTTTGACTCTAAATGACTGTTGGATGTGAATTATGACTTTTTCAACTAAAATAAGTGTGTTTAAAGTCATTTCTGTGACTGAAACGGGTCAAAATTGAAGCTTTTGAGTAAGCAAAACTCTGTAAAAATGGCAATTTTGGTCACTGTGAGGGTTTAAAAAGTGGTTATTCAACATGAGGCACGATCCAATTGACATTTTGAATCATTTTTGGTACAGTCCAAAAAATCAATTTTCGGATGAAAAAACGATGACTCCGGACATGTCGAACGTTCCCAAAATGGTCTATAATGATGAAATTTTATCATTTAATCTTTTGACTCTAAATGACTGTTGGATGTGAATTATGACTTTTTCAACTAAAATAAGTGTGTTTAAAGACATTTATGTGCCTGAAACGGGTCAAAATTGAAGCTTTTGAGTAAGCAAAACTCTGTAAAAATGGACATTTTGGTCACTGTGAGGGTTTAAAAAGTGGTTATTCAACATGAGGCACGATCCAATTGACATTTTGAATCATTTTTGGTACAGTCCAAAAAATCAATTTTCGGATGAAAAACGATGACTCCGGACATGGCGAACGTTCCCAAAATGGTCTATAATGATGAAATTTTAACATTTAATCTTTTGACTCTAAATGACAGTTGGATGTGAATTATGACATTTTCAACTAAAATAAGTGTGTTTAAAGTCATTTCTGTGCCTGAAACGGGTCAATATTGAAGCTTTTGAGTAAGCAAAACTCAGTAAAAATGGCAATTTTGGTCACTGTGAGGGTTTAAAAAGTGGTTATTCAACATGAGGCACGATCCAATTGACATTTTGAATCATTTTTGGTACAGTCCAAAAAATCAGTTTTCGGATGAAAAACGATGACTCCCGACATGTCGAACGTTCCCAAAATGGTCTATAATGATGAAATGTTAACATTTAATCTTTTGACTCTAAATGACTGTTGGATGTGAATTATGACTTTTTCAACTAAAATAAGTGTGTTTAAAGTCATTTCTGTGCCCGAAACTGGTCAAAATTGAAGCTTTTGAGTAAGCAAAACTCTGTAAAAATGGCAATTTTGGTCACTGTGAGGGTTTAAAAAGTGGTTATTCAACATGAGGCACGATCCAATTGACATTTTGAATCATTTTTGTTACAGTCCAAAAAATCAATTTTCGGATGAAAAACGATGACTCCGGACATGCCGAACGTTCCCAAAATGGTCTATAATGATGAAATTTTAACATTTAATCTTTTGACTCTAAATGACTGTTGGATGTGAATTATTACTTTTTCAACTAAAATAAGTGTGTTTAAAGTCATTTCTGTGCCTGAAACGGGTCAAAATTGAAGCTTTTGAGTAAGCAAAACTCTGTAAAAATGGCAATTTTGGTCACTGTGAGGGTTTAAAAAGTGGTTATTCAACATGAGGCACGATCCAATTGACATTTTGAATCATTTTTGGTACAGTCCAAAAAATCAATTTTCGGATGAAAAAACGATGACTCCGGACATGTCGAACGTTACCAAAATGGTCTATAATGATGAAATTTTAACATTTAATCTTTTGACTCTAAATGACTGTTGGATGTGAATTATGACTTTTTCAACTAAAATAAGTGTGTTTAAAGTCCTTTCTGTGCCTGAAACGGGTCAAAATTGAAGCTTTTGAGTAAGCAAAACTCTGTAAAAATGGCAATTTTGGTCAATGTGAGGATTTAAAAAGTGGTTATTCAACATGAGGCACGATCCAATTGACATTTTGAATCATTTTTGGTACATCCAAAAAAACAATTTTCGGATGAAAAACGATGACTCCGGACATGTCGAATGTTCCCAAAATGGTCTATAATGATGAAATTTTAACATTTAATCTTTTGACTCTAAATGACTGTTGGATGTGCATTATGACTTTTTCAACTAAAATAAGTGTGTTTAAAGTTATTTCTGTGCCTGAAACGGGTCAAAATTAAAGCTTTTGAGTAAGCAAAACTCTGTAAAAATGGCAATTTTGGTCACTGTGATGGTTTAAAAAGTGGTTATTCAACATGAGGCACGATCCAATTGACATTTTGAATCATTTTTGGTAGAGTCCAAAAAATCAATTTTCGGATGAAAAACGATGACTCCGGACATGTCAAACGTTCCCAAAATGGTCTATAATGATGAAATTTTAACATTTAATCTTTTGATTCTAAATGACTGTTGGATGTGAATTATGACTTTTTCAACTAAAATAAGTGTGTTTAAAGTCATTTCTGTGCCTGAAACGGGTCAAAATTGAAGCTTTTGAGTAAGCAAATCTCTGTAAAAATGGCAATTTTGGTCACAGTGAGGGGTTAAAAAGTGGTTATTCAACATGAGGCACGATCCAAATGACATTTTGAATCATTTTTTGTACAGTCCAAAAAATCAATTTTCGGATGAAAAACGATGACTCCGGACATGTCGAACGTTCCCAAAATGGTCTATAATGATCAAATTTTAACATTTAATCTTTTGACTCTAAATGACTGTTGGATGTGAATTATGACTTTTTCAACTAAAATAAGTGTGTTTAAAGTCATTTCTGTGCCTGAAACTGGTCAAAATTGAAGCTTTTGAGTAAGCAAAACTCTGTAAAAATGGCAATTTTGGTCACTGTGAGGGTTTAAAAAGTGGTTATTCAACATGAGGCACGATCCAATTGACATTTTGAATCATTTTTGGTACAGTCCAAAAAATCAATTTTCGGATGAAAAAACGATGACTCCGGACATGTCGAACGTTACCAAAATGGTCTATAATGATGAAATTTTAACATTTAATCTTTTGACTCTAAATGACTGTTGGATGTGAATTATGACTTTTTCAACTAAAATAAGTGTGTTTAAAGTCCTTTCTGTGCCTGAAACGGGTCAAAATTGAAGCTTTTGAGTAAGCAAAACTCTGTAAAAATGGCAATTTTGGTCAATGTGAGGATTTAAAAAGTGGTTATTCAACATGAGGCACGATCCAATTGACATTTTGAATCATTTTTGGTACATCCAAAAAACCAATTTTCGGATGAAAAACGATGACTCCGGACATGTCGAATGTTCCCAAAATGGTCTATAATGATGAAATTTTAACATTTAATCTTTTGACTCTAAATGACTGTTGGATGTGAATTATGACTTTTTCAACTAAAATAAGTGTGTTTAAAGTCATTTCTGTGCCTGAAACGGGTCAAAATTGAAGCTTTTGAGTAAGCAAAACTCTGTAAAAATGGCAATTTTGGTCACTGTGAGGGTTTAAAAAGTGGTTATTAACATGAGGCACGATCCAATTGACATTTTGAATAATTTTTGGTACAGTCCAAAAAATCAGTTTTCGGATGAAAAACGATGACTCCGGACATGTCAAACGTTCCCAAAATGGTCTATAATGATGAAATTTTAACATTTAATCTTTTGACTCTAAATGACTGTTGGATGTGAATTATGACTTTTTCAACTAAAATAAGTGTGTTTAATGTCATTTCTGTGCCTGAAACGGGTCAAAATTGAAGCTTTTGAGTAAGCAAAAGTCTGTAAAAAGGGCAATTTTGGTCACAGTGAGGGGTTAAAAAGTGGTTATTCAACATGAGGCACGATCCAATTGACATTTTGAATCATTTTTGGTACAGTCCAAAAAATCAATTTTCGGATGAAAAACGATGACTCCGGACATGTCGAACGTTCCCAAAATGGTCTATAATGATCAAATTTTAACATTTAATCTTTTGACTCTAAATGACTGTTCGATGTGAATTATGACTTTTTCAACTAAAATAAGTGTGTTTAAAGTCATTTCTGTGCCTGAAACGGGTCAAAATTGAAGCTTTTGAGTAAGCAAAACTCTGTAAAAATGGCAATTTTGGTCACTGTGAGGGTTTAAAAAGTGGTTATTCAACATGAGGCACGATCCAATTGACATTTTGAATCATTTTTGGTACAGTCCAAAAAATAAATTTTCGGATGAAAAACGATGACTCCGGACATGTCGAACGTTCCCAAAATGGTCTATAATGATGAAATTTTAACATTTAATCTTTTGACTCTAAATGACTGTTGGATGTGAATTATGACTTTTTCAACTAAAATAAGTGTGTTTAAAGTTATTTCTGTGCCTGAAACGGGTCAAAATTAAAGCTTTTGAGTAAGCAAAACTCTGTAAAAATGGCAATTTTGGTCACTGTGATGGTTTAAAAAGTGGTTATTCAACATGAGGCACGATCCAATTGACATTTTGAATCATTTTTGGTAGAGTCCAAAAAATCAATTTTCGGATGAAAAACGATGACTCCGGACATGTCAAACGTTCCCAAAATGGTCTATAATGATGAAATTTTAACATTTAATCTTTTGATTCTAAATGACTGTTGGATGTGAATTATGACTTTTTCAACTAAAATAAGTGTGTTTAAAGTCATTTCTGTGCCTGAAACGGGTCAAAATTGAAGCTTTTGAGTAAGCAAAACTCTGTAAAAATGGCAATTTTGTTCACAGTGAGGGGTTAAAAAGTGGTTATTCAACATGAGGCACGATCCAATTGACATTTTGAATCATTTTTTGTACAGTCCAAAAAATCAATTTTCGGATGAAAAACGATGACTCCGGACATGTCGAACGTTCCCAAAATGGTCTATAATGATCAAATTTTAACATTTAATCTTTTGACTCTAAATGACTGTTGGATGTGAATTATGACTTTTTCAACTAAAATAAGTGTGTTTAAAGTCATTTCTGTGCCTGAAACGGGTCAAAATTGAAGCTTTTGAGTAAGCAAAACTCTGTAAAAATGGCAATTTTGGTCACTGTGAGGGTTTAAAAAGTGGTTATTCAACATGAGGCACGATCCAATTGACATTTTGAATCATTTTTGGTACAGTCCAAAAAATAAATTTTCGGATGAAAAACGATGACTCCGGACATGTCGAACGTTCCCAAAATGGTCTATAATGATGAAATTTTAACATTTAATCTTTTGACTCTAAATGACTGTTGGATGTGAATTATGACTTTTTCAACTAAAATAAGTGTGTTTAATGTCATTTCTGTGCCTGAAACGGGTCAAAATTGAAGCTTTTGAGTAAGCAAAAGTCTGTAAAAAGGGCAATTTTGGTCACAGTGAGGGGTTAAAAAGTGGTTATTCAACATGAGGCACGATCCAATTGACATTTTGAATCATTTTTGGTACAGTCCAAAAAATCAATTTTCGGATGAAAAACGATGACTCCGGACATGTCGAACGTTCCCAAAATGGTCTATAATGATGAAATTTTAACATTTAATCTTTTGACTCTAAATGACTGTTGGATGTGAATTATGACTTTTTCAACTAAAATAAGTGTGTTTAAAGTCATTTCTGTGACTGAAACGGGTCAAAATTGAAGCTTTTGAGTAAGCAAAACTCTGTAAAAATGGCAATTTTGGTCACTGTGAGGGTTTAAAAAGTGGTTATTCAACATGAGGCACGATCCAATTGACATTTTGAATCATTTTTGGTACAGTCCAAAAAATCAATTTTCGGATGAAAAAACGATGACTCCGGACATGTCGAACGTTCCCAAAATGGTCTATAATGATGAAATTTTATCATTTAATCTTTTGACTCTAAATGACTGTTGGATGTGAATTATGACTTTTTCAACTAAAATAAGTGTGTTTAAAGACATTTATGTGCCTGAAACGGGTCAAAATTGAAGCTTTTGAGTAAGCAAAACTCTGTAAAAATGGACATTTTGGTCACTGTGAGGGTTTAAAAAGTGGTTATTCAACATGAGGCACGATCCAATTGACATTTTGAATCATTTTTGGTACAGTCCAAAAAATCAATTTTCGGATGAAAAACGATGACTCCGGACATGGCGAACGTTCCCAAAATGGTCTATAATGATGAAATTTTAACATTTAATCTTTTGACTCTAAATGACAGTTGGATGTGAATTATGACATTTTCAACTAAAATAAGTGTGTTTAAAGTCATTTCTGTGCCGAAAGGGGTCAAAATTGAAGCTTTTGAGTAAGCAAAACTCTGTAAAAATGGCAATTTTGGTCACAGTGAGGGGTTAAAAAGTGGTTATTCAACATGAGGCACGATCCAATTGACATTTTGAATCATTTTTGGTACAGTCCAAAAAATCAATTTTCGGATGAAAAACGATGACTCCGGACATGTCGAACGTTCCCAAAATGGTCTATAATGATGAAATTTTAACATTTAATCTTTTGACTCTAAATGACTGTTGGATGTGAATTATGACTTTTTCAACTAAAATAAGTGTGTTTAAAGTCATTTCTGTGACTGAAAGGGGTCAAAATTGAAGCTTTTGAGTAAGCAAAACTCTGTAAAAATGGCCATTTTGGTCACTCTGAGGGTTTAAAAAGTGGTTATTCAACATGAGGCACAATCCAATTGACATTTTGAATCATTTTTGATACAGTCCAAAAAAATCAATTTTCGGATGAAAAACGATGACTCCGGACATGTCGAACGTTCCCAAAATGGTCTATAATGATGACATTTTAACATTTAATCTTTTGACTCTAAATGACTGTTGGATGTGAATTATGACAATTTCAACTAAAATAAGTGTGTTCAAAGTCATTTCTGTGACTGAAACGGGTCAAAATTGAAGCTTTTAAATAAGCAAAACTCTGTAAAAATGGCCATTTTGGTCACTGTGAGGGTTTAAAAAGTGGTTATTCAACATGAGGCACGATCCAATTGACATTTTGAATCATTTTTGGTACAGTCCAAAAAATCAATTTTCGGATGAAAAACTATGACTCCGGACATGTCGAACGTTCCCAAAATGGTCTATAATGATGAAATTTTAACATTTAATCTTTTGACTCTAAATGACTGTTGGATGTGAATTATGACTTTTTCAACTAAAATAAGTGTGTTTAAAGTCATTTCTGTGCCTGAAAGGGGTCAAAATTGAAGCTTTTGAGTAAGCAAAACTCTGTAAAAATGGCAATTTTGGTCACAGTGAGGGGTTAAAAAGTGGTTATTCAACATGAGGCACGATCCAATTGACATTTTGAATCATTTTTGGTACAGTCCAAAAATCAATTTTCGGATGAAAAACGATGACTCCGGACATGTCGAACGTTCCCAAAATGGTCTATAATGATGAAATTTTAACATTTAATCTTTTGACTCTAAATGACTGTTGGATGTGAATTATGACTTTTTCAACTAAAATAAGTGTGTTTAAAGTCATTTCTGTGACTGAAACGGGTCAAAATTGAAGCTTTTGAGTAAGCAAAACTCTGTAAAAATGGCAATTTTGGTCACTGTGAGGGTTTAAAAAGTGGTTATTCAACATGAGGCACGATCCAATTGACATTTTGAATCATTTTTGGTACAGTCCAAAAAATCAATTTTCGGATGAAAAAACGATGACTCCGGACATGTCGAACGTTCCCAAAATGGTCTATAATGATGAAATTTTATCATTTAATCTTTTGACTCTAAATGACTGTTGGATGTGAATTATGACTTTTTCAACTAAAATAAGTGTGTTTAAAGACATTTATGTGCCTGAAACGGGTCAAAATTGAAGCTTTTGAGTAAGCAAAACTCTGTAAAAATGGACATTTTGGTCACTGTGAGGGTTTAAAAAGTGGTTATTCAACATGAGGCATGATCCAATTGACATTTTGAATCATTTTTGGTACAGTCCAAAAAATCAATTTTCGGATGAAAAACGATGACTCCGGACATGGCGAACGTTCCCAAAATGGTCTATAATGATGAAATTTTAACATTTAATCTTTTGACTCTAAATGACAGTTGGATGTGAATTATGACATTTTCAACTAAAATAAGTGTGTTTAAAGTCATTTCTGTGCCTGAAACGGGTCAAAATTGAAGCTTTTGAGTAAGCAAAACTCAGTAAAAATGGCAATTTTGGTCACTGTGAGGGTTTAAAAAGTGGTTATTCAACATGAGGCACGATCCAATTGACATTTTGAATCATTTTTGGTACAGTCCAAAAAATCAGTTTTCGGATGAAAAACGATGACTCCCGACATGTCGAACGTTCCCAAAATGGTCTATAATGATGAAATGTTAACATTTAATCTTTTGACTCTAAATGACTGTTGGATGTGAATTATGACTTTTTCAACTAAAATAAGTGTGTTTAAAGTCATTTCTGTGCCTGAAAGGGGTCAAAATTGAAGCTTTTGAGTAAGCAAAACTCTGTAAAAATGGCAATTTTGGTCACAGTGAGGGGTTAAAAAGTGGTTATTCAACATGAGGCACGATCCAATTGACATTTTGAATCATTTTTGGTACAGTCCAAAAAATCAATTTTCGGATGAAAAACGATGACTCCGGACATGTCGAACGTTCCCAAAATGGTCTATAATAATGAAATTTTAACATTTAATCTTTTGACTCTAAATGACTGTTGGATGTGAATTATGACTTTTTCAACTAAAATAAGTGTGTTTAAAGTCATTTCTGTGACTGAAAGGGGTCAAAATTGAAGCTTTTGAGTAAGCAAAACTCTGTAAAAATGGCCATTTTGGTCACTCTGAGGGTTTAAAAAGTGGTTATTCAACATGAGGCACAATCCAATTGACATTTTGAATCATTTTTGATACAGTCCAAAAAAATCAATTTTCGGATGAAAAACGATGACTCCGGACATGTCGAACGTTCCCAAAATGGTCTATAATGATGAAATTTTAACATTTAATCTTTTGACTCTAAATGACTGTTGGATGTGAATTATGACTTTTTCAACTAAAATAAGTGTGTTTAAAGTCATTTCTGTGACTGAAACGGGTCAAAATTGAAGCTTTTGAGTAAGCAAAACTCTGTAAAAATGGCAATTTTGGTCACTGTGAGGGTTTAAAAAGTGGTTATTCAACATGAGGCACGATCCAATTGACATTTTGAATCATTTTTGGTACAGTCCAAAAAATCAATTTTCGGATGAAAAAACGATGACTCCGGACATGTCGAACGTTCCCAAAATGGTCTATAATGATGAAATTTTATCATTTAATCTTTTGACTCTAAATGACTGTTGGATGTGAATTATAACTTTTTCAACTAAAATAAGTGTGTTTAAAGACATTTATGTGCCTGAAACGGGTCAAAATTGAAGCTTTTGAGTAAGCAAAACTCAGTAAAAATGGCAATTTTGGTCACTGTGAGGGTTTAAAAAGTGGTTATTCAACATGAGGCACGATCCAATTAACATTTTGAGTCATTTTTGGTACAGTCCAAAAAATCAATTTTCGGATGAAAAACGATGACTCCGGACATGTCAAACATTCCCAAAATGGTCTATAATGATGAAATTTTAACATTTAATCTTTTGACTCTAAATGATTTTTTATATGTGAATTATGACTTTTTCAACTAAAATAAGTGTGTTTAAAGTCATTTCTGTGCCTGAAACAGGTCAAAATTGAAGCTTTTGAGTAAGCAAAACTCTGTAAAAATGTCAATTTTGGTCACTGTGAGGGTTTAAAAAGTGGTTATTCAACATGAGGCACGATCCAATTGACATTTTGAATCATTTTTGGTACAGTTCAAAAAATCAATTTTCGGATGAAAAACGATGACTCCGGGCATGTCGAACGTTCCCAAAATGGTCTATAATGATGAAATTTTAACATTTAATCTTTTGACTCTAAATGACTGTTGGATGTGAATTATGACCTTTTCAACTAAAATAAGTGTTTAAAGTCATTTCTGTGCCTGAAACGGGTCAAAATTGAAGCTTTTGAGTAAGCAAAACTCTGTAAAAATGGCCATTTTGGTCACTGTGAGGGTTTAAAAAGCGGTTATTCAACATGAGGCACGATCCAATTGACATTTTGAATAATTTTTGGTACAGTCCAAAAAATCAGTTTTCGGATGAAAAACGATGACTCCCGACATGTCGAACGTTCCCAAAATGGTCTATAATGATGAAATGTTAACATTTAATCTTTTGACTCTAAATGACTGTTGGATGTGAATTATGACTTTTTCAACTAAAATAAGTGTGTTTAAATTCATTTCTGTGCCCGAAACTGGTCAAAATTGAAGCTTTTGAGTAAGCAAAACTCTGTAAAAATGGCAATTTTGGTCACTGTGAGGGTTTAAAAAGTGGTTATTCAACATGAGGCACGATCCAATTGACATTTTGAATCATTTTTGGTACAGTCCAAAAAATCAATTTTCGGATGAAAAAACGATGACTCCGGACATGTCGAACGTTCCCAAAATTGTCTATAATGATGAAATTTTATCATTTAATCTTTTGACTCTAAATGACTGTTGGATGTGAATTATGACTTTTTCAACTAAAATAAGTGTGTTTAAAGACATTTATGTGCCTGAAACGGGTCAAAATTGAAGCTTTTGAGTAAGCAAAACTCTGTAAAAATGGACATTTTGGTCACTGTGAGGGTTTAAAAAGTGGTTATTCAACATGAGGCACGATCCAATTGACATTTTGAATCATTTTTGGTACAGTCCAAAAAATCAATTTTCGGATGAAAAACGATGACTCCGGACATGTCGAACGTTCCCAAAATGGTCTATAATGATGAAATTTTAACATTTAATCTTTTGACTCTAAATGACAGTTGGATGTGAATTATGACATTTTCAACTAAAATAAGTGTGTTTAAAGTCATTTCTGTGCCTGAAACGGGTCAAAATTGAAGCTTTTGAGTAAGCAAAACTCAGTAAAAATTGCAATTTTGGTCACTGTGAGGGTTTAAAAAGTGGTTATTCAACATGAGGCACGATCCAATTGACATTTTGAATCATTTTTGGTACAGTCCAAAAAATCAGTTTTCGGATGAAAAACGATGACTCCGGACATGTCGAACGTTCCCAAAATGGTCTATAATGATGAAATTTTAACATTTAATCTTTTGACTCTAAATGACTGTTGGATGTGAATTATGAAAATTTCAACTAAAATAAGTGTGTTTAAAGTCATTTCTGTGACTGAAACGGGTCAAAATTGAAGCTTTTAAATAAGCAAAACTCTGTAAAAATGGACATTTTGGTCACTGTGAGGGTTTAAAAAGTGGTTATTCAACATGAGGCACGATCCAATTGACATTTTGAGTCATTTTTGGTACAGTCCAAAAAATCAATTTTCGGATGAAAAACGATGACTCCGGACATGTCAAACGTTCCCAAAATGGTCTATAATGATGAAATTTTAACATTTAATCTTTTGACTCTAAATGATTTTTTATATGTGAATTATGACTTTTTCAACTAAAATAAGTGTGTTTAAAGTCATTTCTGTGCCTGAAACAGGTCAAAATTGAAGCTTTTGAGTAAGCAAAACTCTGTAAAAATGTCAATTTTGGTCACTGTGAGGGTTTAAAAAGTGGTTATTCAACATGAGGCACGATCCAATTGACATTTTGAATCATTTTTGGTACAGTCCAAAAAATCAATTTTCGGATGAAAAACGATGACTCCGGACATGTCGAACGTTCCCAAAATGGTCTATAATGATGAAATTTTAACATTTAATCTTTTGACTCTAAATGACTGTTGGATGTGAATTATGACCTTTTCAACTAAAATAAGTGTTTAAAGTCATTTCTGTGCCTGAAACGGGTCAAAATTGAAGCTTTTGAGTAAGCAAAACTCTGTAAAAATGGCAATTTTTGTCACTGTGAGGGTTTAAAAAGTGGTTATTCAACATGAGGCACGATCCAATTGACATTTTGAATCATTTTTGGTACATCCAAAAAACCAATTTTCGGATGAAAAACGATGACTCCGGACATGTCAAATGTTCCCAAAATGGTCTATAATGATGAAATTTTAACATTTAATCTTTTGACTCTAAATGACTGTTGGATGTGAATTATGACAATTTCAACTAAAATAAGTGTGTTCAAAGTCATTTCTGTGACTGAAACGGGTCAAAATTGAAGCTTTTAAATAAGCAAAACTCTGTAAAAATGGCCATTTTGGTCACTGTGAGGGTTTAAAAAGTGGTTATTCAACATGAGGCACGATCCAATTGACATTTTGAATCATTTTTGGTACAGTCCAAAAAATCAATTTTCGGATGAAAAACGATGACTCCGGACATGTCGAACATTCCCAAAATGGTCTAAAATGATGAAATTTTAACATATAATCTTTTGACTCTAAATGACTGTTGGATGTGAATTATGACTTTTTCAACTAAAATAAGTGTGTTTAAAGTCATTTCTGTGCCTGAAACGGGTCAAAATTGAAGCTTTTGAGTAAGCAAAACTCTGTAAAAATGGCAATTTTGGTCACTGTGAGGGTTTAAAAAGTGGTTATTCAACATGAGGCACGATCCAATTGACATTTTGAATCATTTTTGGTACAGTCCAAAAAATCAGTTTTCGGATGAAAAACGATGACTCCCGACATGTCGAACGTTCCCAAAATGGTCTATAATGATGAAATGTTAACATTTAATCTTTTGACTCTAAATGACTGTTGGATGTGAATTATGACTTTTTCAACTAAAATAAGTGTGTTTAAATTCATTTCTGTGCCCGAAACTGGTCAAAATTGAAGCTTTTGAGTAAGCAAAACTCTGTAAAAATGGCAATTTTGGTCACTGTGAGGGTTTAAAAAGTGGTTATTCAACATGAGGCACGATCCAATTGACATTTTGAATCATTTTTGGTACAGTCCAAAAAATCAATTTTCGGATGAAAAAACGATGACTCCGGACATGTCGAACGTTCCCAAAATGGTCTATAATGATGAAATTTTATCATTTAATCTTTTGACTCTAAATGACTGTTGGATGTGAATTATGACTTGTTCAACTAAAATAAGTGTGTTTAAAGACATTTATGTGCCTGAAACGGGTCAAAAATTAAGCTTTTGAGTAAGCAAAACTCTATAAAAATGGCAATTTTGGTCAATGTGAGGATTTAAAAGTGGTTATTCAACATGAGGCACGATCCAATTGACATTTTGAATCATTTTTGGTACAGTCCAAAAAATCAATTTTCGGATGAAAAACGATGACTCCGGACATGTCGAACGTTCCCAAAATGGTCTATAATGATGAAATTTTATCATTTAATCTTTTGACTCTAAATGACAGTTGGATGTGAATTATGACATTTTCAACTAAAATAAGTGTGTTTAAAGTCATTTCTGTGCCTGAAACGGGTCAAAATTGAAGCTTTTGAGTAAGCAAAACTCAGTAAAAATGGCAATTTTGGTCACTGTGAGGGTTTAAAAAGTGGTTATTCAACATGAGGCACGATACAATTGACATTTTGAATCATTTTTGGTACAGTCCAAAAAATCAATTTTCGGATGAAAAACGATGACTCCGGACATGTCGAACGTTCCCAAAATGGTCAATAATGATGAAATTTTAACATTTAATCTTTTGACTCTAAATGACTGTTGGATGTGAATTATGACTTTTTCAACTAAAATAAGTGTGTTTAAAGTCATTTCTGTGCCTGAAAGGGGTCAAAATTGAAGCTTTTGAGTAAGCAAAACTCTGTAAAAATGGCAATTTTGGTCACAGTGAGGGGTTAAAAAGTGGTTATTCAACATGAGGCACGATCCAATTGACATTTTGAATCATTTTTGGTACAGTCCAAAAAATCAATTTTCGGATGAAAAACGATGACTCCGGACATGTCGAACGTTCCCAAAATGGTCTATAATGATGAAATTTTAACATTTAATCTTTTGACTCTAAATGACTGTTGGATGTGAATTATGACTTTTTCAACTAAAATAAGTGTGTTTAAAGTCATTTCTGTGACTGAAAGGGGTCAAAATTGAAGCTTTTGAGTAAGCAAAACTCTGTAAAAATGGCCATTTTGGTCACTCTGAGGGTTTAAAAAGTGGTTATTCAACATGAGGCACAATCCAATTGACATTTTGAATCATTTTTGATACAGTCCAAAAAAATCAATTTTCGGATGAAAAACGATGACTCCGGACATGTCGAACGTTCCCAAAATGGTCTATAATGATGACATTTTAACATTTAATCTTTTGACTCTAAATGACTGTTGGATGTGAATTATGACAATTTCAACTAAAATAAGTGTGTTCAAAGTCATTTCTGTGACTGAAACGGGTCAAAATTGAAGCTTTTAAATAAGCAAAACTCTGTAAAAATGGCCATTTTGGTCACTGTGAGGGTTTAAAAAGTGGTTATTCAACATGAGGCACGATCCAATTGACATTTTGAATCATTTTTGGTACAGTCCAAAAAATCAATTTTCGGATGAAAAACGATGACTCCGGACATGTCGAACGTTCCCAAAATGGTCTATAATGATGAAATTTTAACATTTAATCTTTTGACTCTAAATGACTGTTGGATGTGAATTATGACTTTTTCAACTAAAATAAGTGTGTTTAAAGTCATTTCTGTGCCTGAAAGGGGTCAAAATTGAAGCTTTTGAGTAAGCAAAACTCTGTAAAAATGGCAATTTTGGTCACAGTGAGGGGTTAAAAAGTGGTTATTCAACATGAGGCACGATCCAATTGACATTTTGAATCATTTTTGGTACAGTCCAAAAAATCAATTTTCGGATGAAAAACGATGACTCCGGACATGTCGAACGTTCCCAAAATGGTCTATAATGATGAAATTTTAACATTTAATCTTTTGACTCTAAATGACTGTTGGATGTGAATTATGACTTTTTCAACTAAAATAAGTGTGTTTAAAGTCATTTCTGTGACTGAAACGGGTCAAAATTGAAGCTTTTGAGTAAGCAAAACTCTGTAAAAATGGCAATTTTGGTCACTGTGAGGGTTTAAAAAGTGGTTATTCAACATGAGGCACGATCCAATTGACATTTTGAATCATTTTTGGTACAGTCCAAAAAATCAATTTTCGGATGAAAAAACGATGACTCCGGACATGTCGAACGTTCCCAAAATGGTCTATAATGATGAAATTTTATCATTTAATCTTTTGACTCTAAATGACTGTTGGATGTGAATTATGACTTTTTCAACTAAAATAAGTGTGTTTAAAGACATTTATGTGCCTGAAACGGGTCAAAATTGAAGCTTTTGAGTAAGCAAAACTCTGTAAAAATGCACATTTTGGTCACTGTGAGGGTTTAAAAAGTGGTTATTCAACATGAGGCACGATCCAATTGACATTTTGAATCATTTTTGGTACAGTCCAAAAAATCAATTTTCGGATGAAAAACGATGACTCCGGACATGGCGAACGTTCCCAAAATGGTCTATAATGATGAAATTTTAACATTTAATCTTTTGACTCTAAATGACAGTTGGATGTGAATTATGACATTTTCAACTAAAATAAGTGTGTTTAAAGTCATTTCTGTGCCTGAAACGGGTCAAAATTGAAGCTTTTGAGTAAGCAAAACTCAGTAAAAATGGCAATTTTGGTCACTGTGAGGGTTTAAAAAGTGGTTATTCAACATGAGGCACGATCCAATTGACATTTTGAATCATTTTTGGTACAGTCCAAAAAATCAATTTTCGGATGAAAAAACGATGACTCCGGACATGTCGAACGTTCCCAAAATGGTCTATAATGATGAAATTTTATCATTTAATCTTTTGACTCTAAATGACTGTTGGATGTGAATTATGACTTTTTCAACTAAAATAAGTGTGTTTAAAGACATTTATGTGCCTGAACCGGGTCAAAAATTAAGCTTTTGAGTAAGCAAAACTCTATAAAAATGGCAATTTTGGTCAATGTGAGGATTTAAAAGTGGTTATTCAACATGAGGCACGATCCAATTGACATTTTGAATCATTTTTGGTACAGTCCAAAAAATCAATTTTCGGATGAAAAACGATGACTCCGGACATGTCGAACGTTCCCAAAATGGTCTATAATGATGAAATTTTAACATTTAATCTTTTGACTCTAAATGACAGTTGGATGTGAATTATGACATTTTCAACTAAAATAAGTGTGTTTAAAGTCATTTCTGTGCCTGAAACGGGTCAAAATTGAAGCTTTTGAGTAAGCAAAACTCAGTAAAAATGGCAATTTTGGTCACTGTGAGGGTTTAAAAAGTGGTTATTCAACATGAGGCACGATACAATTGACATTTTGAATCATTTTTGGTACAGTCCAAAAAATCAATTTTCGGATGAAAAACGATGACTCCGGACATGTCGAACGTTCCCAAAATGGTCAATAATGATGAAATTTTAACATTTAATCTTTTGACTCTAAATGACTGTTGGATGTGAATTATGACTTTTTCAACTAAAATAAGTGTGTTTAAAGTCATTTCTGTGCCTGAAAGGGGTCAAAATTGAAGCTTTTGAGTAAGCAAAACTCTGTAAAAATGGCAATTTTGGTCACAGTGAGGGGTTAAAAAGTGGTTATTCAACATGAGGCACGATCCAATTGACATTTTGAATCATTTTTGGTACAGTCCAAAAAATCAATTTTCGGATGAAAAACGATGACTCCGGACATGTCGAACGTTCCCAAAATGGTCTATAATGATGAAATTTTAACATTTAGTCTTTTGACTCTAAATGACTGTTGGATGTGAATTATGACTTTTTCAACTAAAATAAGTGTGTTTAAAGTCATTTCTGTGACTGAAAGGGGTCAAAATTGAAGCTTTTGAGTAAGCAAAACTCTGTAAAAATGGCCATTTTGGTCACTCTGAGGGTTTAAAAAGTGGTTATTCAACATGAGGCACAATCCAATTGACATTTTGAATCATTTTTGATACAGTCCAAAAAAATCAATTTTCGGATGAAAAACGATGACTCCGGACATGTCGAACGTTCCCAAAATGGTCTATAATGATGACATTTTAACATTTAATCTTTTGACTCTAAATGACTGTTGGATGTGAATTATGACAATTTCAACTAAAATAAGTGTGTTCAAAGTCATTTCTGTGACTGAAACGGGTCAAAATTGAAGCTTTTAAATAAGCAAAACTCTGTAAAAATGGCCATTTTGGTCACTGTGAGGGTTTAAAAAGTGGTTATTCAACATGAGGCACGATCCAATTGACATTTTGAATCATTTTTGGTACAGTCCAAAAAATCAATTTTCGGATGAAAAACGATGACTCCGGACATGTCGAACGTTCCCAAAATGGTCTATAATGATGAAATTTTAACATTTAATCTTTTGACTCTAAATGACTGTTGGATGTGAATTATGACTTTTTCAACTAAAATAAGTGTGTTTAAAGTCATTTCTGTGCCTGAAAGGGGTCAAAATTGAAGCTTTTGAGTAAGCAAAACTCTGTAAAAATGGCAATTTTGGTCACAGTGAGGGGTTAAAAAGTGGTTATTCAACATGAGGCACGATCCAATTGACATTTTGAATCATTTTTGGTACAGTCCAAAAAATCAATTTTCGGATGAAAAACGATGACTCCGGACATGTCGAACGTTCCCAAAATGGTCTATAATGATGAAATTTTAACATTTAATCTTTTGACTCTAAATGACTGTTGGATGTGAATTATGACTTTTTCAACTAAAATAAGTGTGTTTAAAGTCATTTCTGTGACTGAAACGGGTCAAAATTGAAGCTTTTGAGTAAGCAAAACTCTGTAAAAATGGCAATTTTGGTCACTGTGAGGGTTTAAAAAGTGGTTATTCAACATGAGGCACGATCCAATTGACATTTTGAATCATTTTTGTTACAGTCCAAAAAATCAATTTTCGGATGAAAAACGATGACTCCGGACATGCCGAACGTTCCCAAAATGGTCTATAATGATGAAATTTTAACATTTAATCTTTTGACTCTAAATGACTGTTGGATGTGAATTATGACAATTTCAACTAAAATAAGTGTGTTTAAAGTCATTTCTGTGCCTGAAACGGGTCAAAATTGAAGCTTTTGAGTAAGCAAAACTCAGTAAAAATGGCAATTTTGGTCACTGTGAGGGTTTAAAAAGTGGTTATTCAACATGAGGCACGATCCAATTGACATTTTGAATCATTTTTGGTACAGTCCAAAAAATCAGTTTTCGGATGAAAAACGATGACTCCCAACATGTCGAACGTTCCCAAAATGGTCTATAATGATGAAATGTTAACATTTAATCTTTTGACTCTAAATGACTGTTGGATGTGAATTATGACTTTTTCAACTAAAATAAGTGTGTTTAAAGTCATTTCTGTGCCCGAAACTGGTCAAAATTGAAGCTTTTGAGTAAGCAAAACTCTGTAAAAATGGCAATTTTGGTCACTGTGAGGGTTTAAAAAGTGGTTATTCAACATGAGGCACGATCCAATTGACATTTTGAATCATTTTTGTTACAGTCCAAAAAATCAATTTTCGGATGAAAAACGATGACTCCGGACATGCCGAACGTTCCCAAAATGGTCTATAATGATGAAATTTTAACATTTAATCTTTTGACTCTAAATGACTGTTGGATGTGAATTATGACAATTTCAACTAAAATAAGTGTGTTCAAAGTCATTTCTGTGACTGAAACGGGTCAAAATTGAAGCTTTTAAATAAGCAAAACTCTGTAAAAATGGCCATTTTGGTCACTGTGAGGGTTTAAAAAGTGGTTATTCAACATGAGGCACGATCCAATTGACATTTTGAATCATTTTGGGTACAGTCCAAAAAATCAGTTTTCGGATGAAAAACGATGACTCCCGACATGTCGAACGTTCCCAAAATGGTCTATAATGATGAAATGTTAACATTTAATCTTTTGACTCTAAATGACTGTTGGATGTGAATTATGACTTTTTCAACTAAAATAAGTGTGTTTAAATTCATTTCTGTGCCCGAAACTGGTCAAAATTGAAGCTTTTGAGTAAGCAAAACTCTGTAAAAATGGCCATTTTGGTCACTGTGATGGTTTAAAAAGTGGTTATTCAACATGAGGCACAATCCAATTGACATTTTGAATCATTTTTGATACAGTCCAAAAAAATCAATTTTCGGATGAAAAACGATGACTCCGGACATGTCGAACGTTCCCAAAATGGTCTATAATGATGAAATTTTAACATTTAATCTTTTGACTCTAAATGACTGTTGGATGTGAATTATGACAATTTCAACTAAAATAAGTGTGTTCAAAGTCATTTCTGTGACTGAAACGGTCAAAATTGAAGCTTTTAAATAAGCAAAACTCTGTAAAAATGGCCATTTTGGTCACTGTGAGGGTTTAAAAAGTGGTTATTCAACATGAGGCACGATCCAATTGACATTTTGAATCATTTTTGGTACAGTCCAAAAAATCAATTTTCGGATGAAAAACGATGACTCCGGACATGTCAAACGTTCCCAAAATGGACTATAATGATGAAATTTTAACATTTAATCTTTTGACTCTAAATGACTGTTGGATGTGAATTATGACTTTTTCAACTAAAATAAGTGTGTTTAAAGTCATTTCTGTGCCTGAAACGGGTCAAAATTGAAGCTTTTGAGTAAGCAAAAGTCTGTAAAAATGGCAATTTTGGTCACAGTGAGGGGTTAAAAAGTGGTTATTCAACATGAGGCACGATCCAATTGACATTTTGAATCATTTTTTGTACAGTCCAAAAAATCAATTTTCGGATGAAAAACGATGACTCCGGACATGTCGAACGTTCCCAAAATGGTCTATAATGATCAAATTTTAACATTTAATCTTTTGACTCTAAATGACTGTTGGATGTGAATTATGACTTTTTCAACTAAAATAAGTGTGTTTAAAGTAATTTCTGTGCCTGAAACGGGTCAAAATTGAAGCTTTTGAGTAAGCAAAACTCTGTAAAAATGGCAATTTTGGTCACTGTGAGGGTTTAAAAAGTGGTTATTCAACATGAGGCACGATCCAATTGACATTTTGAATCATTTTTGGTACAGTCCAAAAAATCAATTTTCGGATGAAAAACGATGACTCCGGACATGTCGAACGTTCCCAAAATGGTCTATAATGATGAAATTTTAACATTTAATCTTTTGACTCTAAATGACTGTTGGATGTGAATTATGACTTTTTCAACTAAAATAAGTGTGTTTAAAGTCATTTCTGTGCCTGAAACGGGTCAAAATTGAAGCTTTTGAGTAAGCAAAACTCTGTAAAAATGGCAATTTTGGTCACTGTGAGGGTTTAAAAAGTGGTTATTCAACATGAGGCACGATCCAATTGACATTTTGAATCATTTTTAGTACAGTCCAAAAAATCAGTTTTCGGATGAAAAACGATGACTCCGGACATGTCAAACGTTCCCAAAATGGTCTATAATGATGAAATTTTAACATTTAATCTTTTGACTCTAAATGACTGTTGGATGTGAATTATGACTTTTTCAACTAAAATAAGTGTGTTTAATGTCATTTCTGTGCCTGAAACGGGTCAAAATTGAAGCTTTTGAGTAAGCAAAAGTCTGTAAAAAGGGCAATTTTGGTCACAGTGAGGGGTTAAAAAGTGGTTATTCAACATGAGGCACGATCCAATTGACATTTTGAATCATTTTTGGTACAGTCCAAAAAATCAATTTTCGGATGAAAAACGATGACTCCGGACATGTCGAACGTTCCCAAAATGGTCTATAATGATCAAATTTTAACATTTAATCTTTTGACTCTAAATGACTGTTGGATGTGAATTATGACTTTTTCAACTAAAATAAGTGTGTTTAAAGTCATTTCTGTGCCTGAAACGGGTCAAAATTGAAGCTTTTAAATAAGCAAAGCTCTGTAAAAATGGCCACTTTGGTCACTGTGAGGGTTTAAAAAGTGGTTATTCAACATGAGGCACGATCCAATTGACATTTTGAATCATTTTTGGTACAGTCCAAAAAATCAATTTTCGGATGAAAAACGATGACTCCGGACATGTCAAACGTTCCCAAAATGGTCTATAATGATGAAATTTTAACATTTAATCTTTTGACTCTAAATGACTGTTGGATGTGAATTATGACTTTTTCAACTAAAATAAGTGTGTTTAAAGTCCTTTCTGTGCCTGAAACGGGTCAAAATTGAAGCTTTTGAGTAAGCAAAACTCTGTAAAAATGGCAATTTTGGTCAATGTGAGGATTTAAAAAGTGGTTATTCAACATGAGGCACGATCCAATTGACATTTTGAATCATTTTTGGTACATCCAAAAAACCAATTTTCGGATGAAAAACGACTCCGGACATGTCGAATGTTCCCAAAATGGTCTATAATGATGACATTTTAACATTTAATCTTTTGACTCTAAATGACTGTTGGATGTGAATTATGACAATTTCAACTAAAATAAGTGTGTTCAAAGTCATTTCTGTGACTGAAACGGGTCAAAATTGAAGCTTTTAAATAAGCAAAACTCTGTAAAAATGGCCATTTTGGTCACTGTGAGGGTTTAAAAAGTGGTTATTCAACATGAGGCACGATCCAATTGACATTTTGAATCATTTTTGGTACAGTCCAAAAAATCAGTTTTCGGATGAAAAACGATGACTCCCGACATGTCGAACGTTCTCAAAATGGTCTATAATGATGAAATGTTAACATTTAATCTTTTGACTCTAAATGACTGTTGGATGTGAATTATGACTTTTTCAACTAAAATAAGTGTGTTTAAATTCATTTCTGTGCCCGAAACTGGTCAAAATTGAAGCTTTTGAGTAAGCAAAACTCTGTAAAAATGGCCATTTTGGTCACGGTGATGGTTTAAAAAGTGGTTATTCAACATGAGGCACAATCCAATTGACATTTTGAATCATTTTTGATACAGTCCAAAAAAATCAATTTTCGGATGAAAAACGATGACTCCGGACATGTCGAACGTTCCCAAAATGGTCTATAATGATGAAATTTTAACATTTAATCTTTTGACTCTAAATGACTGTTGGATGTGAATTATGACAATTTCAACTAAAATAAGTGTGTTCAAAGTCATTTCTGTGACTGAAACGGTCAAAATTGAAGCTTTTAAATAAGCAAAACTATGTAAAAATGGCCATTTTGGTCACTGTGAGGGTTTAAAAAGTGGTTATTCAACATGAGGCACGATCCAATTGACATTTTGAATCATTTTTGGTACAGTCCAAAAAATCAATTTTCGGATGAAAAACGATGACTCCGGACATGTCAAACGTTCCCAAAATGGACTATAATGATGAAATTTTAACATTTAATCTTTTGACTCTAAATGACTGTTGGATGTGAATTATGACTTTTTCAACTAAAATAAGTGTGTTTAAAGTCATTTCTGTGCCTGAAACGGGTCAAAATTGAAGCTTTTGAGTAAGCAAAAGTCTGTAAAAATGGCAATTTTGGTCACAGTGAGGGGTTAAAAAGTGGTTATTCAACATGAGGCACGATCCAATTGACATTTTGAATCATTTTTTGTACAGTCCAAAAAATCAATTTTCGGATGAAAAACGATGACTCCGGACATGTCGAACGTTCCCAAAATGGTCTATAATGATCAAATTTTAACATTTAATCTTTTGACTCTAAATGACTGTTGGGTGTGAATTATGACTTTTTCAACTAAAATAAGTGTGTTTAAAGTCATTTCTGTGCCTGAAACGGGTCAAAATTGAAGCTTTTGAGTAAGCAAAACTCTGTAAAAATGGCAATTTTGGTCACTGTGAGGGTTTAAAAAGTGGTTATTCAACATGAGGCACGATCCAATTGACATTTTGAATCATTTTTGGTACAGTCCAAAAAATCAATTTTCGGATGAAAAACGATGACTCCGGACATGTCGAACGCTCCCAAAATGGTCTATAATGATGAAATTTTAACATTTAATCTTTTGACTCTAAATGACTGTTGGATGTGAATTATGACTTTTTCAACTAAAATAAGTGTGTTTAAAGTCATTTCTGTGCCTGAAACGGGTCAAAATTGAAGCTTTTGAGTAAGCAAAACTCTGTAAAAATGGCAATTTTGGTCACTGTGAGGGTTTAAAAAGTGGTTATTCAACATGAGGCACGATCCAATTGACATTTTGAATCATTTTTGGTACAGTCCAAAAAATCAGTTTTCGGATGAAAAACGATGACTCCGGACATGTCAAACGTTCCCAAAATGGTCTATAATGATGAAATTTTAACATTTAATCTTTTGACTCTAAATGACTGTTGGATGTGAATTATGACTTTTTCAACTAAAATAAGTGTGTTTAATGTCATTTCTGTGCCTGAAACGGGTCAAAATTGAAGCTTTTGAGTAAGCAAAAGTCTGTAAAAAGGGCAATTTTGGTCACAGTGAGGGGTTAAAAAGTGGTTATTCAACATGAGGCACGATCCAATTGACATTTTGAATCATTTTTGGTACAGTCCAAAAAATCAATTTTCGGATGAAAAACGATGACTCCGGACATGTCGAACGTTCCCAAAATGGTCTATAATGATCAAATTTTAACATTTAATCTTTTGACTCTAAATGACTGTTGGATGTGAATTATGACTTTTTCAACTAAAATAAGTGTGTTTAAAGTCATTTCTGTGCCTGAAACGGGTCAAAATTGAAGCTTTTAAATAAGCAAAGCTCTGTAAAAATGGCCACTTTGGTCACTGTGAGGGTTTAAAAAGTGGTTATTCAACATGAGGCACGATCCAATTGACATTTTGAATCATTTTTGGTACAGTCCAAAAAATCAATTTTCGGATGAAAAACGATGACTCCGGACATGTCAATCGTTCCCAAAATGGTCTATAATGATGAAATTTTAACATTTAATCTTTTGACTCTAAATGACTGTTGGATGTGAATTATGACTTTTTCAACTAAAATAAGTGTGTTTAAAGTCATTTCTGTGCCTGAAACGGGTCAAAATTGAAGCTTTTGAGTAAGCAAAACTCTGTAAAAATGGCAATTTTGGTCACTGTGAGGGTTTAAAAAGTGGTTATTCAACATGAGGCACGATCCAATTGACATTTTGAATCATTTTTGGTACAGTCCAAAAAATCAGTTTTCGGATGAAAAACGATGACTCCGGACATGTCGAACGTTCCCAAAATGGTCTATAATGATGAAATTTTAACATTTAATCTTTTGAATCTAAATGACTGTTGGATGTGAATTATGACAATTTCAACTAAAATAAGTGTGTTTAAAGTTATTTCTGTGACTGAAACGGGTCAAAATTGAAGCTTTTAAATAAGCAAAACTCTGTAAAAATGGCCATTTTGGTCACTGTGAGGGTTTAAAAAGTGGTTATTCAACATGAGGCACGATCCAATTAACATTTTGAGTCATTTTTGGTACAGTCCAAAAAATCAATTTTCGGATGAAAAACGATGACTCCGGACATGTCAAACATTCCCAAAATGGTCTATAATGATGAAATTTTAACATTTAATCTTTTGACCCTAAATGACTGTTGGATGTGAATTATGACTTTTTCAACTAAAATAAGTGTGTTTAAATTCATTTCTGTGCCCGAAACTGGTCAAAATTGAAGCTTTTGAGTAAGCAAAACTCTGTAAAAATGGCAATTTTGGTCACTGTGAGGGTTTAAAAAGTGGTTATTCAACATGAGGCACGATCCAATTGACATTTTGAATCATTTTTGGTACAGTCCAAAAAATCAATTTTCGGATAAAAAAACGATGACTCCGGACATGTCGAACGTTCCCAAAATTGTCTATAATGATGAAATTTTATCATTTAATCTTTTGACTCTAAATGACTGTTGGATGTGAATTATGACTTTTTCAACTAAAATAAGTGTGTTTAAAGACATTTATGTGCCTGAAACGGGTCAAAATTGAAGCTTTTGAGTAAGCAAAACTCTGTAAAAATGGACATTTTGGTCACTGTGAGGGTTTAAAAAGTGGTTATTCAACATGAGGCACGATCCAATTGACATTTTGAATCATTTTTGGTACAGTCCAAAAAATCAATTTTCGGATGAAAAACGATGACTCCGGACATGTCGAACGTTCCCAAAATGGTCTATAATGATGAAATTTTAACATTTAATCTTTTGACTCTAAATGACAGTTGGATGTGAATTATGACATTTTCAACTAAAATAAGTGTGTTTAAAGTCATTTCTGTGCCTGAAACGGGTCAAAATTGAAGCTTTTGAGTAATCAAAACTCAGTAAAAATGGCAATTTTGGTCACTGTGAGGGTTTAAAAAGTGGTTATTCAACATGAGGCACGATCCAATTGACATTTTGAATCATTTTTGGTACAGTCCAAAAAATCAGTTTTCGGATGAAAAACGATGACTCCCGACATGTCGAACGTTCCCAAAATGGTCTATAATGATGAAATGTTAACATTTAATCTTTTGACTCTAAATGACTGTTGGATGTGAATTATGACTTTTTCAACTAAAATAAGTGTGTTTAAAGTCATTTCTGTGCCCGAAACTGGTCAAAATTGAAGCTTTTGAGTAAGCAAAACTCTGTAAAAATGGCAATTTTGGTCACTGTGAGGGTTTAAAAAGTGGTTATTCAACATGAGGCACGATCCAATTGACATTTTGAATCATTTTTGTTACAGTCCAAAAAATCAATTTTCGGATGAAAAACGATGACTCCGGACATGTCAAACGTTCCCAAAATGGTCTATAATGATGAAATTTTAACATTTAATCTTTTGACTCTAAATGACTGTTGGATGTGAATTATTACTTTTTCAACTAAAATAAGTGTGTTTAAAGTCATTTCTGTGCCTGAAACGGGTCAAAATTGAAGCTTTTGAGTAAGCAAAACTCTGTAAAAATGGCAATTTTGGTCAATGTGAGGATTTAAAAAGTGGTTATTCAACATGAGGCACGATCCAATTGACATTTTGAATCATTTTTGGTACATCCAAAAAACCAATTTTCGGATAAAAAACGATGACTCCGGACATGTCGAATGTTCCCAAAATGGTCTATAATGATGAAATTTTAACATTTAATCTTTTGACTCTAAATGACTGTTGGATGTGAATTATGACAATTTCAACTAAAATAAGTGTGTTCAAAGTCATTTCTGTGACTGAAACGGGTCAAAATTGAAGCTTTTAAATAAGCAAAACTCTGTAAAAATGGCCATTTTGGTCACTGTGAGGGTTTAAAAAGTGGTTATTCAACATGAGGCACGATCCAATTGACATTTTGAATCATTTTTGGTACAGTCCAAAAAATCAGTTTTCGGATGAAAAACGATGACTCCCGACATGTCGAACGTTCCCAAAATGGTCTATAATGATGAAATGTTAACATTTAATCTTTTGACTCTAAATGACTGTTGGATGTGAATTATGACTTTTTCAACTAAAATAAGTGTGTTTAAATTCATTTCTGTGCCCGAAACTGGTCAAAATTGAAGCTTTTGAGTAAGCAAAACTCTGTAAAAATGGCAATTTTGGTCACTGTGAGGGTTTAAAAAGTGGTTATTCAACATGAGGCACGATCCAATTGACATTTTGAATCATTTTTGGTACAGTCCAAAAAATCAATTTTCGGATGAAAAAACGATGACTCCGGACATGTCGAACGTTCCCAAAATGGTCTATAATGATGAAATTTTATCATTTAATCTTTTGACTCTAAATGACTGTTGGATGTGAATTATGACTTTTTCAACTAAAATAAGTGTGTTTAAAGTCATTTCTGTGACTGAAACGGGTCAAAATTGAAGCTTTTGAGTAAGCAAAACTCTGTAAAAATGGCCATTTTTGTCACTGTGATGGTTTAAAAAGTGGTTATTCAACATGAGGCACAATCCAATTGACATTTTGAATCATTTTTGATACAGTCCAAAAAAATCAATTTTCGGATGAAAAACGATAACTCCGGACATGTCAAACATTCCCAAAATGGTCTATAATGATGAAATTTTAACATTTAATCTTTTGACTCTAAATTATTTTTTATATGTGAATTATGACTTTTTCAACTAAAATAAGTGTGTTTAAAGTCATTTCTGTGCCTGAAACAGGTCAAAATTGAAGCTTTTGAGTAAGCAAAACTCTGTAAAAATGTCAATTTTGGTCACTGTGAGGGTTTAAAAAGTGGTTATTCAACATGAGGCACGATCCAATTGACATTTTGAATCATTTTTGGTACAGTCCAAAAAATCAATTTTCGGATGAAAAACGATGACTCCGGACATGTCGAACGTTCCCAAAATGGTCTATAATGATGACATTTTAACATTTAATCTTTTGACTCTAAATGACTGTTGGATGTGAATTATGACTTTTTCAACTAAAATAAGTGTGTTTAAAGTCATTTCTGTGACTGAAACGGGTCAAAATTGAAGCTTTTGAGTAAGCAAAACTCTGTAAAAATGGCCATTTTGGTCACTGTGATGGTTTAAAAAGTGGTTATTCAACATGAGGCACAATCCAATTGACATTTTGAATCATTTTTGATACAGTCCAAAAAAATCAATTTTCGGATGAAAAACGATAACTCCGGACATGTCAAACATTCCCAAAATGGTCTATAATGATGAAATTTTAACATTTAATCTTTTGACTCTAAATGATTTTTTATATGTGAATTATGACTTTTTCAACTAAAATAAGTGTGTTTAAAGTCATTTCTGTGCCTGAAACAGGTCAAAATTGAAGCTTTTGAGTAAGCAAAACTCTGTAAAAATGTCAATTTTGGTCACTGTGAGGGTTTAAAAAGTGGTTATTCAACATGAGGCACGATCCAATTGACATTTTGAATCATTTTTGGTACAGTCCAAAAAATCAATTTTCGGATGAAAAACGATGACTCCGGGCATGTCGAACGTTCCCAAAATGGTCTATAATGATGAAATTTTAACATTTAATCTTTTGACTCTAAATGACTGTTGGATGTGAATTATGACCTTTTCAACTAAAATAAGTGTTTAAAGTCATTTCTGTGCCTGAAACGGGTCAAAATTGAAGCTTTTGAGTAAGCAAAACTCTGTAAAAATGGCCATTTTGGTCACTGTGAGGGTTTAAAAAGTGGTTATTCAACATGAGGCACGATCCAATTGACATTTTGAATCATTTTTGGTACAGTCCAAAAAATCAGTTTTCGGATGAAAAACGATGACTCCCGACATGTCGAACGTTCCCAAAATGGTCTATAATGATGAAATGTTAACATTTAATCTTTTGACTCTAAATGACTGTTGGATGTGAATTATGACTTTTTCAACTAAAATAAGTGTGTTTAAATTCATTTCTGTGCCCGAAACTGGTCAAAATTGAAGCTTTTGAGTAAGCAAAACTCTGTAAAAATGGCAATTTTGGTCACTGTGAGGGTTTAAAAAGTGGTTATTCAACATGAGGCACGATCCAATTGACATTTTGAATCATTTTTGGTACAGTCCAAAAAATCAATTTTCGGATGAAAAAACCATGACTCCGGACATGTCAAACGTTCCCAAAATTGTCTATAATGATGAAATTTTATCATTTAATCTTTTGACTCTAAATGACTGTTGGATGTGAATTATGACTTTTTCAACTAAAATAAGTGTGTTTAAAGACATTTATGTGCCTGAAACGGGTCAAAATTGAAGCTTTTGAGTAAGCAAAACTCTGTAAAAATGGACATTTTGGTCACTGTGAGGGTTTAAAAAGTGGTTATTCAACATGAGGCACGATCCAATTGACATTTTGAATCATTTTTGGTACAGTCCAAAAAATCAGTTTTCGGATGAAAAACGATGACTCCCGACATGTCGAACGTTCCCAAAATGGTCTATAATGATGAAATGTTAACATTTAATCTTTTGACTCTAAATGACTGTTGGATGTGAAATATGACTTTTTCAACTAAAATAAGTGTGTTTAAAGTCATTTCTGTGCCCGAAACTGGTCAAAATTGAAGCTTTTGAGTAAGCAAAACTCTGTAAAAATGGCAATTTTGGTCACTGTGAGGGTTTAAAAAGTGGTTATTCAACATGAGGCACGATCCAATTGACATTTTGAATCATTTTTGTTACAGTCCAAAAAATCAATTTTCGGATGAAAAACGATGACTCCGGACATGTCAAATGTTCCCAAAATGGTCTATAATGATGAAATTTTAACATTTAATCTTTTGACTCTAAATGACTGTTGGATGTGAATTATGACCTTTTCAACTAAAATAAGTGTTTAAAGTCATTTCTGTGCCTGAAACGGGTCAAAATTGAAGCTTTTGAGTAAGCAAAACTCTGTAAAAATGGCCATTTTGGTCACTGTGAGGGTTTAAAAAGTGGTTATTCAACATGAGGCACGATCCAATTGACATTTTGAATCATTTTTGGTACAGTCCAAAAAATCAGTTTTCGGATGAAAAACGATGACTCCCGACATGTCTAACGTTCCCAAAATGGTCTATAATGATGAAATGTTAACATTTAATCTTTTGACTCTAAATGACTGTTGGATGTGAATTATGACTTTTTCAACTAAAATAAGTGTGTTTAAATTCATTTCTGTGCCCGAAACTGGTCAAAATTGAAGCTTTTGAGTAAGCAAAACTCTGTAAAAATGGCAATTTTGGTCACTGTGAGGGTTTAAAAAGTGGTTATTCAACATGAGGCACGATCCAATTGACATTTTGAATCATTTTTGGTACAGTCCAAAAAATCAATTTTCGGATGAAAAAACCATGACTCCGGACATGTCGAACGTTCCCAAAATTGTCTATAATGATGAAATTTTATCATTTAATCTTTTGACTCTAAATGACTGTTGGATGTGAATTATGACTTTTTCAACTAAAATAAGTGTGTTTAAAGACATTTATGTGCCTGAAACGGGTCAAAATTGAAGCTTTTGAGTAAGCAAAACTCTGTAAAAATGGACATTTTGGTCACTGTGAGGGTTTAAAAAGTGGTTATTCAACATGAGGCACGATCCAATTGACATTTTGAATCATTTTTGGTACAGTCCAAAAAATCAATTTTCGGATGAAAAACGATGACTCCGGACATGTCGAACGTTCCCAAAATGGTCTATAATGATGACATTTTAACATTTAATCTTTTGACTCTAAATGACAGTTGGATGTGAATTATGACATTTTCAACTAAAATAAGTGTGTTTAAAGTCATTTCTGTGCCTGAAACGGGTCAAAATTGAAGCTTTTGAGTAAGCAAAACTCAGTAAAAATGGCAATTTTGGTCACTGTGAGGGTTTAAAAAGTGGTTATTCAACATGAGGCACGATCCAATTGACATTTTGAATCATTTTTGGTACAGTCCAAAAAATCAGTTTTCGGATGAAAAACGATGACTCCCGACATGTCGAACGTTCCCAAAATGGTCTATAATGATGAAATGTTAACATTTAATCTTTTGACTCTAAATGACTGTTGGATGTGAATTATGACTTTTTCAACTAAAATAAGTGTGTTTAAAGTCATTTCTGTGCCCGAAACTGGTCAAAATTGAAGCTTTTGAGTAAGCAAAACTCTGTAAAAATGGCAATTTTGGTCACTGTGAGGGTTTAAAAAGTGGTTATTCAACATGAGGCACGATCCAATTGACATTTTGAATCATTTTTGTTACAGTCCAAAAAATCAATTTTCGGATGAAAAACGATGACTCCGGACATGTCAAATGTTCCCAAAATGGTCTATAATGATGAAATTTTAACATTTAATCTTTTGACTCTAAATGACTGTTGGATGTGAATTATTACTTTTTCAACTAAAATAAGTGTGTTTAAAGTCATTTCTGTGCCTGAAACGGGTCAAAATTGAAGCTTTTGAGTAAGCAAAACTCTGTAAAAATGGCAATTTTGGTCACTGTGAGGGTTTAAAAAGTGGTTATTCAACATGAGGCACGATCCAATTGACATTTTGAATCATTTTTGGTACAGTCCAAAAAATCAATTTTCGGATGAAAAAACGATGACTCCGGACATGTCGAACGTTCCCAAAATGGTCTATAATGATGAAATTTTAACATTTAATCTTTTGACTCTAAATGACTGTTGGATGTGAATTATGACTTTTTCAACTAAAATAAGTGTGTTTAAAGTCATTTCTGTGCCTGAAACGGGTCAAAATTGAAGCTTTTGAGTAAGCAAAACTCTGTAAAAATGGCAATTTTGGTCAATGTGAGGATTTAAAAAGTGGTTATTCAACATGAGGCACGATCCAATTGACATTTTGAATCATTTTTGGTACATCCAAAAAACCAATTTTCGGATGAAAAACGATGACTCCGGACATGTCGAATGTTCCCAAAATGGTCTATTATGATGAAATTTTAACATTTAATCTTTTGACTCTAAATGACTGTTGGATGTGAATTATGACTTTTTCAACTAAAATAAGTGTGTTTAAATTCATTTCTGTGCCCGAAACTGGTCAAAATTGAAGCTTTTGAGTAAGCAAAACTCTGTAAAAATGGCAATTTTGGTCACTGTGAGGGTTTAAAAAGTGGTTATTCAACATGAGGCACGATCCAATTGACATTTTGAATCATTTTTGGTACAGTCCAAAAAATAAATTTTCGGATGAAAAAACGATGACTCCGGACATGTCGAACGTTCCCAAAATGGTCTATAATGATGAAATTTTATCATTTAATCTTTTGACTCTAAATGACTGTTGGATGTGAATTATGACTTTTTCAACTAAAATAAGAGTGTTTAAAGTCATTTCTGTGACTGAAACGGGTCAAAATTGAAGCTTTTGAGTAAGCAAAACTCTGTAAAAATGGCCATTTTGGTCACTGTGATGGTTTAAAAAGTGGTTATTCAACATGAGGCACAATCCAATTGACATTTTGAATCATTTTTGATACAGTCCAAAAAAATCAATTTTCGGATGAAAAACGATAACTCCGGACATGTCAAACATTCCCAAAATGGTCTATAATGATGAAATTTTAACATTTAATCTTTTGACTCTAAATGATTTTTTATATGTGAATTATGACTTTTTCAACTAAAATAAGTGTGTTTAAAGTCATTTCTGTGCCTGAAACAGGTCAAAATTGAAGCTTTTGAGTAAGCAAAACTCTGTAAAAATGTCAATTTTGGTCACTGTGAGGGTTTAAAAAGTGGTTATTCAACATGAGGCACGATCCAATTGACATTTTGAATCATTTTTGGTACAGTCCAAAAAATCAATTTTCGGATGAAAAACGATGACTCCGGACATGTCGAACGTTCCCAAAATGGTCTATAATGATGACATTTTAACATTTAATCTTTTGACTCTAAATGACTGTTGGATGTGAATTATGACTTTTTCAACTAAAATAAGTGTGTTTAAAGTCATTTCTGTGACTGAAACGGGTCAAAATTGAAGCTTTTAAATAAGCAAAACTCTGTAAAAATGGCCATTTTGGTCACTGTGAGGGTTTAAAAAGTGGTTATTCAACATGAGGCACGATCCAATTGACATTTTGAATCATTTTTGGTACAGTCCAAAAAATCAATTTTCGGATGAAAAACGATGACTCCGGACATGTCAAACGTTCCCAAAATGGTCTATAATGATGAAATTTTAACATTTAATCTTTTGACTCTAAATGACTGTTGGATGTGAATTATGACTTTTTCAACTAAAATAAGTGTGTTTAAAGTCATTTCTGTGCCCGAAACTGGTCAAAATTGAAGCTTTTGAGTAAGCAAAACTCTGTAAAAATGGCAATTTTGGTCACTGTGAGGGTTTAAAAAGTGGTTATTCAACATGAGGCACGATCCAATTGACATTTTGAATCATTTTTGTTACAGTCCAAAAAAACAATTTTCGGATGAAAAACGATGACTCCGGACATGTCAAACGTTCCCAAAATGGTCTATAATGATGAAATTTTAACATTTAATCTTTTGACTCTAAATGACTGTTGGATGTGAATTATTACTTTTTCAACTAAAATAAGTGTGTTTAAAGTCATTTCTGTGCCTGAAACGGGTCAAAATTGAAGCTTTTGAGTAAGCAAAACTCTGTAAAAATGGCAATTTTGGTCACTGTGAGGGTTTAAAAAGTGGTTATTCAACATGAGGCACGATCCAATTGACATTTTGAATCATTTTTGGTACAGTCCAAAAAATCAATTTTCGGATAAAAAAACGATGACTCCGGACATGTCGAACGTTCCCAAAATGGTCTATAATGATGAAATTTTAACATTTAATCTTTTGACTCTAAATGACTGTTGGATGTGAATTATGACTTTTTCAACTAAAATAAGTGTGTTTAAAGTCATTTCTGTGACTGAAACGGGTCAAAATTGAAGCTATTGAGTAAGCAAAACTCTGTAAAAATGGCCATTTTGGTCACTGTGATGGTTTAAAAAGTGGTTATTCAACATGAGGCACAATCCAATTGACATTTTGAATCATTTTTGATACAGTCCAAAAAAATCAATTTTCGGATGAAAAACGATAACTCCGGACATGTCAAACATTCCCAAAATGGTCTATAATGATGAAATTTTAACATTTAATCTTTTGACTCTAAATGATTTTTTATATGTGAATTATGACTTTTTCAACTAAAATAAGTGTGTTTAAAGTCATTTCTGTGCCTGAAACAGGTCAAAATTGAAGCTTTTGAGTAAGCAAAACTCTGTAAAAATGTCAATTTTGGTCACTGTGAGGGTTTAAAAAGTGGTTATTCAACATGAGGCACGATCCAATTGACATTTTGAATCATTTTTGGTACAGTCCAAAAAATCAATTTTCGGATGAAAAACGATGACTCCGGACATGTCGAACGTTCCCAAAATGGTCTATAATGATCAAATTTTAACATTTAATCTTTTGACTCTAAATGACTGTTGGATGTGAATTATGACTTTTTCAACTAAAATAAGTGTGTTTAAAGTCATTTCTGTGCCTGAAACGGGTCAAAATTGAAGCTTTTAAATAAGCAAAGCTCTGTAAAAATGGCCACTTTGGTCACTGTGAGGGTTTAAAAAGTGGTTATTCAACATGAGGCACGATCCAATTGACATTTTGAATCATTTTTGGTACAGTCCAAAAAATCAATTTTCGGATGAAAAACGATGACTCCGGACATGTCAATCGTTCCCAAAATGGTCTATAATGATGAAATTTTAACATTTAATCTTTTGACTCTAAATGACTGTTGGATGTGAATTATGACTTTTTCAACTAAAATAAGTGTGTTTAAAGTCATTTCTGTGCCTGAAACGGGTCAAAATTGAAGCTTTTGAGTAAGCAAAACTCTGTAAAAATGGCAATTTTGGTCACTGTGAGTGTTTAAAAAGTGGTTATTCAACATGAGGCACGATCCAATTGACATTTTGAATCATTTTTGGTACAGTCCAAAAAATCAGTTTTCGGATGAAAAACGATGACTCCGGACATGTCGAACGTTCCCAAAATGGTCTATAATGATGAAATTTTAACATTTAATCTTTTGAATCTAAATGACTGTTGGATGTGAATTATGACAATTTCAACTAAAATAAGTGTGTTTAAAGTTATTTCTGTGACTGAAACGGGTCAAAATTGAAGCTTTTAAATAAGCAAAACTCTGTAAAAATGGCCATTTTGGTCACTGTGAGGGTTTAAAAAGTGGTTATTCAACATGAGGCACGATCCAATTAACATTTTGAGTCATTTTTGGTACAGTCCAAAAAATCAATTTTCGGATGAAAAACGATGACTCCGGACATGTCAAACATTCCCAAAATGGTCTATAATGATGAAATTTTAACATTTAATCTTTTGACCCTAAATGACTGTTGGATGTGAATTATGACTTTTTCAACTAAAATAAGTGTGTTTAAATTCATTTCTGTGCCCGAAACTGGTCAAAATTGAAGCTTTTGAGTAAGCAAAACTCTGTAAAAATGGCAATTTTGGTCACTGTGAGGGTTTAAAAAGTGGTTATTCAACATGAGGCACGATCCAATTGACATTTTGAATCATTTTTGGTACAGTCCAAAAAATCAATTTTCGGATAAAAAAACGATGACTCCGGACATGTCGAACGTTCCCAAAATTGTCTATAATGATGAAATTTTATCATTTAATCTTTTGACTCTAAATGACTGTTGGATGTGAATTATGACTTTTTCAACTAAAATAAGTGTGTTTAAAGACATTTATGTGCCTGAAACGGGTCAAAATTGAAGCTTTTGAGTAAGCAAAACTCTGTAAAAATGGACATTTTGGTCACTGTGAGGGTTTAAAAAGTGGTTATTCAACATGAGGCACGATCCAATTGACATTTTGAATCATTTTTGGTACAGTCCAAAAAATCAATTTTCGGATGAAAAACGATGACTCCGGACATGTCGAACGTTCCCAAAATGGTCTATAATGATGAAATTTTAACATTTAATCTTTTGACTCTAAATGACAGTTGGATGTGAATTATGACATTTTCAACTAAAATAAGTGTGTTTAAAGTCATTTCTGTGCCTGAAACGGGTCAAAATTGAAGCTTTTGAGTAATCAAAACTCAGTAAAAATGGCAATTTTGGTCACTGTGAGGGTTTAAAAAGTGGTTATTCAACATGAGGCACGATCCAATTGACATTTTGAATCATTTTTGGTACAGTCCAAAAAATCAGTTTTCGGATGAAAAACGATGACTCCCGACATGTCGAACGTTCCCAAAATGGTCTATAATGATGAAATGTTAACATTTAATCTTTTGACTCTAAATGACTGTTGGATGTGAATTATGACTTTTTCAACTAAAATAAGTGTGTTTAAAGTCATTTCTGTGCCCGAAACTGGTCAAAATTGAAGCTTTTGAGTAAGCAAAACTCTGTAAAAATGGCAATTTTGGTCACTGTGAGGGTTTAAAAAGTGGTTATTCAACATGAGGCACGATCCAATTGACATTTTGAATCATTTTTGTTACAGTCCAAAAAATCAATTTTCGGATGAAAAACGATGACTCCGGACATGTCAAACGTTCCCAAAATGGTCTATAATGATGAAATTTTAACATTTAATCTTTTGACTCTAAATGACTGTTGGATGTGAATTATTACTTTTTCAACTAAAATAAGTGTGTTTAAAGTCATTTCTGTGCCTGAAACGGGTCAAAATTGAAGCTTTTGAGTAAGCAAAACTCTGTAAAAATGGCAATTTTGGTCAATGTGAGGATTTAAAAAGTGGTTATTCAACATGAGGCACGATCCAATTGACATTTTGAATCATTTTTGGTACATCCAAAAAACCAATTTTCGGATAAAAAACGATGACTCCGGACATGTCGAATGTTCCCAAAATGGTCTATAATGATGAAATTTTAACATTTAATCTTTTGACTCTAAATGACTGTTGGATGTGAATTATGACAATTTCAACTAAAATAAGTGTGTTCAAAGTCATTTCTGTGACTGAAACGGGTCAAAATTGAAGCTTTTAAATAAGCAAAACTCTGTAAAAATGGCCATTTTGGTCACTGTGAGGGTTTAAAAAGTGGTTATTCAACATGAGGCACGATCCAATTGACATTTTGAATCATTTTTGGTACAGTCCAAAAAATCAGTTTTCGGATGAAAAACGATGACTCCCGACATGTCGAACGTTCCCAAAATGGTCTATAATGATGAAATGTTAACATTTAATCTTTTGACTCTAAATGACTGTTGGATGTGAATTATGACTTTTTCAACTAAAATAAGTGTGTTTAAATTCATTTCTGTGCCCGAAACTGGTCAAAATTGAAGCTTTTGAGTAAGCAAAACTCTGTAAAAATGGCAATTTTGGTCACTGTGAGGGTTTAAAAAGTGGTTATTCAACATGAGGCACGATCCAATTGACATTTTGAATCATTTTTGGTACAGTCCAAAAAATCAATTTTCGGATGAAAAAACGATGACTCCGGACATGTCGAACGTTCCCAAAATGGTCTATAATGATGAAATTTTATCATTTAATCTTTTGACTCTAAATGACTGTTGGATGTGAATTATGACTTTTTCAACTAAAATAAGTGTGTTTAAAGTCATTTCTGTGACTGAAACGGGTCAAAATTGAAGCTTTTGAGTAAGCAAAACTCTGTAAAAATGGCCATTTTGGTCACTGTGATGGTTTAAAAAGTGGTTATTCAACATGAGGCACAATCCAATTGACATTTTGAATCATTTTTGATACAGTCCAAAAAAATCAATTTTCGGATGAAAAACGATAACTCCGGACATGTCAAACATTCCCAAAATGGTCTATAATGATGAAATTTTAACATTTAATCTTTTGACTCTAAATTATTTTTTATATGTGAATTATGACTTTTTCAACTAAAATAAGTGTGTTTAAAGTCATTTCTGTGCCTGAAACAGGTCAAAATTGAAGCTTTTGAGTAAGCAAAACTCTGTAAAAATGTCAATTTTGGTCACTGTGAGGGTTTAAAAAGTGGTTATTCAACATGAGGCACGATCCAATTGACATTTTGAATCATTTTTGGTACAGTCCAAAAAATCAATTTTCGGATGAAAAACGATGACTCCGGACATGTCGAACGTTCCCAAAATGGTCTATAATGATGACATTTTAACATTTAATCTTTTGACTCTAAATGACTGTTGGATGTGAATTATGACTTTTTCAACTAAAATAAGTGTGTTTAAAGTCATTTCTGTGACTGAAACGGGTCAAAATTGAAGCTTTTGAGTAAGCAAAACTCTGTAAAAATGGCCATTTTGGTCACTGTGATGGTTTAAAAAGTGGTTATTCAACATGAGGCACAATCCAATTGACATTTTGAATCATTTTTGATACAGTCCAAAAAAATCAATTTTCGGATGAAAAACGATAACTCCGGACATGTCAAACATTCCCAAAATGGTCTATAATGATGAAATTTTAACATTTAATCTTTTGACTCTAAATGATTTTTTATATGTGAATTATGACTTTTTCAACTAAAATAAGTGTGTTTAAAGTCATTTCTGTGCCTGAAACAGGTCAAAATTGAAGCTTTTGAGTAAGCAAAACTCTGTAAAAATGTCAATTTTGGTCACTGTGAGGGTTTAAAAAGTGGTTATTCAACATGAGGCACGATCCAATTGACATTTTGAATCATTTTTGGTACAGTCCAAAAAATCAATTTTCGGATGAAAAACGATGACTCCGGGCATGTCGAACGTTCCCAAAATGGTCTATAATGATGAAATTTTAACATTTAATCTTTTGACTCTAAATGACTGTTGGATGTGAATTATGACCTTTTCAACTAAAATAAGTGTTTAAAGTCATTTCTGTGCCTGAAACGGGTCAAAATTGAAGCTTTTGAGTAAGCAAAACTCTGTAAAAATGGCCATTTTGGTCACTGTGAGGGTTTAAAAAGTGGTTATTCAACATGAGGCACGATCCAATTGACATTTTGAATCATTTTTGGTACAGTCCAAAAAATCAGTTTTCGGATGAAAAACGATGACTCCCGACATGTCGAACGTTCCCAAAATGGTCTATAATGATGAAATGTTAACATTTAATCTTTTGACTCTAAATGACTGTTGGATGTGAATTATGACTTTTTCAACTAAAATAAGTGTGTTTAAATTCATTTCTGTGCCCGAAACTGGTCAAAATTGAAGCTTTTGAGTAAGCAAAACTCTGTAAAAATGGCAATTTTGGTCACTGTGAGGGTTTAAAAAGTGGTTATTCAACATGAGGCACGATCCAATTGACATTTTGAATCATTTTTGGTACAGTCCAAAAAATCAATTTTCGGATGAAAAAACCATGACTCCGGACATGTCAAACGTTCCCAAAATTGTCTATAATGATGAAATTTTATCATTTAATCTTTTGACTCTAAATGACTGTTGGATGTGAATTATGACTTTTTCAACTAAAATAAGTGTGTTTAAAGACATTTATGTGCCTGAAACGGGTCAAAATTGAAGCTTTTGAGTAAGCAAAACTCTGTAAAAATGGACATTTTGGTCACTGTGAGGGTTTAAAAAGTGGTTATTCAACATGAGGCACGATCCAATTGACATTTTGAATCATTTTTGGTACAGTCCAAAAAATCAGTTTTCGGATGAAAAACGATGACTCCCGACATGTCGAACGTTCCCAAAATGGTCTATAATGATGAAATGTTAACATTTAATCTTTTGACTCTAAATGACTGTTGGATGTGAAATATGACTTTTTCAACTAAAATAAGTGTGTTTAAAGTCATTTCTGTGCCCGAAACTGGTCAAAATTGAAGCTTTTGAGTAAGCAAAACTCTGTAAAAATGGCAATTTTGGTCACTGTGAGGGTTTAAAAAGTGGTTATTCAACATGAGGCACGATCCAATTGACATTTTGAATCATTTTTGTTACAGTCCAAAAAATCAATTTTCGGATGAAAAACGATGACTCCGGACATGTCAAATGTTCCCAAAATGGTCTATAATGATGAAATTTTAACATTTAATCTTTTGACTCTAAATGACTGTTGGATGTGAATTATGACCTTTTCAACTAAAATAAGTGTTTAAAGTCATTTCTGTGCCTGAAACGGGTCAAAATTGAAGCTTTTGAGTAAGCAAAACTCTGTAAAAATGGCCATTTTGGTCACTGTGAGGGTTTAAAAAGTGGTTATTCAACATGAGGCACGATCCAATTGACATTTTGAATCATTTTTGGTACAGTCCAAAAAATCAGTTTTCGGATGAAAAACGATGACTCCCGACATGTCTAACGTTCCCAAAATGGTCTATAATGATGAAATGTTAACATTTAATCTTTTGACTCTAAATGACTGTTGGATGTGAATTATGACTTTTTCAACTAAAATAAGTGTGTTTAAATTCATTTCTGTGCCCGAAACTGGTCAAAATTGAAGCTTTTGAGTAAGCAAAACTCTGTAAAAATGGCAATTTTGGTCACTGTGAGGGTTTAAAAAGTGGTTATTCAACATGAGGCACGATCCAATTGACATTTTGAATCATTTTTGGTACAGTCCAAAAAATCAATTTTCGGATGAAAAAACCATGACTCCGGACATGTCGAACGTTCCCAAAATTGTCTATAATGATGAAATTTTATCATTTAATCTTTTGACTCTAAATGACTGTTGGATGTGAATTATGACTTTTTCAACTAAAATAAGTGTGTTTAAAGACATTTATGTGCCTGAAACGGGTCAAAATTGAAGCTTTTGAGTAAGCAAAACTCTGTAAAAATGGACATTTTGGTCACTGTGAGGGTTTAAAAAGTGGTTATTCAACATGAGGCACGATCCAATTGACATTTTGAATCATTTTTGGTACAGTCCAAAAAATCAGTTTTCGGATGAAAAACGATGACTCCCGACATGTCGAACGTTCCCAAAATGGTCTATAATGATGAAATGTTAACATTTAATCTTTTGACTCTAAATGACTGTTGGATGTGAATTATGACTTTTTCAACTAAAATAAGTGTGTTTAAAGTCATTTCTGTGCCCGAAACTGGTCAAAATTGAAGCTTTTGAGTAAGCAAAACTCTGTAAAAATGGCAATTTTGGTCACTGTGAGGGTTTAAAAAGTGGTTATTCAACATGAGGCACGATCCAATTGACATTTTGAATCATTTTTGTTACAGTCCAAAAAATCAATTTTCGGATGAAAAACGATGACTCCGGACATGTCAAATGTTCCCAAAATGGTCTATAATGATGAAATTTTAACATTTAATCTTTTGACTCTAAATGACTGTTGGATGTGAATTATTACTTTTTCAACTAAAATAAGTGTGTTTAAAGTCATTTCTGTGCCTGAAACGGGTCAAAATTGAAGCTTTTGAGTAAGCAAAACTCTGTAAAAATGGCAATTTTGGTCACTGTGAGGGTTTAAAAAGTGGTTATTCAACATGAGGCACGATCCAATTGACATTTTGAATCATTTTTGGTACAGTCCAAAAAATCAATTTTCGGATGAAAAAACGATGACTCCGGACATGTCGAACGTTCCCAAAATGGTCTATAATGATGAAATTTTAACATTTAATCTTTTGACTCTAAATGACTGTTGGATGTGAATTATGACTTTTTCAACTAAAATAAGTGTGTTTAAAGTCATTTCTGTGCCTGAAACGGGTCAAAATTGAAGCTTTTGAGTAAGCAAAACTCTGTAAAAATGGCAATTTTGGTCAATGTGAGGATTTAAAAAGTGGTTATTCAACATGAGGCACGATCCAATTGACATTTTGAATCATTTTTGGTACATCCAAAAAACCAATTTTCGGATGAAAAACGATGACTCCGGACATGTCGAATGTTCCCAAAATGGTCTATTATGATGAAATTTTAACATTTAATCTTTTGACTCTAAATGACTGTTGGATGTGAATTATGACTTTTTCAACTAAAATAAGTGTGTTTAAATTCATTTCTGTGCCCGAAACTGGTCAAAATTGAAGCTTTTGAGTAAGCAAAACTCTGTAAAAATGGCAATTTTGGTCACTGTGAGGGTTTAAAAAGTGGTTATTCAACATGAGGCACGATCCAATTGACATTTTGAATCATTTTTGGTACAGTCCAAAAAATAAATTTTCGGATGAAAAAACGATGACTCCGGACATGTCGAACGTTCCCAAAATGGTCTATAATGATGAAATTTTATCATTTAATCTTTTGACTCTAAATGACTGTTGGATGTGAATTATGACTTTTTCAACTAAAATAAGAGTGTTTAAAGTCATTTCTGTGACTGAAACGGGTCAAAATTGAAGCTTTTGAGTAAGCAAAACTCTGTAAAAATGGCCATTTTGGTCACTGTGATGGTTTAAAAAGTGGTTATTCAACATGAGGCACAATCCAATTGACATTTTGAATCATTTTTGATACAGTCCAAAAAAATCAATTTTCGGATGAAAAACGATAACTCCGGACATGTCAAACATTCCCAAAATGGTCTATAATGATGAAATTTTAACATTTAATCTTTTGACTCTAAATGATTTTTTATATGTGAATTATGACTTTTTCAACTAAAATAAGTGTGTTTAAAGTCATTTCTGTGCCTGAAACAGGTCAAAATTGAAGCTTTTGAGTAAGCAAAACTCTGTAAAAATGTCAATTTTGGTCACTGTGAGGGTTTAAAAAGTGGTTATTCAACATGAGGCACGATCCAATTGACATTTTGAATCATTTTTGGTACAGTCCAAAAAATCAATTTTCGGATGAAAAACGATGACTCCGGACATGTCGAACGTTCCCAAAATGGTCTATAATGATGACATTTTAACATTTAATCTTTTGACTCTAAATGACTGTTGGATGTGAATTATGACTTTTTCAACTAAAATAAGTGTGTTTAAAGTCATTTCTGTGACTGAAACGGGTCAAAATTGAAGCTTTTAAATAAGCAAAACTCTGTAAAAATGGCCATTTTGGTCACTGTGAGGGTTTAAAAAGTGGTTATTCAACATGAGGCACGATCCAATTGACATTTTGAATCATTTTTGGTACAGTCCAAAAAATCAATTTTCGGATGAAAAACGATGACTCCGGACATGTCAAACGTTCCCAAAATGGTCTATAATGATGAAATTTTAACATTTAATCTTTTGACTCTAAATGACTGTTGGATGTGAATTATGACTTTTTCAACTAAAATAAGTGTGTTTAAAGTCATTTCTGTGCCCGAAACTGGTCAAAATTGAAGCTTTTGAGTAAGCAAAACTCTGTAAAAATGGCAATTTTGGTCACTGTGAGGGTTTAAAAAGTGGTTATTCAACATGAGGCACGATCCAATTGACATTTTGAATCATTTTTGTTACAGTCCAAAAAAACAATTTTCGGATGAAAAACGATGACTCCGGACATGTCAAACGTTCCCAAAATGGTCTATAATGATGAAATTTTAACATTTAATCTTTTGACTCTAAATGACTGTTGGATGTGAATTATTACTTTTTCAACTAAAATAAGTGTGTTTAAAGTCATTTCTGTGCCTGAAACGGGTCAAAATTGAAGCTTTTGAGTAAGCAAAACTCTGTAAAAATGGCAATTTTGGTCACTGTGAGGGTTTAAAAAGTGGTTATTCAACATGAGGCACGATCCAATTGACATTTTGAATCATTTTTGGTACAGTCCAAAAAATCAATTTTCGGATAAAAAAACGATGACTCCGGACATGTCGAACGTTCCCAAAATGGTCTATAATGATGAAATTTTAACATTTAATCTTTTGACTCTAAATGACTGTTGGATGTGAATTATGACTTTTTCAACTAAAATAAGTGTGTTTAAAGTCATTTCTGTGACTGAAACGGGTCAAAATTGAAGCTATTGAGTAAGCAAAACTCTGTAAAAATGGCCATTTTGGTCACTGTGATGGTTTAAAAAGTGGTTATTCAACATGAGGCACAATCCAATTGACATTTTGAATCATTTTTGATACAGTCCAAAAAAATCAATTTTCGGATGAAAAACGATAACTCCGGACATGTCAAACATTCCCAAAATGGTCTATAATGATGAAATTTTAACATTTAATCTTTTGACTCTAAATGATTTTTTATATGTGAATTATGACTTTTTCAACTAAAATAAGTGTGTTTAAAGTCATTTCTGTGCCTGAAACAGGTCAAAATTGAAGCTTTTGAGTAAGCAAAACTCTGTAAAAATGGCAATTTTGGTCACTGTGAGGGTTTAAAAAGTGGTTATTCAACATGAGGCACGATCCAATTGACATTTTGAATCATTTTTGGTACAGTCCAAAAAATAAATTTTCGGATGAAAAAACGATGACTCCGGACATGTCGAACGTTCCCAAAATGGTCTATAATGATGAAATTTTATCATTTAATCTTTTGACTCTAAATGACTGTTGGATGTGAATTATGACTTTTTCAACTAAAATAAGAGTGTTTAAAGTCATTTCTGTGACTGAAACGGGTCAAAATTGAAGCTTTTGAGTAAGCAAAACTCTGTAAAAATGGCCATTTTGGTCACTGTGATGGTTTAAAAAGTGGTTATTCAACATGAGGCACAATCCAATTGACATTTTGAATCATTTTTGATACAGTCCAAAAAAATCAATTTTCGGATGAAAAACGATAACTCCGGACATGTCAAACATTCCCAAAATGGTCTATAATGATGAAATTTTAACATTTAATCTTTTGACTCTAAATGATTTTTTATATGTGAATTATGACTTTTTCAACTAAAATAAGTGTGTTTAAAGTCATTTCTGTGCCTGAAACAGGTCAAAATTGAAGCTTTTGAGTAAGCAAAACTCTGTAAAAATGTCAATTTTGGTCACTGTGAGGGTTTAAAAAGTGGTTATTCAACATGAGGCACGATCCAATTGACATTTTGAATCATTTTTGGTACAGTCCAAAAAATCAATTTTCGGATGAAAAACGATGACTCCGGACATGTCGAACGTTCCCAAAATGGTCTATAATGATGACATTTTAACATTTAATCTTTTGACTCTAAATGACTGTTGGATGTGAATTATGACTTTTTCAACTAAAATAAGTGTGTTTAAAGTCATTTCTGTGACTGAAACGGGTCAAAATTGAAGCTTTTAAATAAGCAAAACTCTGTAAAAATGGCCATTTTGGTCACTGTGAGGGTTTAAAAAGTGGTTATTCAACATGAGGCACGATCCAATTGACATTTTGAATCATTTTTGGTACAGTCCAAAAAATCAATTTTCGGATGAAAAACGATGACTCCGGACATGTCAAACGTTCCCAAAATGGTCTATAATGATGAAATTTTAACATTTAATCTTTTGACTCTAAATGACTGTTGGATGTGAATTATGACTTTTTCAACTAAAATAAGTGTGTTTAAAGTCATTTCTGTGCCCGAAACTGGTCAAAATTGAAGCTTTTGAGTAAGCAAAACTCTGTAAAAATGGCAATTTTGGTCACTGTGAGGGTTTAAAAAGTGGTTATTCAACATGAGGCACGATCCAATTGACATTTTGAATCATTTTTGTTACAGTCCAAAAAAACAATTTTCGGATGAAAAACGATGACTCCGGACATGTCAAACGTTCCCAAAATGGTCTATAATGATGAAATTTTAACATTTAATCTTTTGACTCTAAATGACTGTTGGATGTGAATTATTACTTTTTCAACTAAAATAAGTGTGTTTAAAGTCATTTCTGTGCCTGAAACGGGTCAAAATTGAAGCTTTTGAGTAAGCAAAACTCTGTAAAAATGGCAATTTTGGTCACTGTGAGGGTTTAAAAAGTGGTTATTCAACATGAGGCACGATCCAATTGACATTTTGAATCATTTTTGGTACAGTCCAAAAAATCAATTTTCGGATAAAAAAACGATGACTCCGGACATGTCGAACGTTCCCAAAATGGTCTATAATGATGAAATTTTAACATTTAATCTTTTGACTCTAAATGACTGTTGGATGTGAATTATGACTTTTTCAACTAAAATAAGTGTGTTTAAAGTCATTTCTGTGACTGAAACGGGTCAAAATTGAAGCTATTGAGTAAGCAAAACTCTGTAAAAATGGCCATTTTGGTCACTGTGATGGTTTAAAAAGTGGTTATTCAACATGAGGCACAATCCAATTGACATTTTGAATCATTTTTGATACAGTCCAAAAAAATCAATTTTCGGATGAAAAACGATAACTCCGGACATGTCAAACATTCCCAAAATGGTCTATAATGATGAAATTTTAAACATTTAATCTTTTGACTCTAAATGATTTTTTATATGTGAATTATGACTTTTTCAACTAAAATAAGTGTGTTTAAAGTCATTTCTGTGCCTGAAACAGGTCAAAATTGAAGCTTTTGAGTAAGCAAAACTCTGTAAAAATGTCAATTTTGGTCACTGTGAGGGTTTAAAAAGTGGTTATTCAACATGAGGCACGATCCAATTGACATTTTGAATCATTTTTGGTACAGTCCAAAAAATCAATTTTCGGATGAAAAAACCATGACTCCGGACATGTCGAACGTTCCCAAAATTGTCTATAATGATGAAATTTTATCATTTAATCTTTTGACTCTAAATGACTGTTGGATGTGAATTATGACTTTTTCAACTAAAATAAGTGTGTTTAAAGACATTTATGTGCCTGAAACGGGTCAAAATTGAAGCTTTTGAGTAAGCAAAACTCTGTAAAAATGGACATTTTGGTCACTGTGAGGGTTTAAAAAGTGGTTATTCAACATGAGGCACGATCCAATTGACATTTTGAATCATTTTTGGTACAGTCCAAAAAATCAGTTTTCGGATGAAAAACGATGACTCCCGACATGTCGAACGTTCCCAAAATGGTCTATAATGATGAAATGTTAACATTTAATCTTTTGACTCTAAATGACTGTTGGATGTGAATTATGACTTTTTCAACTAAAATAAGTGTGTTTAAATTCATTTCTGTGCCCGAAACTGGTCAAAATTGAAGCTTTTGAGTAAGCAAAACTCTGTAAAAATGGCAATTTTGGTCACTGTGAGGGTTTAAAAGTGGTTATTCAACATGAGGCACGATCCAATTGACATTTTGAATCATTTTTGGTACAGTCCAAAAAATCAATTTTCGGATGAAAAAACCATGACTCCGGACATGTCGAACGTTCCCAAAATTGTCTATAATGATGAAATTTTATCATTTAATCTTTGGACTCTAAATGACTGTTGGATGTGAATTATGACTTTTTCAACTAAAATAAGTGTGTTAAAGACATTTATGTGCCTGAAACGGGTCAAAATTGAAGCTTTTGAGTAAGCAAAACTCTGTAAAAATGGACATTTTGGTCACTGTGAGGGTTTAAAAAGTGGTTATTCAACATGAGGCACGATCAATTGACATTTTGAATCATTTTTGGTACAGTCCAAAAAATCAATTTTCGGATGAAAAACGATGACTCCGGACATGTCGAACGTTCCCAAAATGGTCTATAATGATGAAATTTTAACATTTAATCTTTTGACTCTAAATGACAGTTGGATGTGAATTATGACATTTTCAACTAAAATAAGTGTGTTTAAAGTCATTTCTGTGCCTGAAACGGGTCAAAATTGAAGCTTTTGAGTAAGCAAAACTCAGTAAAAATGGCAATTTTGGTCACTGTGAGGGTTTAAAAAGTGGTTATTCAACATGAGGCACGATCCAATTGACATTTTGAATCATTTTTGGTACAGTCCAAAAAATCAGTTTTCGGATGAAAAACGAGGACTCCCGACATGTCGAACGTTCCCTAAATGGTCTATAATGATGAAATGTTAACATTTAATCTTTTGACTCTAAATGACTGTTGGATGTGAATTATGACTTTTTCAACTAAAATAAGTGTGTTTAAAGTCATTTCTGTGCCCGAAACTGGTCAAAATTGAAGCTTTTGAGTAAGCAAAACTCTGTAAAAATGGCAATTTTGGTCACTGTGAGGGTTTAAAAAGTGGTTATTCAACATGAGGCACGATCCAATTGACATTTTGAATCATTTTTGTTACAGTCCAAAAAATCAATTTTCGGATGAAAAACGATGACTCCGGACATGTCAAATGTTCCCAAAATGGTCTATAATGATGAAATTTTATCATTTAATCTTTTGACTCTAAATGACTGTTGGATGTGAATTATGACTTTTTCAACTAAAATAAGAGTGTTTAAAGTCATTTCTGTGACTGAAACGGGTCAAAATTGAAGCTTTTGAGTAAGCAAAACTCTGTAAAAATGGCCATTTTGGTCACTGTGATGGTTTAAAAAGTGGTTATTCAACATGAGGCACAATCCAATTGACATTTTGAATCATTTTTGATACAGTCCAAAAAAATCAATTTTCGGATGAAAAACGATAACTCCGGACATGTCAAACATTCCCAAAATGGTCTATAATGATGAAATTTTAACATTTAATCTTTTGACTCTAAATGATTTTTTATATGTGAATTATGACTTTTTCAACTAAAATAAGTGTGTTTAAAGTCATTTCTGTGCCTGAAACAGGTCAAAATTGAAGGTTTTGAGTAAGCAAAACTCTGTAAAAATGTCAATTTTGGTCACTGTGAGGGTTTAAACAGTGGTTATTCAACATGAGGCACGATCCAATTGACATTTTGAATCATTTTTGGTACAGTCCAAAAAATCAATTTTCGGATGAAAAACGATGACTCCGGACATGTCGAACGTTCCCAAAATGGTCTATAATGATGACATTTTAACATTTAATCTTTTGACTCTAAATGACTGTTGGATGTGAATTATGACTTTTTCAACTAAAATAAGTGTGTTTAAAGTCATTTCTGTGACTGAAACGGGTCAAAATTGAAGCTTTTGAGTAAGCAAAACTCTGTAAAAATGGCCATTTTGGTCACTGTGATGGTTTAAAAAGTGGTTATTCAACATGAGGCACAATCCAATTGACATTTTGAATCATTTTTGATACAGTCCAAAAAAATCAATTTTCGGATGAAAAACGATAACTCCGGACATGTCAAACATTCCCAAAATGGTCTATAATGATGAAATTTTAACATTTAATCTTTTGACTCTAAATGATTTTTTATATGTGAATTATGACTTTTTCAACTAAAATAAGTGTGTTTAAAGTCATTTCTGTGCCTGAAACAGGTCAAAATTGAAGCTTTTGAGTAAGCAAAACTCTGTAAAAATGTCAATTTTGGTCACTGTGAGGGTTTAAAAAGTGGTTATTCAACATGAGGCACGATCCAATTGACATTTTGAATCATTTTTGGTACAGTCCAAAAAATCAATTTTCGGATGAAAAACGATGACTCCGGACATGTCGAACGTTCCCAAAATGGTCTATAATGATGACATTTTAACATTTAATCTTTTGACTCTAAATGACTGTTGGATGTGAATTATGACTTTTTCAACTAAAATAAGTGTGTTTAAAGTCATTTCTGTGACTGAAACGGGTCAAAATTGAAGCTTTTAAATAAGCAAAACTCTGTAAAAATGGCCATTTTGGTCACTGTGAGGGTTTAAAAAGTGGTTATTCAACATGAGGCACGATCCAATTGACATTTTGAATCATTTTTGGTACAGTCCAAAAAATCAATTTTCGGATGAAAAACGATGACTCCGGACATGTCAAACGTTCCCAAAATGGTCTATAATGATGAAATTTTAACATTTAATCTTTTGACTCTAAATGACTGTTGGATGTGAATTATGACTTTTTCAACTAAAATAAGTGTGTTTAAAGTCATTTCTGTGCCCGAAACTGGTCAAAATTGAAGCTTTTGAGTAAGCAAAACTCTGTAAAAATGGCAATTTTGGTCACTGTGAGGGTTTAAAAAGTGGTTATTCAACATGAGGCACGATCCAATTGACATTTTGAATCATTTTTGTTACAGTCCAAAAAATCAATTTTCGGATGAAAAACGATGACTCCGGACATGTCAAACGTTCCCAAAATGGTCTATAATGATGAAATTTTAACATTTAATCTTTTGACTCTAAATGACTGTTGGATGTGAATTATTACTTTTTCAACTAAAATAAGTGTGTTTAAAGTCATTTCTGTGCCTGAAACGGGTCAAAATTGAAGCTTTTGAGTAAGCAAAACTCTGTAAAAATGGCAATTTTGGTCACTGTGAGGGTTTAAAAAGTGGTTATTCAACATGAGGCACGATCCAATTGACATTTTGAATCATTTTTGGTACAGTCCAAAAAATCAATTTTCGGATAAAAAAACGATGACTCCGGACATGTCGAACGTTCCCAAAATGGTCTATAATGATGAAATTTTAACATTTAATCTTTTGACTCTAAATGACTGTTGGATGTGAATTATGACTTTTTCAACTAAAATAAGTGTGTTTAAAGTCATTTCTGTGCCTGAAACAGGTCAAAATTGAAGCTTTTGAGTAAGCAAAACTCTGTAAAAATGTCAATTTTGGTCACTGTGAGGGTTTAAAAAGTGGTTATTCAACATGAGGCACGATCCAATTGACATTTTGAATCATTTTTGGTACAGTCCAAAAAATCAATTTTCGGATGAAAAAACCATGACTCCGGACATGTCGAACGTTCCCAAAATTGTCTATAATGATGAAATTTTATCATTTAATCTTTTGACTCTAAATGACTGTTGGATGTGAATTATGACTTTTTCAACTAAAATAAGTGTGTTTAAAGACATTTATGTGCCTGAAACGGGTCAAAATTGAAGCTTTTGAGTAAGCAAAACTCTGTAAAAATGGACATTTTGGTCACTGTGAGGGTTTAAAAAGTGGTTATTCAACATGAGGCACGATCCAATTGACATTTTGAATCATTTTTGGTACAGTCCAAAAAATCAGTTTTCGGATGAAAAACGATGACTCCCGACATGTCGAACGTTCCCAAAATGGTCTATAATGATGAAATGTTAACATTTAATCTTTTGACTCTAAATGACTGTTGGATGTGAAATATGACTTTTTCAACTAAAATAAGTGTGTTTAAAGTCATTTCTGTGCCCGAAACTGGTCAAAATTGAAGCTTTTGAGTAAGCAAAACTCTGTAAAAATGGCAATTTTGGTCACTGTGAGGGTTTAAAAAGTGGTTATTCAACATGAGGCACGATCCAATTGACATTTTGAATCATTTTTGTTACAGTCCAAAAAATCAATTTTCGGATGAAAAACGATGACTCCGGACATGTCAAATGTTCCCAAAATGGTCTATAATGATGAAATTTTAACATTTAATCTTTTGACTCTAAATGACTGTTGGATGTGAATTATGACCTTTTCAACTAAAATAAGTGTTTAAAGTCATTTCTGTGCCTGAAACGGGTCAAAATTGAAGCTTTTGAGTAAGCAAAACTCTGTAAAAATGGCCATTTTGGTCACTGTGAGGGTTTAAAAAGTGGTTATTCAACATGAGGCACGATCCAATTGACATTTTGAATCATTTTTGGTACAGTCCAAAAAATCAGTTTTCGGATGAAAAACGATGACTCCCGACATGTCGAACGTTCCCAAAATGGTCTATAATGATGAAATGTTAACATTTAATCTTTTGACTCTAAATGACTGTTGGATGTGAATTATGACTTTTTCAACTAAAATAAGTGTGTTTAAATTCATTTCTGTGCCCGAAACTGGTCAAAATTGAAGCTTTTGAGTAAGCAAAACTCTGTAAAAATGGCAATTTTGGTCACTGTGAGGGTTTAAAAAGTGGTTATTCAACATGAGGCACGATCCAATTGACATTTTGAATCATTTTTGGTACAGTCCAAAAAATCAATTTTCGGATGAAAAAACCATGACTCCGGACATGTCGAACGTTCCCAAAATTGTCTATAATGATGAAATTTTATCATTTAATCTTTGGACTCTAAATGACTGTTGGATGTGAATTATGACTTTTTCAACTAAAATAAGTGTGTTTAAAGACATTTATGTGCCTGAAACGGGTCAAAATTGAAGCTTTTGAGTAAGCAAAACTCTGTAAAAATGGACATTTTGGTCACTGTGAGGGTTTAAAAAGTGGTTATTCAACATGAGGCACGATCCAATTGACATTTTGAATCATTTTTGGTACAGTCCAAAAAATCAATTTTCGGATGAAAAACGATGACTCCGGACATGTCGAACGTTCCCAAAATGGTCTATAATGATGAAATTTTAACATTTAATCTTTTGACTCTAAATGACAGTTGGATGTGAATTATGACATTTTCAACTAAAATAAGTGTGTTTAAAGTCATTTCTGTGCCTGAAACGGGTCAAAATTGAAGCTTTTGAGTAAGCAAAACTCAGTAAAAATGGCAATTTTGGTCACTGTGAGGGTTTAAAAAGTGGTTATTCAACATGAGGCACGATCCAATTGACATTTTGAATCATTTTTGTTACAGTCCAAAAAATCAATTTTCGGATGAAAAACGATGACTCCGGACATGTCAAATGTTCCCAAAATGGTCTATAATGATGAAATTTTAACATTTAATCTTTTGACTCTAAATGACTGTTGGATGTGAATTATTACTTTTTCAACTAAAATAAGTGTGTTTAAAGTCATTTCTGTGCCTGAAACGGGTCAAAATTGAAGCTTTTGAGTAAGCAAAACTCTGTAAAAATGGCAATTTTGGTCACTGTGAGGGTTTAAAAAGTGGTTATTCAACATGAGGCACGATCCAATTGACATTTTGAATCATTTTTTGTACAGTCCAAAAAATCAATTTTCGGATGAAAAAACGATGACTCCGGACATGTCGAACGTTCCCAAAATGGTCTATAATGATGAAATTTTAACATTTAATCTTTTGACTCTAAATGACTGTTGGATGTGAATTATGACTTTTTCAACTAAAATAAGTGTGTTTAAAGTCATTTCTGTGCCTGAAACGGGTCAAAATTGAAGCTTTTGAGTAAGCAAAACTCTGTAAAAATGGCAATTTTGGTCAATGTGAAGATTTAAAAAGTGGTTATTCAACATGAGGCACGATCCAATTGACATTTTGAATCATTTTTGGTACATCCAAAAAACCAATTTTCGGATGAAAAACGATGACTCCGGACATGTCGAATGTTCCCAAAATGGTCTATAATGATGAAATTTTAACATTTAATCTTTTGACTCTAAATGACTGTTGGATGTGAATTATGACTTTTTCAACTAAAATAAGTGTGTTTAAATTCATTTCTGTGCCCGAAACTGGTCAAAATTGAAGCTTTTGAGTAAGCAAAACTCTGTAAAAATGGCAATTTTGGTCACTGTGAGGGTTTAAAAAGTGGTTATTCAACATGAGGCACGATCCAATTGACATTTTGAATCATTTTTGGTACAGTCCAAAAAATCAATTTTCGGATGAAAAAACGATGACTCCGGACATGTCGAACGTTCCCAAAATGGTCTATAATGATGAAATTTTATCATTTAATCTTTTGACTCTAAATGACTGTTGGATGTGAATTATGACTTTTTCAACTAAAATAAGAGTGTTTAAAGTCATTTCTGTGACTGAAACGGGTCAAAATTGAAGCTTTTGAGTAAGCAAAACTCTGTAAAAATGGCCATTTTGGTCACTGTGATGGTTTAAAAAGTGGTTATTCAACATGAGGCACAATCCAATTGACATTTTGAATCATTTTTGATACAGTCCAAAAAAATCAATTTTCGGATGAAAAACGATAACTCCGGACATGTCAAACATTCCCAAAATGGTCTATTATGATGAAATTTTAACATTTAATCTTTTGACTCTAAATGATTTTTTATATGTGAATTATGACTTTTTCAACTAAAATAAGTGTGTTTAAAGTCATTTCTGTGCCTGAAACAGGTCAAAATTGAAGCTTTTGAGTAAGCAAAACTCTGTAAAAATGTCAATTTTGGTCACTGTGAGGGTTTAAAAAGTGGTTATTCAACATGAGGCACGATCCAAGTGACATTTTGAATCATTTTTGGTACAGTCCAAAAAATCAATTTTCGGATGAAAAACGATGACTCCGGACATGTCGAACGTTCCCAAAATGGTCTATAATGATGACATTTTAACATTTAATCTTTTGACTCTAAATGACTGTTGGATGTGAATTATGACTTTTTCAACTAAAATAAGTGTGTTTAAAGTCATTTCTGTGACTGAAACGGGTCAAAATTGAAGCTTTTGAGTAAGCAAAACTCTGTAAAAATGGCCATTTTGGTCACTGTGATGGTTTAAAAAGTGGTTATTCAACATGAGGCACAATCCAATTGACATTTTGAATCATTTTTGATACAGTCCAAAAAAATCAATTTTCGGATGAAAAACGATAACTCCGGACATGTCAAACATTCCCAAAATGGTCTAAAATGATGAAATTTTAACATTTAATCTTTTGACTCTAAATGATTTTTTATATGTGAATTATGACTTTTTCAACTAAAATAAGTGTGTTTAAAGTCATTTCTGTGCCTGAAACGGGTCAAAATTGAAGCTTTTGAGTAAGCAAAACTCTGTAAAAATGGCAATTTTGGTCACTGTGAGGGTTTAAAAAGTGGTTATTCAACATGAGGCACGATCCAATTGACATTTTGAATCATTTTTGGTACAGTCCAAAAAACCAATTTTCGGATGAAAAACGATGACTCCGGACATGTCGAATGTTCCCAAAATGGTCTATAATGATGAAATTTTAACATTTAATCTTTTGACTCTAAATGACTGTTGGATGTGAATTATGACAATTTCAACTAAAATAAGTGTGTTCAAAGTCATTTCTGTGACTGAAACGGGTCAAAATTGAAGCTTTTAAATAAGCAAAACTCTGTAAAAATGGCCATTTTGGTCACTGTGAGGGTTTAAAAAGTGGTTATTCAACATGAGGCACGATCCAATTGACATTTTGAATCATTTTTGGTACAGTCCAAAAAATCAGTTTTCGGATGAAAAACGATGACTCCCGACATGTCGAACGTTCCCAAAATGGTCTATAATGATGAAATGTTAACATTTAATCTTTTGACTCTAAATGACTGTTGGATGTGAAATATGACTTTTTCAACTAAAATAAGTGTGTTTAAAGTCATTTCTGTGCCCGAAACTGGTCAAAATTGAAGCTTTTGAGTAAGCAAAACTCTGTAAAAATGGCAATTTTGGTCACTGTGAGGGTTTAAAAAGTGGTTATTCAACATGAGGCACGATCCAATTGACATTTTGAATCATTTTTGTTACAGTCCAAAAAATCAATTTTCGGATGAAAAACGATGACTCCGGACATGTCAAATGTTCCCAAAATGGTCTATAATGATGAAATTTTAACATTTAATCTTTTGACTCTAAATGACTGTTGGATGTGAATTATGACCTTTTCAACTAAAATAAGTGTTTAAAGTCATTTCTGTGCCTGAAACGGGTCAAAATTGAAGCTTTTGAGTAAGCAAAACTCTGTAAAAATGGCCATTTTGGTCACTGTGAGGGTTTAAAAAGTGGTTATTCAACATGAGGCACGATCCAATTGACATTTTGAATCATTTTTGGTACAGTCCAAAAAATCAGTTTTCGGATGAAAAACGATGACTCCCGACATGTCGAACGTTCCCAAAATGGTCTATAATGATGAAATGTTAACATTTAATCTTTTGACTCTAAATGACTGTTGGATGTGAATTATGACTTTTTCAACTAAAATAAGTGTGTTTAAATTCATTTCTGTGCCCGAAACTGGTCAAAATTGAAGCTTTTGAGTAAGCAAAACTCTGTAAAAATGGCAATTTTGGTCACTGTGAGGGTTTAAAAAGTGGTTATTCAACATGAGGCACGATCCAATTGACATTTTGAATCATTTTTGGTACAGTCCAAAAAATCAATTTTCGGATGAAAAAACCATGACTCCGGACATGTCGAACGTTCCCAAAATTGTCTATAATGATGAAATTTTATCATTTAATCTTTTGACTCTAAATGACTGTTGGATGTGAATTATGACTTTTTCAACTAAAATAAGTGTGTTTAAAGACATTTATGTGCCTGAAACGGGTCAAAATTGAAGCTTTTGAGTAAGCAAAACTCTGTAAAAATGGACATTTTGGTCACTGTGAGGGTTTAAAAAGTGGTTATTCAACATGAGGCACGATCCAATTGACATTTTGAATCATTTTTGGTACAGTCCAAAAAATCAATTTTCGGATGAAAAACGATGACTCCGGACATGTCGAACGTTCCCAAAATGGTCTATAATGATGAAATTTTAACATTTAATCTTTTGACTCTAAATGACAGTTGGATGTGAATTATGACATTTTCAACTAAAATAAGTGTGTTTAAAGTCATTTCTGTGCCTGAAACGGGTCAAAATTGAAGCTTTTGAGTAAGCAAAACTCAGTAAAAATGGCAATTTTGGTCACTGTGAGGGTTTAAAAAGTGGTTATTCAACATGAGGCACGATCCAATTGACATTTTGAATCATTTTTGGTACAGTCCAAAAAATCAGTTTTCGGATGAAAAACGATGACTCCCGACATGTCGAACGTTCCCAAAATGGTCTATAATGATGAAATGTTAACATTTCATCTTTTGACTCTAAATGACTGTTGGATGTGAATTATGACTTTTTCAACTAAAATAAGTGTGTTTAAAGTCATTTCTGTGCCCGAAACTGGTCAAAATTGAAGCTTTTGAGTAAGCAAAACTCTGTAAAAATGGCAATTTTGGTCACTGTGAGGGTTTAAAAAGTGGTTATTCAACATGAGGCACGATCCAATTGACATTTTGAATCATTTTTGTTACAGTCCAAAAAATCAATTTTCGGATGAAAAACGATGACTCCGGACATGTCAAATGTTCCCAAAATGGTCTATAATGATGAAATTTTAACATTTAATCTTTTGACTCTAAATGACTGTTGGATGTGAATTATTACTTTTTCAACTAAAATAAGTGTGTTTAAAGTCATTTCTGTGCCTGAAACGGGTCAAAATTGAAGCTTTTGAGTAAGCAAAACTCTGTAAAAATGGCAATTTTGGTCACTGTGAGGGTTTAAAAAGTGGTTATTCAACATGAGGCACGATCCAATTGACATTTTGAATCATTTTTGGTACAGTCCAAAAAATCAATTTTCGGATAAAAAAACGATGACTCCGGACATGTCGAACGTTCCCAAAATGGTCTATAATGATGAAATTTTAACATTTAATCTTTTGACTCTAAATGACTGTTGGATGTGAATTATGACTTTTTCAACTAAAATAAGTGTGTTTAAAGTCATTTCTGTGACTGAAACGGGTCAAAATTGAAGCTTTTGAGTAAGCAAAACTCTGTAAAAATGGCCATTTTGGTCACTGTGATGGTTTAAAAAGTGGTTATTCAACATGAGGCACAATCCAATTGACATTTTGAATCATTTTTGATACAGTCCAAAAAAATCAATTTTCGGATGAAAAACGATAACTCCGGACATGTCGAACGTTCCCAAAATTGTCTATAATGATGAAATTTTATCATTTAATCTTTTGACTCTAAATGACTGTTGGATGTGAATTATGACTTTTTCAACTAAAATAAGTGTGTTTAAAGACATTTATGTGCCTGAAACGGGTCAAAATTGAAGCTTTTGAGTAAGCAAAACTCTGTAAAAATGGACATTTTGGTCACTGTGAGGGTTTAAAAAGTGGTTATTCAACATGAGGCACGATCCAATTGACATTTTGAATCATTTTTAGTACAGTCCAAAAAATCAATTTTCGGATGAAAAACGATGACTCCGGACATGTCGAACGTTCCCAAAATGGTCTATAATGATGAAATTTTAACATTTAATCTTTTGACTCTAAATGACAGTTGGATGTGAATTATGACATTTTCAACTAAAATAAGTGTGTTTAAAGTCATTTCTGTGCCTGAAACGGGTCAAAATTGAAGCTTTTGAGTAAGCAAAACTCAGTAAAAATGGCAATTTTGGTCACTGTGAGGGTTTAAAAAGTGGTTATTCAACATGAGGCACGATCCAATTGACATTTTGAATCATTTTTGGTACAGTCCAAAAAATCAGTTTTCGGATGAAAAACGATGACTCCCGACATGTCGAACGTTCCCAAAATGGTCTATAATGATGAAATGTTAACATTTAATCTTTTGACTCTAAATGACTGTTGGATGTGAATTATGACTTTTTCAACTAAAATAAGTGTGTTTAAAGTCATTTCTGTGCCCGAAACTGGTCAAAATTGAAGCTTTTGAGTAAGCAAAACTCTGTAAAAATGGCAATTTTGGTCACTGTGAGGGTTTAAAAAGTGGTTATTCAACATGAGGCACGATCCAATTGACATTTTGAATCATTTTTGTTACAGTCCAAAAAATCAATTTTCGGATGAAAAACGATGACTCCGGACATGTCAAATGTTCCCAAAATGGTCTATAATGATGAAATTTTAACATTTAATCTTTTGACTCTAAATGACTGTTGGATGTGAATTATTACTTTTTCAACTAAAATAAGTGTGTTTAAAGTCATTTCTGTGCCTGAAACGGGTCAAAATTGAAGCTTTTGAGTAAGCAAAACTCTGTAAAAATGGCCATTTTGGTCACTGTGAGGGTTTAAAAAGTGGTTATTCAACATGAGGCACGATCCAATTGACATTTTGAATCATTTTTGGTACAGTCCAAAAAATCAGTTTTCGGATGAAAAACGATGACTCCCGACATGTCGAACGTTCCCAAAATGGTCTATAATGATGAAATGTTAACATTTAATCTTTTGACTCTAAATGACTGTTGGATGTGAATTATGACTTTTTCAACTAAAATAAGTGTGTTTAAATTCATTTCTGTGCCCGAAACTGGTCAAAATTGAAGCTTTTGAGTAAGCAAAACTCTGTAAAAATGGCAATTTTGGTCACTGTGAGGGTTTAAAAAGTGGTTATTCAACATGAGGCACGATCCAATTGACATTTTGAATCATTTTTGGTACAGTCCAAAAAATCAATTTTCGGATGAAAAAACCATGACTCCGGACATGTCGAACGTTCCCAAAATTGTCTATAATGATGAAATTTTATCATTTAATCTTTTGACTCTAAATGACTGTTGGATGTGAATTATGACTTTTTCAACTAAAATAAGTGTGTTTAAAGACATTTATGTGCCTGAAACGGGTCAAAATTGAAGCTTTTGAGTAAGCAAAACTCTGTAAAAATGGACATTTTGGTCACTGTGAGGGTTTAAAAAGTGGTTATTCAACATGAGGCACGATCCAATTGACATTTTGAATCATTTTTAGTACAGTCCAAAAAATCAATTTTCGGATGAAAAACGATGACTCCGGACATGTCGAACGTTCCCAAAATGGTCTATAATGATGAAATTTTAACATTTAATCTTTTGACTCTAAATGACAGTTGGATGTGAATTATGACATTTTCAACTAAAATAAGTGTGTTTAAAGTCATTTCTGTGCCTGAAACGGGTCAAAATTGAAGCTTTTGAGTAAGCAAAACTCAGTAAAAATGGCAATTTTGGTCACTGTGAGGGTTTAAAAAGTGGTTATTCAACATGAGGCACGATCCAATTGACATTTTGAATCATTTTTGGTACAGTCCAAAAAATCAGTTTTCGGATGAAAAACGATGACTCCCGACATGTCGAACGTTCCCAAAATGGTCTATAATGATGAAATGTTAACATTTAATCTTTTGACTCTAAATGACTGTTGGATGTGAATTATGACTTTTTCAACTAAAATAAGTGTGTTTAAAGTCATTTCTGTGCCCGAAACTGGTCAAAATTGAAGCTTTTGAGTAAGCAAAACTCTGTAAAAATGGCAATTTTGGTCACTGTGAGGGTTTAAAAAGTGGTTATTCAACATGAGGCATGATCCAATTGACATTTTGAATCATTTTTGTTACAGTCCAAAAAATCAATTTTCGGATGAAAAACGATGACTCCGGACATGTCAAATGTTCCCAAAATGGTCTATAATGATGAAATTTTAACATTTAATCTTTTGACTCTAAATGACTGTTGGATGTGAATTATTACTTTTTCAACTAAAATAAGTGTGTTTAAAGTCATTTCTGTGCCTGAAACGGGTCAAAATTGAAGCTTTTGAGTAAGCAAAACTCTGTAAAAATGGCAATTTTGGTCACTGTGAGGGTTTAAAAAGTGGTTATTCAACATGAGGCACGATCCAATTGACATTTTGAATCATTTTTGGTACAGTCCAAAAAACCAATTTTCGGATGAAAAACGATGACTCCGGACATGTCGAATGTTCCCAAAATGGTCTATAATGATGAAATTTTAACATTTAATCTTTTGACTCTAAATGACTGTTGGATGTGAATTATGACAATTTCAACTAAAATAAGTGTGTTCAAAGTCATTTCTGTGACTGAAACGGGTCAAAATTGAAGCTTTTAAATAAGCAAAACTCTGTAAAAATGGCCATTTTGGTCACTGTGAGGGTTTAAAAAGTGGTTATTCAACATGAGGCACGATCCAATTGACATTTTGAATCATTTTTGGTACAGTCCAAAAAATCAGTTTTCGGATGAAAAACGATGACTCCCGACATGTCGAACGTTCCCAAAATGGTCTATAATGATGAAATGTTAACATTTAATCTTTTGACTCTAAATGACTGTTGGATGTGAAATATGACTTTTTCAACTAAAATAAGTGTGTTTAAAGTCATTTCTGTGCCCGAAACTGGTCAAAATTGAAGCTTTTGAGTAAGCAAAACTCTGTAAAAATGGCAATTTTGGTCACTGTGAGGGTTTAAAAAGTGGTTATTCAACATGAGGCACGATCCAATTGACATTTTGAATCATTTTTGTTACAGTCCAAAAAATCAATTTTCGGATGAAAAACGATGACTCCGGACATGTCAAATGTTCCCAAAATGGTCTATAATGATGAAATTTTAACATTTAATCTTTTGACTCTAAATGACTGTTGGATGTGAATTATGACCTTTTCAACTAAAATAAGTGTTTAAAGTCATTTCTGTGCCTGAAACGGGTCAAAATTGAAGCTTTTGAGTAAGCAAAACTCTGTAAAAATGGCCATTTTGGTCACTGTGAGGGTTTAAAAAGTGGTTATTCAACATGAGGCACGATCCAATTGACATTTTGAATCATTTTTGGTACAGTCCAAAAAATCAGTTTTCGGATGAAAAACGATGACTCCCGACATGTCGAACGTTCCCAAAATGGTCTATAATGATGAAATGTTAACATTTAATCTTTTGACTCTAAATGACTGTTGGATGTGAATTATGACTTTTTCAACTAAAATAAGTGTGTTTAAATTCATTTCTGTGCCCGAAACTGGTCAAAATTGAAGCTTTTGAGTAAGCAAAACTCTGTAAAAATGGCAATTTTGGTCACTGTGAGGGTTTAAAAAGTGGTTATTCAACATGAGGCACGATCCAATTGACATTTTGAATCATTTTTGGTACAGTCCAAAAAATCAATTTTCGGATGAAAAAACCATGACTCCGGACATGTCGAACGTTCCCAAAATTGTCTATAATGATGAAATTTTATCATTTAATCTTTTGACTCTAAATGACTGTTGGATGTGAATTATGACTTTTTCAACTAAAATAAGTGTGTTTAAAGACATTTATGTGCCTGAAACGGGTCAAAATTGAAGCTTTTGAGTAAGCAAAACTCTGTAAAAATGGACATTTTGGTCACTGTGAGGGTTTAAAAAGTGGTTATTCAACATGAGGCACGATCCAATTGACATTTTGAATCATTTTTGGTACAGTCCAAAAAATCAATTTTCGGATGAAAAACGATGACTCCGGACATGTCGAACGTTCCCAAAATGGTCTATAATGATGAAATTTTAACATTTAGTCTTTTGACTCTAAATGACAGTTGGATGTGAATTATGACATTTTCAACTAAAATAAGTGTGTTTAAAGTCATTTCTGTGCCTGAAACGGGTCAAAATTGAAGCTTTTGAGTAAGCAAAACTCAGTAAAAATGGCAATTTTGGTCACTGTGAGGGTTTAAAAAGTGGTTATTCAACATGAGGCACGATCCAATTGACATTTTGAATCATTTTTGGTACAGTCCAAAAAATCAGTTTTCGGATGAAAAACGATGACTCCCGACATGTCGAACGTTCCCAAAATGGTCTATAATGATGAAATGTTAACATTTAATCTTTTGACTCTAAATGACTGTTGGATGTGAATTATGACTTTTTCAACTAAAATAAGTGTGTTTAAAGTCATTTCTGTGCCCGAAACTGGTCAAAATTGAAGCTTTTGAGTAAGCAAAACTCTGTAAAAATGGCAATTTTGGTCACTGTGAGGGTTTAAAAAGTGGTTATTCAACATGAGGCACGATCCAATTGACATTTTGAATCATTTTTGTTACAGTCCAAAAAATCAATTTTCGGATGAAAAACGATGACTCCGGACATGTCAAATGTTCCCAAAATGGTCTATAATGATGAAATTTTAACATTTAATCTTTTGACTCTAAATGACTGTTGGATGTGAATTATTACTTTTTCAACTAAAATAAGTGTGTTTAAAGTCATTTCTGTGCCTGAAACGGGTCAAAATTGAAGCTTTTGAGTAAGCAAAACTCTGTAAAAATGGCAATTTTGGTCACTGTGAGGGTTTAAAAAGTGGTTATTCAACATGAGGCACGATCCAATTGACATTTTGAATCATTTTTGGTACAGTCCAAAAAATCAATTTTCGGATGAAAAAACCATGACTCCGGACATGTCGAACGTTCCCAAAATTGTCTATAATGATGAAATTTTATCATTTAATCTTTTGACTCTAAATGACTGTTGGATGTGAATTATGACTTTTTCAACTAAAATAAGTGTGTTTAAAGACATTTATGTGCCTGAAACGGGTCAAAATTGAAGCTTTTGAGTAAGCAAAACTCTGTAAAAATGGACATTTTGGTCACTGTGAGGGTTTAAAAAGTGGTTATTCAACATGAGGCACGATCCAATTGACATTTTGAATCATTTTTGGTACAGTCCAAAAAATCAATTTTCGGATGAAAAACGATGACTCCGGACATGTCGAACGTTCCCAAAATGGTCTATAATGATGAAATTTTAACATTTAATCTTTTGACTCTAAATGACAGTTGGATGTGAATTATGACATTTTCAACTAAAATAAGTGTGTTTAAAGTCATTTCTGTGCCTGAAACGGGTCAAAATTGAAGCTTTTGAGTAAGCAAAACTCAGTAAAAATGGCAATTTTGGTCACTGTGAGGGTTTAAAAAGTGGTTATTCAACATGAGGCACGATCCAATTGACATTTTGAATCATTTTTGGTACAGTCCAAAAAATCAGTTTTCGGATGAAAAACGATGACTCCCGACATGTCGAACGTTCCCAAAATGGTCTATAATGATGAAATGTTAACATTTAATCTTTTGACTCTAAATGACTGTTGGATGTGAATTATGACTTTTTCAACTAAAATAAGTGTGTTTAAAGTCATTTCTGTGCCCGAAACTGGTCAAAATTGAAGCTTTTGAGTAAGCAAAACTCTGTAAAAATGGCAATTTTGGTCACTGTGAGGGTTTAAAAAGTGGTTATTCAACATGAGGCACGATCCAATTGACATTTTGAATCATTTTTGTTACAGTCCAAAAAATCAATTTTCGGATGAAAAACGATGACTCCGGACATGTCGAATGTTCCCAAAATGGTCTATAATGATGAAATTTTAACATTTAATCTTTTGACTCTAAATGACTGTTGGATGTGAATTATGACAATTTCAACTAAAATAAGTGTGTTCAAAGTCATTTCTGTGACTGAAACGGGTCAAAATTGAAGCTTTTAAATAAGCAAAACTCTGTAAAAATGGCCATTTTGGTCACTGTGAGGGTTTAAAAAGTGGTTATTCAACATGAGGCACGATCCAATTGACATTTTGAATCATTTTTGGTACAGTCCAAAAAATCAGTTTTCGGATGAAAAACGATGACTCCCGACATGTCGAACGTTCCCAAAATGGTCTATAATGATGAAATGTTAACATTTAATCTTTTGACTCTAAATGACTGTTGGATGTGAATTATGACTTTTTCAACTAAAATAAGTGTGTTTAAATTCATTTCTGTGCCCGAAACTGGTCAAAATTGAAGCTTTTGAGTAAGCAAAACTCTGTAAAAATGGCAATTTTGGTCACTGTGAGGGTTTAAAAAGTGGTTATTCAACATGAGGCACGATCCAATTGACATTTTGAATCATTTTTGGTACAGTCCAAAAAATCAATTTTCGGATGAAAAAACGATGACTCCGGACATGTCGAACGTTCCCAAAATGGTCTATAATGATGAAATTTTATCATTTAATCTTTTGACTCTAAATGACTGTTGGATGTGAATTATGACTTTTTCAACTAAAATAAGTGTGTTTAAAGTCATTTCTGTGACTGAAACGGGTCAAAATTGAAGCTTTTGAGTAAGCAAAACTCTGTAAAAATGGCCATTTTGGTCACTGTGATGGTTTAAAAAGTGGTTATTCAACATGAGGCACAATCCAATTGACATTTTAAATCATTTTTGATACAGTCCAAAAAAATCAATTTTCGGATGAAAAACGATAACTCCGGACATGTCAAACATTCCCAAAATGGTCTATTATGATGAAATTTTAACATTTAATCTTTTGACTCTAAATGATTTTTTATATGTGAATTATGACTTTTTCAACTAAAATAAGTGTGTTTAAAGTCATTTCTGTGCCTGAAACAGGTCAAAATTGAAGCTTTTGAGTAAGCAAAACTCTGTAAAAATGTCAATTTTGGTCACTGTGAGGGTTTAAAAAGTGGTTATTCAACATGAGGCACGATCCAATTGACATTTTGAATCATTTTTGGTACAGTCCAAAAAATCAATTTTCGGATGAAAAACGATGACTCCGGACATGTCGAACGTTCCCAAAATGGTCTATAATGATGACATTTTAACATTTAATCTTTTGACTCTAAATGACTGTTGGATGTGAATTATGACTTTTTCAACTAAAATAAGTGTGTTTAAAGTCATTTCTGTGACTGAAACGGGTCAAAATTGAAGCTTTTGAGTAAGCAAAACTCTGTAAAAATGGCCATTTTGGTCACTGTGATGGTTTAAAAAGTGGTTATTCAACATGAGGCACAATCCAATTGACATTTTGAATCATTTTTGATACAGTCCAAAAAAATCAATTTTCGGATGAAAAACGATAACTCCGGACATGTCAAACATTCCCAAAATGGTCTATAATGATGAAATTTTAACATTTAATCTTTTGACTCTAAATGATTTTTTATATGTGAATTATGACTTTTTCAACTAAAATAAGTGTGTTTAAAGTCATTTCTGTGCCTGAAACAGGTCAAAATTGAAGCTTTTGAGTAAGCAAAACTCTGTAAAAATGTCAATTTTGGTCACTGTGAGGGTTTAAAAAGTGGTTATTCAACATGAGGCACGATCCAATTGACATTTTGAATCATTTTTGGTACAGTCCAAAAAATCAATTTTCGGATGAAAAACGATGACTCCGGACATGTCGAACGTTCCCAAAATGGTCTATAATGATGACATTTTAACATTTAATCTTTTGACTCTAAATGACTGTTGGATGTGAATTATGACTTTTTCAACTAAAATAAGTGTGTTTAAAGTCATTTCTGTGACTGAAACGGGTCAAAATTGAAGCTTTTAAATAAGCAAAACTCTGTAAAAATGGCCATTTTGGTCACTGTGAGGGTTTAAAAAGTGGTTATTCAACATGAGGCACGATCCAATTGACATTTTGAATCATTTTTGGTACAGTCCAAAAAATCAATTTTCGGATGAAAAACGATGACTCCGGACATGTCAAACGTTCCCAAAATGGTCTATAATGATGAAATTTTAACATTTAATCTTTTGACTGTAAATGACTGTTGGATGTGAATTATGACTTTTTCAACTAAAATAAGTGTGTTTAAAGTCATTTCTGTGCCCGAAACTGGTCAAAATTGAAGCTTTTGAGTAAGCAAAACTCTGTAAAAATGGCAATTTTGGTCACTGTGAGGGTTTAAAAAGTGGTTATTCAACATGAGGCACGATCCAATTGACATTTTGAATCATTTTTGTTACAGTCCAAAAAATCAATTTTCGGATGAAAAACGATGACTCCGGACATGTCAAACGTTCCCAAAATGGTCTATAATGATGAAATTTTAACATTTAATCTTTTGACTCTAATGGACTGTTGGATGTGAATTATTACTTTTTCAACTAAAATAAGTGTGTTTAAAGTCATTTCTGTGCCTGAAACGGGTCAAAATTGAAGCTTTTGAGTAAGCAAAACTCTGTAAAAATGGCAATTTTGGTCACTGTGAGGGTTTAAAAAGTGGTTATTCAACATGAGGCACGATCCAATTGACATTTTGAATCATTTTTGGTACAGTCCAAAAAATCAATTTTCGGATAAAAAAACGATGACTCCGGACATGTCGAACGTTCCCAAAATGGTCTATAATGATGAAATTTTAACATTTAATCTTTTGACTCTAAATGACTGTTGGATGTGAATTATGACTTTTTCAACTAAAATAAGTGTGTTTAAAGTCATTTCTGTGCCTGAAACGGGTCAAAATTGAAGCTTTTGAGTAAGCAAAACTCTGTAAAAATGGCAATTTTGGTCAATGTGAGGATTTAAAAAGTGGTTATTCAACATGAGGCACGATCCAATTGACATTTTGAATCATTTTTGGTACATCCAAAAAACCAATTTTCGGATGAAAAACGATGACTCCGGACATGTCGAATGTTCCCAAAATGGTCTATAATGATGAAATTTTAACATTTAATCTTTTGACTCTAAATGACTGTTGGATGTGAATTATGACAATTTCAACTCAAATAAGTGTGTTCAAAGTCATTTCTGTGACTGAAACGGGTCAAAATTGAAGCTTTTAAATAAGCAAAACTCTGTAAAAATGGCCATTTTGGTCACTGTGAGGGTTTAAAAAGTGGTTATTCAACATGAGGCACGATCCAATTGACATTTTGAATCATTTTTGGTACAGTCCAAAAAATCAGTTTTCGGATGAAAAACGATGACTCCCGACATGTCGAACGTTCCCAAAATGGTCTATAATGATGAAATGTTAACATTTAATCTTTTGACTCTAAATGACTGTTGGATGTGAATTATGACTTTTTCAACTAAAATAAGTGTGTTTAAATTCATTTCTGTGCCCGAAACTGGTCAAAATTGAAGCTTTTGAGTAAGCAAAACTCTGTAAAAATGGCAATTTTGGTCACTGTGAGGGTTTAAAAAGTGGTTATTCAACATGAGGCACGATCCAATTGACATTTTGAATCATTTTTGGTACAGTCCAAAAAATCAATTTTCGGATGAAAAAACGATGACTCCGGACATGTCGAACGTTCCCAAAATGGTCTATAATGATGAAATTTTATCATTTAATCTTTTGACTCTAAATGACTGTTGGATGTGAATTATGACTTTTACAACTAAAATAAGTGTGTTTAAAGTCATTTCTGTGACTGAAACGGGTCAAAATTGAAGCTTTTGAGTAAGCAAAACTCTGTAAAAATGGCCATTTTGGTCACTGTGATGGTTTAAAAAGTGGTTATTCAACATGAGGCACAATCCAATTGACATTTTGAATCATTTTTGATACAGTCCAAAAAAATCAATTTTCGGATGAAAAACGATGACTCCGGACATGTCGAACGTTCCCAAAATGGTCTATAATGATGAAATTTTAACATTTAATCTTTTGACTCTAAATGACTGTTGGATGTGAATTATGACAATTTCAACTAAAATAAGTGTGTTTAAAGTTATTTCTGTGACTGAAACGGGTCAAAATTGAAGCTTTTAAATAAGCAAAACTCTGTAAAAATGGCCATTTTGGTCACTGTGAGGGTTTAAAAAGTGGTTATTCAACATGAGGCACGATCCAATTGACATTTTGAGTCATTTTTGGTACAGTCCAAAAAATCAATTTTCGGATGAAAAACGATAACTCCGGACATGTCAAACATTCCCAAAATGGTCTATAATGATGAAATTTTAACATTTAATCTTTTGACTCTAAATGATTTTTTATATGTGAATTATGACTTTTTCAACTAAAATAAGTGTGTTTAAAGTCATTTCTGTGCCTGAAACAGGTCAAAATTGAAGCTTTTGAGTAAGCAAAACTCTGTAAAAATGTCAATTTTGGTCACTGTGAGGGTTTAAAAAGTGGTTATTCAACATGAGGCACGATCCAATTGACATTTTGAATCATTTTTGGTACAGTCCAAAAAATCAATTTTCTGATGAAAAACAATGACTCCGGACATGTCGAACGTTCCCAAAATGGTCTATAATGATGACATTTTAACATTTAATCTTTTGACTCTAAATGACTGTTGGATGTGAATTATGACTTTTTCAACTAAAATAAGTGTGTTTAAAGTCATTTCTGTGACTGAAACGGGTCAAAATTGAAGCTTTTAAATAAGCAAAACTCTGTAAAAATGGCCATTTTGGTCACTGTGAGGGTTTAAAAAGTGGTTATTCAACATGAGGCACGATCCAATTGACATTTTGAATCATTTTTGGTACAGTCCAAAAAATCAATTTTCGGATGAAAAACGATGACTCCGGACATGTCAAACGTTCCCAAAATGGTCTATAATGATGAAATTTTAACATTTAATCTTTTGACTCTAAATGACTGTTGGATGTGAATTATGACTTTTTCAACTAAAATAAGTGTGTTTAAAGTCATTTCTGTGCCTGAAACGGGTCAAAATTGAAGCTTTTGAGTAAGCAAAACTCTGTAAAAATGGCAATTTTGGTCACTGTGAGGGTTTAAAAAGTGGTTATTCAACATGAGGCACGATCCAATTGACATTTTGAATCATTTTTGGTACAGTCCAAAAAATCAATTTTCGGATAAAAAAACGATGACTCCGGACATGTCGAACGTTCCCAAAATGGTCTATAATGATGAAATTTTAACATTTAATCTTTTGACTCTAAATGACTGTTGGATGTGAATTATGACTTTTTCAACTAAAATAAGTGTGTTTAAAGTCATTTCTGTGCCTGAAACGGGTCAAAATTGAAGCTTTTGAGTAAGCAAAACTCTGTAAAAATGGCAATTTTGGTCAATGTGAGGATTTAAAAAGTGGTTATTCAACATGAGGCACGATCCAATTGACATTTTGAATCATTTTTGGTACATCCAAAAAACCAATTTTCGGATGAAAAACGATGACTCCGGACATGTCGAATGTTCCCAAAATGGTCTATAATGATGAAATTTTAACATTTAATCTTTTGACTCTAAATGACTGTTGGATGTGAATTATGACAATTTCAACTAAAATAAGTGTGTTCAAAGTCATTTCTGTGACTGAAACGGGTCAAAATTGAAGCTTTTAAATAAGCAAAACTCTGTAAAAATGGCCATTTTGGTCACTGTGAGGGTTTAAAAAGTGGTTATTCAACATGAGGCACGATCCAATTGACATTTTGAATCATTTTTGGTACAGTCCAAAAAATCAGTTTTCGGATGAAAAACGATGACTCCCGACATGTCGAACGTTCCCAAAATGGTCTATAATGATGAAATGTTAACATTTAATCTTTTGACTCTAAATGACTGTTGGATGTGAATTATGACTTTTTCAACTAAAATAAGTGTGTTTAAATTCATTTCTGTGCCCGAAACTGGTCAAAATTGAAGCTTTTGAGTAAGCAAAACTCTGTAAAAATGGCAATTTTGGTCACTGTGAGGGTTTAAAAAGTGGTTATTCAACATGAGGCACGATCCAATTGACATTTTGAATCATTTTTGGTACAGTCCAAAAAATCAATTTTCGGATGAAAAAACGATGACTCCGGACATGTCGAACGTTCCCAAAATGGTCTATAATGATGAAATTTTATCATTTAATCTTTTGACTCTAAATGACTGTTGGATGTGAATTATGACTTTTACAACTAAAATAAGTGTGTTTAAAGTCATTTCTGTGACTGAAACGGGTCAAAATTGAAGCTTTTGAGTAAGCAAAACTCTGTAAAAATGGCCATTTTGGTCACTGTGATGGTTTAAAAAGTGGTTATTCAACATGAGGCACAATCCAATTGACATTTTGAATCATTTTTGATACAGTCCAAAAAAATCAATTTTCGGATGAAAAACGATGACTCCGGACATGTCGAACGTTCCCAAAATGGTCTATAATGATGAAATTTTAACATTTAATCTTTTGACTCTAAATGACTGTTGGATGTGAATTATGACAATTTCAACTAAAATAAGTGTGTTTAAAGTTATTTCTGTGACTGAAACGGGTCAAAATTGAAGCTTTTAAATAAGCAAAACTCTGTAAAAATGGCCATTTTGGTCACTGTGAGGGTTTAAAAAGTGGTTATTCAACATGAGGCACGATCCAATTGACATTTTGAGTCATTTTTGGTACAGTCCAAAAAATCAATTTTCGGATGAAAAACGATAACTCCGGACATGTCAAACATTCCCAAAATGGTCTATAATGATGAAATTTTAACATTTAATCTTTTGACTCTAAATGATTTTTTATATGTGAATTATGACTTTTTCAACTAAAATAAGTGTGTTTAAAGTCATTTCTGTGCCTGAAACAGGTCAAAATTGAAGCTTTTGAGTAAGCAAAACTCTGTAAAAATGTCAATTTTGGTCACTGTGAGGGTTTAAAAAGTGGTTATTCAACATGAGGCACGATCCAATTGACATTTTGAATCATTTTTGGTACAGTCCAAAAAATCAATTTTCTGATGAAAAACAATGACTCCGGACATGTCGAACGTTCCCAAAATGGTCTATAATGATGACATTTTAACATTTAATCTTTTGACTCTAAATGACTGTTGGATGTGAATTATGACTTTTTCAACTAAAATAAGTGTGTTTAAAGTCATTTCTGTGACTGAAACGGGTCAAAATTGAAGCTTTTAAATAAGCAAAACTCTGTAAAAATGGCCATTTTGGTCACTGTGAGGGTTTAAAAAGTGGTTATTAAACATGAGGCACGATCCAATTGACATTTTGAATCATTTTTGGTACAGTCCAAAAAATCAATTTTCGGATGAAAAACGATGACTCCGGACATGTCAAACGTTCCCAAAATGGTCTATAATGATGAAATTTTAACATTTAATCTTTTGACTCTAAATGACTGTTGGATGTGAATTATGACTTTTTCAACTAAAATAAGTGTGTTTAAAGTCATTTCTGTGCCTGAAACGGGTCAAAATTGAAGCTTTTGAGTAAGCAAATCTCTGTAAAAATGGCAATTTTGGTCACAGTGAGGGGTTAAAAAGTGGTTATTCAACATGAGGCACGATCCAATTGACATTTTGAATCATTTTTGGTACAGTCCAAAAAATCAATTTTCGGATGAAAAACGATGACTCCGGACATGTCGAACATTCCCAAAATGGTCTATAATGATGAAATTTTAACATATAATCTTTTGACTCTAAATGACTGTTGGATGTGAATTATGACTTTTTCAACTAAAATAAGTGTGTTTAAAGTCATTTCTGTGCCTGAAACGGGTCAAAATTGAAGCTTTTGAGTAAGCAAAACTCTGTAAAAATGGCAATTTTGGTCACTGTGAGGGTTTAAAAAGTGGTTATTCAACATGAGGCACGATCCAATTGACATTTTGAATCATTTTTGGTACAGTCCAAAAAATCAGTTTTCGGATGAAAAACGATGACTCCCGACATGTCGAACGTTCCCCAAAATGGTCTATAATGATGAAATGTTAACATTTAATCTTTTGACTCTAAATGACTGTTGGATGTGAATTATGACTTTTTCAACTAAAATAAGTGTGTTTAAATTCATTTCTGTGCCCGAAACTGGTCAAAATTGAAGCTTTTGAGTAAGCAAAACTCTGTAAAAATGGCAATTTTGGTCACTGTGAGGGTTTAAAAAGTGGTTATTCAACATGAGGCACGATCCAATTGACATTTTGAATCATTTTTGGTACAGTCCAAAAAATCAATTTTCGGATGAAAAAACGATGACTCCGGACATGTCGAACGTTCCCAAAATGGTCTATAATGATGAAATTTTATCATTTAATCTTTTGACTCTAAATGACTGTTGGATGTGAATTATGACTTTTTGAACTAAAATAAGTGTGTTTAAAGACATTTATGTGCCTGAAACGGGTCAAAATTGAAGCTTTTGAGTAAGCAAAACTCTGTAAAAATGGCAATTTTGGTCAATGTGAGGATTTAAAAGTGGTTATTCAACATGAGGCACGATCCAATTGACATTTTGAATCATTTTTGGTACAGTCCAAAAAATCAATTTTCGGATGAAAAACGATGACTCCGGACATGTCGAACGTTCCCAAAATGGTCTATAATGATGAAATTTTAACATTTAATCTTTTGACTCTAAATGACAGTTGGATGTGAATTATGACATTTTCAACTAAAATAAGTGTGTTTAAAGTCATTTCTGTGCCTGAAACGGGTCAAAATTGAAGCTTTTGAGTAAGCAAAACTCAGTAAAAATGGCAATTTTGGTCACTGTGAGGGTTTAAAAAGTGGTTATTCAACATGAGGCACGATACAATTGACATTTTGAATCATTTTTGGTACAGTCCAAAAAATCAATTTTCGGATGAAAAACGATGACTCCGGACATGTCGAACGTTCCCAAAATGGTCTATAATGATGAAATTTTAACATTTAATCTTTTGACTCTAAATGACTGTTGGATGTGAATTATGACTTTTTCAACTAAAATAAGTGTGTTTAAAGTTATTTCTGTGACTGAAACGGGTCAAAATTGAAGCTTTTGAGTAAGCAAAACTCAGTAAAAATGGCCATTTTGGTCACTGTGAGGGTTTAAAAAGTGGTTATTCAACATGAGGCACGATCCAATTGACATTTTGAGTCATTTTTGGTACAGTCCAAAAAATCAATTTTCGGATGAAAAACGATGACTCCGGTCATGTCAAACATTCCCAAAATGGTCTATAATGATGAAATTTTAACATTTAATCTTTTGACTCTAAATGATTTTTTATATGTGAAATATGACTTTTTCAACTAAAATAAGTGTGTTTAAAGTCATTTCTGTGCCTGAAACAGGTCAAAATTGAAGCTTTTGAGTAAGCAAAACTCTGTAAAAATGTCAATTTTGGTCACTGTGAGGGTTTAAAAAGTGGTTATTCAACATGAGGCACGATCCAATTGACATTTTGAATCATTTTTGGTACAGTCCAAAAAATCAATTTTCGGATGAAAAACGATGACTCCGGACATGTCGAACGTTCCCAAAATGGTCTATAATGATGAAATTTTAACATTTAATCTTTTGACTCTAAATGACTGTTGGATGTGAATTATGACCTTTTCAACTAAAATAAGTGTTTAAAGTCATTTCTGTGCCTGAAACGGGTCAAAAAATTGAAGCTTTTGAGTAAGCAAAACTCTGTAAAAATGGCAATTTTGGTCACTGTGAGGGTTTAAAAAGTGGTTATTCAGCATGAGGCACGATCCAATTGACATTTTGAATCATTTTTGGTACATCCAAAAAACCAATTTTCGGATGAAAAACGATGACTCCGGACATGTCGAATGTTCCCAAAATGGTCTATAATGATGAAATTTTAACATTTAATCTTTTCACTCTAAATGACTGTTGGATGTGAATTATGACAATTTCAACTAAAATAAGTGTGTTCAAAGTCATTTCTGTGACTGAAACGGGTCAAAATTGAAGCTTTTAAATAAGCAAAACTCTGTAAAAATGGCCATTTTGGTCACTGTGAGGGTTTAAAAAGTGTTTATTCAACATGAGGCACGATCCAATTGACATTTTGAATCATTTTTGGTACAGTCCAAAAAATCAGTTTTCGGGTGAAAAACGATGACTCCCGACATGTCGAACGTTCCCAAAATGGTCTATAATGATGAAATGTTAACATTTAATCTTTTGACTCTAAATGACTGTTGGATGTGAATTATGACTTTTTCAACTAAAATAAGTGTGTTTAAATTCATTTCTGTGCCCGAAACTGGTCAAAATTGAAGCTTTTGAGTAAGCAAAACTCTGTAAAAATGGCAATTTTGGTCACTGTGAGGGTTTAAAAAGTGGTTATTCAACATGAGGCACAATCCAATTGACATTTTGAATCATTTTTGGTACAGTCCAAAAAATCAATTTTCGGATGAAAAAACGATGACTCCGGACATGTCGAACGTTCCCAAAATGGTCTATAATAATGAAATTTTATCATTTAATCTTTTGACTCTAAATGACTGTTGGATGTGAATTATGACTTTTTCAACTAAAATAAGTGTGTTTAAAGTCATTTCTGTGCCCGAAACTGGTCAAAATTGAAGCTTTTGAGTAAGCAAAACTCTGTAAAAATGGCAATTTTGGTCACTGTGAGGGTTTAAAAAGTGGTTATTCAACATGAGGCACGATCCAATTGACATTTTGAATCATTTTTGTTACAGTCCAAAAAATCAATTTTCGGATGAAAAACGATGACTCCGGACATGTCAAACGTTCCCAAAATGGTCTATAATGATGAAATTTTAACATTTAATCTTTTGACTCTAAATGACTGTTGGATGTGAATTATTACTTTTTCAACTAAAATAAGTGTGTTTAAAGTCATTTCTGTGCCTGAAACGGGTCAAAATTGAAGCTTTTGAGTAAGCAAAACTCTGTAAAAATGGCAATTTTGGTCACTGTGAGGGTTTAAAAAGTGGTTATTCAACATGAGGCACGATCCAATTGACATTTTGAATCATTTTTGGTACAGTCCAAAAAATCAATTTTCGGATAAAAAAACGATGACTCCGGACATGTCGAACGTTCCCAAAATGGTCTATAATGATGAAATTTTAACATTTAATCTTTTGACTCTAAATGACTGTTGGATGTGAATTATGACTTTTTCAACTAAAATAAGTGTGTTTAAAGTCATTTCTGTGACTGAAACGGGTCAAAATTGAAGCTTTTGAGTAAGCAAAACTCTGTAAAAATGGCCATTTTGGTCACTGTGATGGTTTAAAAAGTGGTTATTCAACATGAGGCACAATCCAATTGACATTTTGAATCATTTTTGATACAGTCCAAAAAAATCATTTTCGGATGAAAAACGATAACTCCGGACATGTCAAACATTCCCAAAATGGTCTATAATGATGAAATTTTAACATTTAATCTTTTGACTCTAAATGATTTTTTATATGTGAATTATGACTTTTTCAACTAAAATAAGTGTGTTTAAAGTCATTTCTGTGCCTGAAACAGGTCAAAATTGAAGCTTTTGAGTAAGCAAAACTCTGTAAAAATGTCAATTTTGGTCACTGTGAGGGTTTAAAAAGTGGTTATTCAACATGAGGCACGATCCAATTGACATTTTGAATCATTTTTGGTACAGTCCAAAAAATCAATTTTCGGATGAAAAAACCATGACTCCGGACATGTCGAACGTTCCCAAAATTGTCTATAATGATGAAATTTTATCATTTAATCTTTTGACTCTAAATGACTGTTGGATGTGAATTATGACTTTTTCAACTAAAATAAGTGTGTTTAAAGACATTTATGTGCCTGAAACGGGTCAAAATTGAAGCTTTTGAGTAAGCAAAACTCTGTAAAAATGGACATTTTGGTCACTGTGAGGGTTTAAAAAGTGGTTATTCAACATGAGGCACAATCCAATTGACATTTTGAATCATTTTTGGTACAGTCCAAAAAATCAGTTTTCGGATGAAAAACGATGACTCCCGACATGTCGAACGTTCCCAAAATGGTCTATAATGATGAAATGTTAACATTTAATCTTTTGACTCTAAATGACTGTTGGATGTGAAATATGACTTTTTCAACTAAAATAAGTGTGTTTAAAGTCATTTCTGTGCCCGAAACTGGTCAAAATTGAAGCTTTTGAGTAAGCAAAACTCTGTAAAAATGGCAATTTTGGTCACTGTGAGGGTTTAAAAAGTGGTTATTCAACATGAGGCACGATCCAATTGACATTTTGAATCATTTTTGTTACAGTCCAAAAAATCAATTTTCGGATGAAAAACGATGACTCCGGACATGTCAAATGTTCCCAAAATGGTCTATAATGATGAAATTTTAACATTTAATCTTTTGACTCTAAATGACTGTTGGATGTGAATTATGACCTTTTCAACTAAAATAAGTGTTTAAAGTCATTTCTGTGCCTGAAACGGGTCAAAATTGAAGCTTTTGAGTAAGCAAAACTCTGTAAAAATGGCCATTTTGGTCACTGTGAGGGTTTAAAAAGTGGTTATTCAACATGAGGCACGATCCAATTGACATTTTGAATCATTTTTGGTACAGTCCAAAAAATCAGTTTTCGGATGAAAAACGATGACTCCCGACATGTCGAACGTTCCCAAAATGGTCTATAATGATGAAATGTTAACATTTAATCTTTTGACTCTAAATGACTGTTGGATGTGAATTATGACTTTTTCAACTAAAATAAGTGTGTTTAAATTCATTTCTGTGCCCGAAACTGGTCAAAATTGAAGCTTTTGAGTAAGCAAAACTCTGTAAAAATGGCAATTTTGGTCACTGTGAGGGTTTAAAAAGTGGTTATTCAACATGAGGCACGATCCAATTGACATTTTGAATCATTTTTGGTACAGTCCAAAAAATCAATTTTCGGATGAAAAAACCATGACTCCGGACATGTCGAACGTTCCCAAAATGGTCTATAATGATGCAATTTTATCATTTAATCTTTTGACTCTAAATGACAGTTGGATGTGAATTATGACATTTTCAACTAAAATAAGTGTGTTTAAAGTCATTTCTGTGCCTGAAACGGGTCAAAATTGAAGCTTTTGAGTAAGCAAAACTCAGTAAAAATGGCAATTTTGGTCACTGTGAGGGTTTAAAAAGTGGTTATTCAACATGAGGCACGATCCAATTGACATTTTGAATCATTTTTGGTACAGTCCAAAAAATCAGTTTTCGGATGAAAAACGATGACTCCCGACATGTCGAACGTTCCCAAAATGGTCTATAATGATGAAATGTTAACATTTAATCTTTTGACTCTAAATGACTGTTGGATGTGAATTATGACTTTTTCAACTAAAATAAGTGTGTTTAAAGTCATTTCTGTGCCCGAAACTGGTCAAAATTGAAGCTTTTGAGTAAGCAAAACTCTGTAAAAATGGCAATTTTGGTCACTGTGAGGGTTTAAAAAGTGGTTATTCAACATGAGGCACGATCCAATTGACATTTTGAATCATTTTTGTTACAGTCCAAAAAATCAATTTTCGGATGAAAAACGATGACTCCGGACATGTCAAATGTTCCCAAAATGGTCTATAATGATGAAATTTTAACATTTAATCTTTTGACTCTAAATGACTGTTGGATGTGAATTATTACTTTTTCAACTAAAATAAGTGTGTTTAAAGTCATTTCTGTGCCTGAAACGGGTCAAAATTGAAGCTTTTGAGTAAGCAAAACTCTGTAAAAATGGCAATTTTGGTCACTGTGAGGGTTTAAAAAGTGGTTATTCAACATGAGGCACGATCCAATTGACATTTTGAATCATTTTTGGTACAGTCCAAAAAATCAATTTTCGGATGAAAAAACGATGACTCCGGACATGTCGAACGTTCCCAAAATGGTCTATAATGATGAAATTTTAACATTTAATCTTTTGACTCTAAATGACTGTTGGATGTGAATTATGACTTTTTCAACTAAAATAAGTGTGTTTAAAGTCATTTCTGTGCCTGAAACGGGTCAAAATTGAAGCTTTTGAGTAAGCAAAACTCTGTAAAAATGGCAATTTTGGTCAATGTGAGGATTTAAAAAGTGGTTATTCAACATGAGGCACGATCCAATTGACATTTTGAATCATTTTTGGTACATCCAAAAAACCAATTTTCGGATGAAAAACGATGACTCCGGACATGTCGAATGTTCCCAAAATGGTCTATAATGATGAAATTTTAACATTTAATCTTTTGACTCTAAATGACTGTTGGATGTGAATTATGACAATTTCAACTAAAATAAGTGTGTTCAAAGTCATTTCTGTGACTGAAACGGGTCAAAATTGAAGCTTTTAAATAAGCAAAACTCTGTAAAAATGGCCATTTTGGTCACTGTGAGGGTTTAAAAAGTGGTTATTCAACATGAGGCACGATCCAATTGACATTTTGAATCATTTTTGGTACAGTCCAAAAAATCAGTTTTCGGATGAAAAACGATGACTCCCGACATGTCGAACGTTCCCAAAATGGTCTATAATGATGAAATGTTAACATTTAATCTTTTGACTCTAAATGACTGTTGGATGTGAATTATGACTTTTTCAACTAAAATAAGTGTGTTTAAATTCATTTCTGTGCCCGAAACTGGTCAAAATTGAAGCTTTTGAGTAAGCAAAACTCTGTAAAAATGGCCATTTTGGTCACTGTGATGGTTTAAAAAGTGGTTATTCAACATGAGGCACAATCCAATTGACATTTTGAATCATTTTTGATACAGTCCAAAAAAATCAATTTTCGGATGAAAAACGATAACTCCGGACATGTCAAACATTCCCAAAATGGTCTATAATGATGAAATTTTAACATTTAATCTTTTGACTCTAAATGATTTTTTATATGTGAATTATGACTTTTTCAACTAAAATAAGTGTGTTTAAAGTCATTTCTGTGCCTGAAACAGGTCAAAATTGAAGCTTTTGAGTAAGCAAAACTCTGTAAAAATGTCAATTTTGGTCACTGTGATGGTTTAAAAAGTGGTTATTCAACATGAGGCACGATCCAATTGACATTTTGAATCATTTTTGGTACAGTCCAAAAAATCAATTTTCGGATGAAAAAACCATGACTCCGGACATGTCGAACGTTCCCAAAATTGTCTATAATGATGAAATTTTATCATTTAATCTTTTGACTCTAAATGACTGTTGGATGTGAATTATGACTTTTTCAACTAAAATAAGTGTGTTTAAAGACATTTATGTGCCTGAAACGGGTCAAAATTGAAGTTTTTGAGTAAGCAAAACTCTGTAAAAATTGACATTTTGGTCACTGTGAGGGTTTAAAAAGTGGTTATTCAACATGAGGCACAATCCAATTGACATTTTGAATCATTTTTGGTACAGTCCAAAAAATCAGTTTTCGGATGAAAAACGATGACTCCCGACATGTCGAACGTTCCCAAAATGGTCTATAATGATGAAATGTTAACATTTAATCTTTTGACTCTAAATGACTGTTGGATGTGAAATATGACTTTTTCAACTAAAATAAGTGTGTTTAAAGTCATTTCTGTGCCCGAAACTGGTCAAAATTGAAGCTTTTGAGTAAGCAAAACTCTGTAAAAATGGCAATTTTGGTCACTGTGAGGGTTTAAAAAGTGGTTATTCAACATGAGGCACGATCCAATTGACATTTTGAATCATTTTTGTTACAGTCCAAAAAATCAATTTTCGGATGAAAAACGATGACTCCGGACATGTCAAATGTTCCCAAAATGGTCTATAATGATGAAATTTTAACATTTAATCTTTTGACTCTAAATGACTGTTGGATGTGAATTATGACCTTTTCAACTAAAATAAGTGTGTTTAAAGTCATTTCTGTGCCTGAAACGGGTCAAAATTGAAGCTTTTGAGTAAGCAAAACTCAGTAAAAATGGCAATTTTGGTCACTGTGAGGGTTTAAAAAGTGGTTATTCAACATGAGGCACGATCCAATTGACATTTTGAATCATTTTTGGTACAGTCCAAAAAATCAGTTTTCGGATGAAAAACGATGACTCCCGACATGTCGAACGTTCCCAAAATGGTCTATAATGATGAAATGTTAACATTTAATCTTTTGACTCTAAATGACTGTTGGATGTGAATTATGACTTTTTCAACTAAAATAAGTGTGTTTAAAGTCATTTCTGTGCCCGAAACTGGTCAAAATTGAAGCTTTTGAGTAAGCAAAACTCTGTAAAAATGGCAATTTTGGTCACTGTGAGGGTTTAAAAAGTGGTTATTCAACATGAGGCACGATCCAATTGACATTTTGAATCATTTTTGTTACAGTCCAAAAAATCAATTTTCGGATGAAAAACGATGACTCCGGACATGTCAAATGTTCCCAAAATGGTCTATAATGATGAAATTTTAACATTTAATCTTTTGACTCTAAATGACTGTTGGATGTGAATTATTACTTTTTCAACTAAAATAAGTGTGTTTAAAGTCATTTCTGTGCCTGAAACGGGTCAAAATTGAAGCTTTTGAGTAAGCAAAACTCTGTAAAAATGGCAATTTTGGTCACTGTGAGGGTTTAAAAAGTGGTTATTCAACATGAGGCACGATCCAATTGACATTTTGAATCATTTTTGGTACAGTCCAAAAAATCAATTTTCGGATGAAAAAACGATGACTCCGGACATGTCGAACGTTCCCAAAATGGTCTATAATGATGAAATTTTAACATTTAATCTTTTGACTCTAAATGACTGTTGGATGTGAATTATGACTTTTTCAACTAAAATAAGTGTGTTTAAAGTCATTTCTGTGCCTGAAACGGGTCAAAATTGAAGCTTTTGAGTAAGCAAAACTCTGTAAAAATGGCAATTTTGGTCAATGTGAGGATTTAAAAAGTGGTTATTCAACATGAGGCACGATCCAATTGACATTTTGAATCATTTTTGGTACATCCAAAAAACCAATTTTCGGATGAAAAACGATGACTCCGGACATGTCGAATGTTCCCAAAATGGTCTATAATGATGAAATTTTAACATTTAATCTTTTGACTCTAAATGACTGTTGGATGTGAATTATGACAATTTCAACTAAAATAAGTGTGTTCAAAGTCATTTCTGTGACTGAAACGGGTCAAAATTGAAGCTTTTAAATAAGCAAAACTCTGTAAAAATGGCCATTTTGGTCACTGTGAGGGTTTAAAAAGTGGTTATTCAACATGAGGCACGATCCAATTGACATTTTGAATCATTTTTGGTACAGTCCAAAAAATCAGTTTTCGGATGAAAAACGATGACTCCCGACATGTCGAACGTTCCCAAAATGGTCTATAATGATGAAATGTTAACATTTAATCTTTTGACTCTAAATGACTGTTGGATGTGAATTATGACTTTTTCAACTAAAATAAGTGTGTTTAAATTCATTTCTGTGCCCGAAACTGGTCAAAATTGAAGCTTTTGAGTAAGCAAAACTCTGTAAAAATGGCAATTTTGGTCACTGTGAGGGTTTAAAAAGTGGTTATTCAACATGAGGCACGATCCAATTGACATTTTGAATCATTTTTGGTACAGTCCAAAAAATCAATTTTCGGATGAAAAAACGATGACTCCGGACATGTCGAACGTTCCCAAAATGGTCTATAATGATGAAATTTTATCATTTAATCTTTTGACTCTAAATGACTGTTGGATGTGAATTATGACTTTTTCAACTAAAATAAGTGTGTTTAAAGTCATTTCTGTGACTGAAACGGGTCAAAATTGAAGCTTTTGAGTTAGCAAAACTCTGTAAAAATGGCCATTTTGGTCACTGTGATGGTTTAAAAAGTGGTTATTCAACATGAGGCACAATCCAATTGACATTTTGAATAATTTTTGATACAGTCCAAAAAAATCAATTTTCGGATGAAAAACGATAACTCCGGACATGTCAAACATTCCCAAAATGGTCTATAATGATGAAATTTTAACATTTAATCTTTTGACTCTAAATGATTTTTTATATGTGAATTATGACTTTTTCAACTAAAATAAGTGTGTTTAAAGTCATTTCTGTGCCTGAAACAGGTCAAAATTGAAGCTTTTGAGTAAGCAAAACTCTGTAAAAATGTCAATTTCGGTCACTGTGAGGGTTTAAAAAGTGGTTATTCAACATGAGGCACGATCCAATTGACATTTTGAATCATTTTTGGTACAGTCCAAAAAATCAATTTTCGGATGAAAAACGATGACTCCGGACATGTCGAACGTTCCCAAAATGGTCTATAATGATGACATTTTAACATTTAATCTTTTGACTCTAAATGACTGTTGGATGTGAATTATGACTTTTTCAACTAAAATAAGTGTGTTTAAAGTCATTTCTGTGACTGAAACGGGTCAAAATTGAAGCTTTTGAGTAAGCAAAACTCTGTAAAAATGGCCATTTTGGTCACTGTGATGGTTTAAAAAGTGGTTATTCAACATGAGGCACAATCCAATTGACATTTTGAATCATTTTTGATACAGTCCAAAAAAATCAATTTTCGGATGAAAAACGATAACTCCGGACATGTCAAACATTCCCAAAATGGTCTATAATGATGAAATTTTAACATTTAATCTTTTGACTCTAAATGATTTTTTATATGTGAATTATGACTTTTTCAACTAAAATAAGTGTGTTTAAAGTCATTTCTGTGCCTGAAACAGGTCAAAATTGAAGCTTTTGAGTAAGCAAAACTCTGTAAAAATGTCAATTTTGGTCACTGTGAGGGTTTAAAAAGTGGTTATTCAACATGAGGCACGATCCAATTGACATTTTGAATCATTTTTGGTACAGTCCAAAAAATCAATTTTCGGATGAAAAACGATGACTCCGGACATGTCGAACGTTCCCAAAATGGTCTATAATGATGACATTTTGACATTTAATCTTTTGACTCTAAATGACTGTTGGATGTGAATTATGACTTTTTCAACTAAAATAAGTGTGTTTAAAGTCATTTCTGTGACTGAAACGGGTCAAAATTGAAGCTTTTAAATAAGCAAAACTCTGTAAAAATGGCCATTTTGGTCACTGTGAGGGTTTAAAAAGTGGTTATTCAACATGAGGCACGATCCAATTGACATTTTGAATCATTTTTGGTACAGTCCAAAAAATCAATTTTCGGATGAAAAACGATGACTCCGGACATGTCAAACGTTCCCAAAATGGTCTATAATGATGAAATTTTAACATTTAATCTTTTGACTCTAAATGACTGTTGGATGTGAATTATGACTTTTTCAACTAAAATAAGTGTGTTTAAAGTCATTTCTGTGCCCGAAACTGGTCAAAATTGAAGCTTTTGAGTAAGCAAAACTCTGTAAAAATGGCAATTTTGGTCACTGTGAGGGTTTAAAAAGTGGTTATTCAACATGAGGCACGATCCAATTGACATTTTGAATCATTTTTGTTACAGTCCAAAAAATCAATTTTCGGATGAAAAACGATGACTCCGGACATGTCAAACGTTCCCAAAATGGTCTATAATGATGAAATTTTAACATTTAATCTTTTGACTCTAAATGACTGTTGGATGTGAATTATTACTTTTTCAACTAAAATAAGTGTGTTTAAAGTCATTTCTGTGCCTGAAACGGGTCAAAATTGAAGCTTTTGAGTAAGCAAAACTCTGTAAAAATGGCAATTTTGGTCACTGTGAGGGTTTAAAAAGTGGTTATTCAACATGAGGCACGATCCAATTGACATTTTGAATCATTTTTGGTACAGTCCAAAAAATCAATTTTCGGATAAAAAAACGATGACTCCGGACATGTCGAACGTTCCCAAAATGGTCTATAATGATGAAATTTTAACATTTAATCTTTTGACTCTAAATGACTGTTGGATGTGAATTATGACTTTTTCAACTAAAATAAGTGTGTTTAAAGTCATTTCTGTGCCTGAAACGGGTCAAAATTGAAGCTTTTGAGTAAGCAAAACTCTGTAAAAATGGCAATTTTGGTCATGTGAGGATTTAAAAAGTGGTTATTCAACATGAGGCACGATCCAATTGACATTTTGAATCATTTTTGGTACATCCAAAAAACCAATTTTCGGATGAAAAACGATGACTCCGGACATGTCGAATGTTCCCAAAATGGTCTATAATGATGAAATTTTAACATTTAATCTTTTGACTCTAAATGACTGTTGGATGTGAATTATGACAATTTCAACTAAAATAAGTGTGTTCAAAGTCATTTCTGTGACTGAAACGGGTCAAAATTGAAGCTTTTAAATAAGCAAAACTCTGTAAAAATGGCCATTTTGGTCACTGTGAGGGTTTAAAAAGTGGTTATTCAACATGAGGCACGATCCAATTGACATTTTGAATCATTTTTGGTACAGTCCAAAAAATCAGTTTTCGGATGAAAAACGATGACTCCCGACATGTCGAACGTTCCCAAAATGGTCTATAATGATGAAATGTTAACATTTAATCTTTTGACTCTAAATGACTGTTGGATGTGAATTATGACTTTTTCAACTAAAATAAGTGTGTTTAAATTCATTTCTGTGCCCGAAACTGGTCAAAATTGAAGCTTTTGAGTAAGCAAAACTCTGTAAAAATGGCAATTTTGGTCACTGTGAGGGTTTAAAAAGTGGTTATTCAACATGAGGCACGATCCAATTGACATTTTGAATCATTTTTGGTACAGTCCAAAAAATCAATTTTCGGATGAAAAAACGATGACTCCGGACATGTCGAACGTTCCCAAAATGGTCTATAATGATGAAATTTTATCATTTAATCTTTTGACTCTAAATGGAAAGGGGCGACCACTCGGTCCCCCCGAACGTATGGCAGAGTGCCTCGATCCCCCCGGGAAGACATTTTTGGGCGGGAGGCGCGTCTCGGCTGGTATGCCCGAAGCGGCGTAGCCGGGGCGCGCTTTTTCCCGCCCTTGAGTGGGCTGGCCTAGACACGGACGCCGCCGGCCACGCCCTCGGGGCAGGCAGGGGCGGGGTTTACGCCCGCCCTGAAGATGGATAAAAAGAGACGCAAGACCCGAAGACATCCTCTTGTTCCTGTGCTCTGAAGCTGCACCTCCCCGCTGCACGTGAGCTCGAGACGGAACGAAGAGCCAATTTTGAGCGTTTTAATCGTTCTTGTTTGTTTTTCAGTTCCTTTGTTGGAGAATGCCGAAGAAGGTTGAAAAGCGTATGAATACCGACCAGATGCTGCGTGTTCTCATGAAGGAGATGTCCGAGCTAAGGAAGCGGGTGGACAAGAATGAGGAAAGGGGCCCAAAACGTCCGTTGGCGGGAGCAGCCCCGGAAGGGAAAAACAAGAGGCCCAGGAGGGGGGCAGCGGGAGAGGAGATCCCCGGTCCCAGTGCTCCGCTCGAGGCTCCAACTCCCGTGCCAGAGGAGGGGAATCCGATCACCCCCGTGTCCGAGGATGATATGCCGCCCGAGTTGGCAGCACAATTGGCAGCGTGGTTGGGGAAAGGTAACGAGGGCGCCACGGCTGTCGAAGCGCAGGAGCTGATTAAGCAATTGCGTGAGAAACGGGAAGCAGCCAAGGTGCCCGTGCCGGCTGCAGTGGGGGACAAGGCACCAGGGATGGTTGCGACCACAGAGGCAGCGTCAGGTGCAGGTAAGCGGCCATTGCCGATCGCGAGGGATGAGTCAACACCCTCTCGGAGGGAAAAGTTGGGGCAACATGTTCCTTTGTCAATTAAGGAAAAGATTTGGGCGGGGGAGTATGTGAACATTTTTTCGTTACTTATAGATCATTATGAGGTGGAGCATGTAAAGAGTCAGAAGGACCTAATGCATCCGAGTGTTTGGCGCGCAAAAATGGCCGCCTTTAAAGTGAATGAGAATATCGCCAATTGGGGCAATGCCTGGGGAATCTTTACATCAATCCTGGGGGAACGTAGGCCTGAGTTGCTTTCCGAGTTCCCAATCTACCAATCACGAATCATGGGGTACTCGACATCGCAACAGGGGAATCATTGGTTTTGTTACGACAATATGTTCAGAAAGGAAAAGGAGCATAATAAAAGTTTAACCTGGGATTGTTATGATGCCTTGACCTGGGATAAAATGAAGGAGTCAGGGATGTTAAAAATGCTGTTGGTGGGAAGTAATGTGGGTGAATCCTCCCGACAATATGCGGGGACGCCCTTTCGATCAGGTTCGGGGGCCGACGATCACTCGAAACCTACCGGCAATACCGGAAGAAAGGGTTTCTGTTTTAATTACAACAGAGGAAAATGTACGAGACCGCAGGGATCGTGTAAATTCAAACATGAATGTAGTGGTTGTGGGTCGTCCCATCCTGAGGCCTCGTGCAGAGCCAGAACGGGTGATAACGGGGGGAGAGGAGGCGCCAAACAGGTCTAATATAGTCCGAGGGGCGCCTTTACCCACTCCCATTGATACCCTGGCAATGATCCCTTGGCTCAGTGATTACCCGGATCGTACTTCTGCTGGGGTGCTGCGAAACGGTTTTTCGTATGGTTTCCGCATCCCGGTAGGGGACTTTCAGGGTGTGGATAAGTGTAAAAACCAACTTTCCGTCCTGCAGCATACAGCCGTAGTACAGGATAAGATCCGAAAAGAGGTGACTCGAGGTCGGGTCGCTGGCCCGTTTGGTGTACCCCCAGTTCAGAATTTTGTTTGTTCTCCCTTAGGGGTAGTCCCCAAGAAAGACCCTGGAGAGTTCCGACTAATTCATAACTTATCAGCTCCACGAGGTCTTTCCGTAAATGAGGCAATCGATCCAGAAGTGTGTTCGGTGCGGTACGCATCCTTCGATGAGGCCGTAGCCATTTTGAATCGCCTGGGGCCCGGGGCGCTGATGGCGAAGTCAGATATCGAGTCAGCTTTCCGATTGCTCCCGGTACACCCAGACGACCAGCGTCTCCTAGGTTTCATGTTTCAGGGTTGTTATTACATGGATAGGTGTATGCCGATGGGGTGTTCTATATCCTGTGCTTATTTCGAGAAATTCAGTTGTTTTTTACAATGGGTCTTCACAAAGAGAACGGGTTTCCAAGATGTAATGCACTACCTTGATGATTTCTTATTTCTTGGGGCAGCCGGGGGTCTTGAATGTGGCCGGGCCTTGGCCGAATTTTGTGTGTTGATGAAACAGTTAGGCGTGCCATTGGCGCCGGGTAAAACAGTGGGTCCCACGACTTGCCTCGAGTTTCTGGGGATCGAGTTGGACTCCATTGAGGGGTGTTTCCGTTTGCCAGCCGAGAAAGTGTTGAAGTTCAGGGCTGCGCTGCAACTGTGTATAAATGCATCAAAAGTTACGCTGCAACAATTACAGCAGGTGGTGGGACAGTTGAATTTTGCCCTGAGGGTAATACCAATGGCCCGCCCCTTTTCCCGTTCAATTGCCCAAGCGATGGTCGGCCTTAAAAAAGGCCATCATCGCACGAGACTATCGGCCGAGATCCGCCAGGACATGCGTATTTGGTTAGCATTCTTGGCGGATTTCAATGGTAGAATCGTCTGGAATAAACCAGCCGTGTCTTCTGAGGAGCTGGGGCTATGGACAGATTCGGCGGGAAGCATAGGTTTTGGCGCCATCTTCGGCACAAAATGGTCGGCACAAAGATGGCCGACTTGGTGGCATGAGAAGGGTCTGACGAGTAATATTGCTTTCCTCGAACTGTTTCCCATCTTGGTGGCCTTGAGAACATGGCCCGATGGGTTCAAAAATCACTCGGTCATATTTTGGTCGGACAATATGACTGTGGTCGAGTGCATCAATAGTCAGGCAGCACGTTGTAAACTGATCTTAAGACTGCTTAAAGAAATTGTTTTACTGTGTATGCAATTGAACGTGCTATTCAGAGCAAAACACGTGCCAGGGGTGATGAATCAGGCAGCTGACGCACTGTCTCGTTTTCAAATGCAGGCTTTTTCGGGTTTCCTTCCCTCAGCGGACCCGGAGCCGGCACCCTTTACCGAAGCTCTCTGGTCTCTCGGTGCCCCGAACTTCGTCACCTCGTGGGAGAGAGTCTAGCACCGAGGACGAGGAAGGCATATGAAGGGGCGTTTCGGGCCTATTTAGCCTTTTTGGGGAGTGATAGAGAGCGGCTTTGGGGTCATGAGGAATGGGTGGTGAATTTCCTGATGTCCTTACGTAGGGCTGGGAAATCGGTGGCTACGGCCCAGAGGCATCGTGCTGCCATTTCCTTTGTTGCCAGAGCACACGCTATCCAGGACCCAACAGCGTCTTTCGTTGTACAGAAAGCGCTGCGTGGGTGGCAACGCCTTGAGGGTCGCAGAGTAGATGAAAGGCGCCCGATAGGTTTGGATAGATTGTCCCAGTTGTTGGCTACACTTCCGGCCACATGTTCATCTCAGTTTGAGGCAGTGCTGTTCCGAGCCGCGTTTACGCTAGCATTTCACGGAGCAATGCGGGTAAGCGAACTAGTTGCAAGGAACAAACTGGATGTGGCGGGGGGTTTGTGCCAGGAACACGTCCAGATCAGGGGAGAAACAATGACTGTTTCCTTTGTAAGGTCTAAGACTGATCAAGATGGGATGGGTGACTGCGTCATCATACGCAGGATTCCTGGGTCCTCCATATGTCCGGTAAAGTGTTTAGAGGAGTACCTAGCACGAAGGGTGGCATCATGGGGGGGGACTTTGTTAAGACACGCGGACGCCACCCCACTGACGAAATTTCAGTTTCAGCGGGTGCTTGCGATGTCAGTTGCCGCTGCGGGCTTCAACCCGGGCGAATTTGGGACCCATTCCTTTCGGATAGGGGCTGCTACGGAGGCTACAGCCAGGGGTCTTAATGTTGAGCAAGTGAAACGAATGGGGCGTTGGTCCTCCAATTGTTATAAAAGATATGTGCGGTTGCACATGTTGTGAAGCTGTAATTATGTACTCTGTACTCACGCTTCGTGTTTTTGTTTGGTTTCAGTTACGCAAGCCTACGAGGCGGGGCGGACTATGCAGTCGACCTTACACCGGGTCAGCGGTCAGACATCACCGGCTGTGAAAAAGGAGGTGTGGGTCGTGGGCCACTCATACGTGAGGCGTGCCGCGGACGTATTCAAAGCAGGTGACATGATTCACGTAGCTGGGGAATACGGGTACAGGATGTCCTTCTACGGAAGGGGCGGTCTCTGTATTGACCAGTTTCAAACATTTTTTGAGGGTTTGTTAGGGCGGACAAGGTCACCGCCGTCTATAGTGATAGTACATGTTGGGGGCAATGATTTGGTCACCATCGGTAGACGACTACTCCTGGAGGCAATGCTTTCCACTGTAAGTTGGTTGGCGAGGAGAGTTCCGGGGTGCACGATTGCATGGTCCCATTTGATTCCACGAAAAGTGTGGCGGGGGGCTATCTCTATACCTGCTTTGAATCACTCTGTTAGAAAGCTTAACAATAAAGTGAGTAGGTTGTTCCGTTCCAGGACATTGCATTCTATTTCTCATAGCTGTATTAATGATGACAGGATGTATTCGGGGGATGGTGTGCATTTGTCTTGGGTGGGGAATGAGTTGTTCTTAGGAGATCTCTTAGCATGGTTGACATCTTTGAAACATGACCTTTAGGCAGGAGTTTTGTGGGGGGTCCGGATAGCCGGTCAACTATCCGGCCTGTGGCGGTAAGGTCATGATCAGTGAGCACTAATTGGAAGATCCCTATGAGTGGGCGTCACCCAACACGGATGGGAGCGCTCGGGGGAGGTGGCCTTTGGCCCCTCAACGGGGAGGCGGTCCCTTCTAAGGATGGGTCGCCGGAAGAAGAGGAAAGGCGGTCAAGGCCCCTTCCTGTGTAGGAGGGGTTACAGCCCCCTCCTGGGGAATTTCCCGGGGCCAGTGACATCTGCGACGGCAGATGCGGTAAGTTGTGTGGGGTTGGGGGGAGGTCTACGATACCTTCTAGATACCTCACACGAGTCTTCGAACGACCTTTAACTGGCGTCGAGTTGATAAGTGCCCCCGTCAAGACAAGGGAAATTGTAGTAGTTGCACGTGAGTACGCCTCAGTGCTGTCGCCCCTCCCAAGTGGGGGGGGTATGTCTGGTTAGGGATCTTGACACCGGTTACGACCTTGCCGTTGGCCCTTAAACGTTAGGATGTACAATTTCAATGTTTCAAGTAAATGTTTTGTAGGATGTTAGATCGGCTAGGAGAACCTCTGTATTAGAGAATCTGTTAAGGTTAGCCAAACATCGCAGTGTGGTATGAAATTGTACATTAATGTTTAATTGTTTTTTAATTTTGTTTTAATAAATACGGCCGGGAGGGTCACTCCCTCCCACTTCCAAAAACTTCAAGAACTGTTTCCGGTTTCCCTCATTTGGGGATTGTGTTGAGAGGGGGTGGCGGGTATCTCAGCCATATGGAAAGGGGCGACCACTCGGTCCCCCCGAACGTATGGCAGAGTGCCTCGATCCCCCCGGGAAGACATTTTTGGGCGGGAGGCGCGTCTCGGCTGGTATGCCCGAAGCGGCGTAGCCGGGGCGCGCTTTTTCCCGCCCTTGAGTGGGCTGGCCTAGACACGGACGCCGCCGGCCACGCCCTCGGGGCAGGCAGGGGCGGGGTTTACGCCCGCCCTGAAGATGGATAAAAAGAGACGCAAGACCCGAAGACATCCTCTTGTTCCTGTGCTCTGAAGCTGCACCTCCCCGCTGCACGTGAGCTCGAGACGGAACGAAGAGCCAATTTTGACCCACCCACCAGCCCCTGAGGACAGCTAATTGTTTTAATAAAATTGATCAGTTATTCTATTTCGTTTTCAGGTTGTTTTGGTGTTATGTTGATATCTAATGTGTAATAAAGATTGGTATAATGTTACAAGTTGGTGATTAAAGAATGTCGGATTTAAGGTCCATTTAGACACAGGTTTTTCGGTCATAGTGACCAATGTAGTTTCGTTTAGTTAACACTTGTCGTATTTATTTCGGTCAGGCGGTAGGCGGTAAGGTCATGATCGGTGAGCACTAATTGGAAGATCCCTATGAGTGGGCGTCACCCAACACGGATGGGAGCGCTCGGGGGAGGTGGCCTTTGGCCCCTCAACGGGGAGGCGGTCCCTTCTAAGGATGGGTCGCCGGAAGAAGAGGAAAGGCGGTCAAGGCCCCTTCCTGTGTAGGAGGGGTTACAGCCCCCTCCTGGGGAATTTCCCGGGGCCAGTGACATCTGCGACGGCAGATGCGGTAAGTTGTGTGGGGTTGGGGGGAGGTCTACGATACCTTCTAGATACCTCACACGAGTCTTCGAACGACCTTTAACTGGCGTCGAGTTGATAAGTGCCCCCGTCAAGACAAGGGAAATTGTAGTAGTTGCACGTGAGTACGCCTCAGTGCTGTCGCCCCTCCCAAGTGGGGGGGGTATGTCTGGTTAGGGATCTTGACACCGGTTACGACCTTGCCGTTGGCCCTTAAACGTTAGGATGTACAATTTCAATGTTTCAAGTAAATGTTTTGTAGGATGTTAGATCGGCTAGGAGAACCTCTGTATTAGAGAATCTGTTAAGGTTAGCCAAACATCGCAGTGTGGTATGAAATTGTACATTAATGTTTAATTGTTTTTTAATTTTGTTTTAATAAATACGGCCGGGAGGGTCACTCCCTCCCACTTCCAAAAACTTCAAGAACTGTTTCCGGTTTCCCTCATTTGGGGATTGTGTTGAGAGGGGGTGGCGGGTATCTCAGCCATATGACTGTTGGATGTGAATTATGACTTTTTCAACTAAAATAAGTGTGTTTAAAGTCATTTCTGTGCCTGAAACAGGTCAAAATTGAAGCTTTTGAGTAAGCAAAACTCTGTAAAAATGTCAATTTTGGTCACTGTGATGGTTTAAAAAGTGGTTATTCAACATGAGGCACGATCCAATTGACATTTTGAATCATTTTTGGTACAGTCCAAAAAATCAATTTTCTGATGAAAAACAATGACTCCGGACATGTCGAACGTTCCCAAAATGGTCTATAATGATGACATTTTAACATTTAATCTTTTGACTCTAAATGACTGTTGGATGTGAATTGTGACTTTTTCAACTAAAATAAGTGTGTTTAAAGTCATTTCTGTGACTGAAACGGGTCAAAATTGAAGCTTTTAAATAAGCAAAACTCTGTAAAAATGGCCATTTTGGTCACTGTGAGGGTTTAAAAAGTGGTTATTCAACATGAGGCACGATCCAGTTGACATTTTGAATCATTTTCGGTACAGTCCAAAAAATCAATTTTCGGATGAAAAACGATGACTCCGGACATGTCAAACGTTCCCAAAATGGTCTATAATGATGAAATTTTAACATTTAATCTTTTGACTCTAAATGACTGTTGGATGTGAATTATGACTTTTTCAACTAAAATAAGTGTGTTTAAAGTCATTTCTGTGCCTGAAACGGGTCAAAATTGAAGCTTTTGAGTAAGCAAATCTCTGTAAAAATGGCAATTTTGGTCACAGTGAGGGGTTAAAAAGTGGTTATTCAACATGAGGCACGATCCAATTGACATTTTGAATCATTTTTGGTACAGTCCAAAAAATCAATTTTCGGATGAAAAACGATGACTCCGGACATGTCGAACATTCCCAAAATGGTCTATAATGATGAAATTTTAACATATAATCTTTTGACTCTAAATGACTGTTGGATGTGAATTATGACTTTTTCAACTAAAATAAGTGTGTTTAAAGTCATTTCTGTGCCTGAAACGGGTCAAAATTGAAGCTTTTGAGTAAGCAAAACTCTGTAAAAATGGCAATTTTGGTCACTGTGAGGGTTTAAAAAGTGGTTATTCAACATGAGGCACGATCCAATTGACATTTTGAATCATTTTTGGTACAGTCCAAAAAATCAGTTTTCGGATGAAAAACGATGACTCCCGACATGTCGAACGTTCCCCAAAATGGTCTATAATGATGAAATGTTAACATTTAATCTTTTGACTCTAAATGACTGTTGGATGTGAATTATGACTTTTTCAACTAAAATAAGTGTGTTTAAATTCATTTCTGTGCCCAAAACTGGTCAAAATTGAAGCTTTTGAGTAAGCAAAACTCTGTAAAAATGGCAATTTTGGTCACTGTGAGGGTTTAAAAAGTGGTTATTCAACATGAGGCACGATCCAATTGACATTTTGAATCATTTTTGGTACAGTCCAAAAAATCAATTTTCGGATGAAAAAACGATGACTCCGGACATGTCGAACGTTCCCAAAATGGTCTATAATGATGAAATTTTATCATTTAATCTTTTGACTCTAAATGACTGTTGGATGTGAATTATGACTTTTTGAACTAAAATAAGTGTGTTTAAAGACATTTATGTGCCTGAAACGGGTCAAAATTGAAGCTTTTGAGTAAGCAAAACTCTGTAAAAATGGCAATTTTGGTCAATGTGAGGATTTAAAAGTGGTTATTCAACATGAGGCACGATCCAATTGACATTTTGAATCATTTTTGGTACAGTCCAAAAAATCAATTTTCGGATGAAAAACGATGACTCCGGACATGTCGAACGTTCCCAAAATGGTCTATAATGATGAAATTTTAACATTTAATCTTTTGACTCTAAATGACAGTTGGATGTGAATTATGACATTTTCAACTAAAATAAGTGTGTTTAAAGTCATTTCTGTGCCTGAAACGGGTCAAAATTGAAGCTTTTGAGTAAGCAAAACTCAGTAAAAATGGCAATTTTGGTCACTGTGAGGGTTTAAAAAGTGGTTATTCAACATGAGGCACGATACAATTGACATTTTGAATCATTTTTGGTACAGTCCAAAAAATCAATTTTCGGATGAAAAACGATGACTCCGGACATGTCGAACGTTCCCAAAATGGTCTATAATGATGAAATTTTAACATTTAATCTTTTGACTCTAAATGACTGTTGGATGTGAATTATGACTTTTTCAACTAAAATAAGTGTGTTTAAAGTTATTTCTGTGACTGAAACGGGTCAAAATTGAAGCTTTTGAGTAAGCAAAACTCAGTAAAAATGGCCATTTTGGTCACTGTGAGGGTTTAAAAAGTGGTTATTCAACATGAGGCACGATCCAATTGACATTTTGAGTCATTTTTGGTACAGTCCAAAAAATCAATTTTCGGATGAAAAACGATGACTCCGGTCATGTCAAACATTCCCAAAATGGTCTATAATGATGAAATTTTAACATTTAATCTTTTGACTCTAAATGATTTTTTATATGTGAAATATGACTTTTTCAACTAAAATAAGTGTGTTTAAAGTCATTTCTGTGCCTGAAACAGGTCAAAATTGAAGCTTTTGAGTAAGCAAAACTCTGTAAAAATGTCAATTTTGGTCACTGTGAGGGTTTAAAAAGTGTTTATTCAACATGAGGCACGATCCAATTGACATTTTGAATCATTTTTGGTACAGTCCAAAAAATCAGTTTTCGGGTGAAAAACGATGACTCCCGACATGTCGAACGTTCCCAAAATGGTCTATAATGATGAAATGTTAACATTTAATCTTTTGACTCTAAATGACTGTTGGATGTGAATTATGACTTTTTCAACTAAAATAAGTGTGTTTAAATTCATTTCTGTGCCCGAAACTGGTCAAAATTGAAGCTTTTGAGTAAGCAAAACTCTGTAAAAATGGCAATTTTGGTCACTGTGAGGGTTTAAAAAGTGGTTATTCAACATGAGGCACAATCCAATTGACATTTTGAATCATTTTTGGTACAGTCCAAAAAATCAATTTTCGGATGAAAAAACGATGACTCCGGACATGTCGAACGTTCCCAAAATGGTCTATAATAATGAAATGTTATCATTTAATCTTTTGACTCTAAATGACTGTTGGATGTGAATTATGACTTTTTCAACTAAAATAAGTGTGTTTAAAGTCATTTCTGTGACTGAAACGGGTCAAAATTGAAGCTTTTGAGTAAGCAAAACTCTTTAAAAATGGCCATTTTGGTCACTGTGATGGTTTAAAAAGTGTTTATTCAACATGAGGCACAATCCAATTGACATTTTGAATCATTTTTGATACAGTCCAAAAAAATCAATTTTCGGATGAAAAACGATGACTCCGGACATGTCGAACGTTCCCAAAATGGTCTATAATGATGAAATTTTAACATTTAATCTTTTGACTCTAAATGACTGTTGGATGTGAATTATGACAATTTCAACTAAAATAAGTGTGTTCAAAGTCATTTCTGTGACTGAAACAGGTCAAAATTGAAGCTTTTAAATAAGCAAAACTCTGTAAAAATGGCCATTTTGGTCACTGTGAGGGTTTAAAAAGTGGTTATTCAACATGAGGCACGATCCAATTGACATTTTGAATCATTTTTGGTACAGTCCAAAAAATCAATTTTCGGATGAAAAACGATGACTCCGGACATGTCAAACGTTCCCAAAATGGACTATAATGATGAAATTTTAACATTTAATCTTTTGACTCTAAATGACTGTTGGATGTGAATTATGACTTTTTCAACTAAAATAAGGGTGTTTAAAGTCATTTCTGTGCCTGAAACGGGTCAAAATTGAAGCTTTTGAGTAAGCAAAAGTCTGTAAAAATGGCAATTTTGGTCACTGTGAGGGTTTAAAAAGTGGTTATTCAACATGAGGCTCGATCCAATTGACATTTTGAATCATTTTTGGTACAGTCCAAAAAATCAATTTTCGGATGAAAAACGATGACTCCGGACATGTCGAACGTTCCCAAAATGGTCTATAATGATGAAATTTTAACATTTAATCTTTTGACTCTAAATGACTGTTGGATGTGAATTATGACTTTTTCAACTAAAATAAGTGTGTTTAAAGTCATTTCTGTGCCTGAAACGGGTCAAAATTGAAGCATTTGAGTAAGCAAAACTCTGTAAAAATGGCAATTTTGGTCACTGTGAGGGTTTAAAAAGTGGTTATTCAACATGAGGCACGATCCAATTGACATTTTGAATCATTTTTGTTACAGTCCAAAAAATCAATTTTCGGATGAAAAACGATGACTCCGGACATGTCAAACGTTCCCAAAATGGTCTATAATGATGAAATTTTAACATTTAATCTTTTGACTCTAAATGACTGTTGGATGTGAATTATTACTTTTTCAACTAAAATAAGTGTGTTTAAAGTCATTTCTGTGCCTGAAACGGGTCAAAATTGAAGCTTTTGAGTAAGCAAAACTCTGTAAAAATGGCAATTTTGGTCACTGTGAGGGTTTAAAAAGTGGTTATTCAACATGAGGCACGATCCAATTGACATTTTGAATCATTTTTGGTACAGTCCAAAAAATCAATTTTCGGATAAAAAAACGATGACTCCGGACATGTCGAACGTTCCCAAAATGGTCTATAATGATGAAATTTTAACATTTAATCTTTTGACTCTAAATGACTGTTGGATGTGAATTATGACTTTTTCAACTAAAATAAGTGTGTTTAAAGTCATTTCTGTGCCTGAAACAGGTCAAAATTGAAGCTTTTGAGTAAGCAAAACTCTGTAAAAATGGCAATTTTGGTCAATGTGAGGATTTAAAAAGTGGTTATTCAACATGAGGCACGATCCAATTGACATTTTGAATCATTTTTGGTACATCCAAAAAACCAATTTTCGGATGAAAAACGATGACTCCGGACATGTCGAATGTTCCCAAAATGGTCTATAATGATGAAATTTTAACATTTAATCTTTTGACTCTAAATGACTGTTGGATGTGAATTATGACAATTTCAACTAAAATAAGTGTGTTCAAAGTCATTTCTGTGACTGAAACGGGTCAAAATTGAAGCTTTTAAATAAGCAAAACTCTGTAAAAATGGCCATTTTGGTCACTGTGAGGGTTTAAAAAGTGGTTATTCAACATGAGGCACGATCCAATTGACATTTTGAATCATTTTTGGTACAGTCCAAAAAATCAGTTTTCGGATGAAAAACGATGACTCCCGACATGTCGAACGTTCCCAAAATGGTCTATAATGATGAAATGTTAACATTTAATCTTTTGACTCTAAATGACTGTTGGATGTGAATTATGACTTTTTCAACTAAAATAAGTGTGTTTAAATTCATTTCTGTGCCCGAAACTGGTCAAAATTGAAGCTTTTGAGTAAGCAAAACTCTGTAAAAATGGCAATTTTGGTCACTGTGAGGGTTTAAAAAGTGGTTATTCAACATGAGGCACGATCCAATTGACATTTTGAATCATTTTTGGTACAGTCCAAAAAATCAATTTTCGGATGAAAAAACGATGACTCCGGACATGTCGAACGTTCCCAAAATGGTCTATAATGATGAAATTTTATCATTTAATCTTTTGACTCTAAATGACTGTTGGATGTGAATTATGACTTTTTCAACTAAAATAAGTGTGTTTAAAGTCATTTCTGTGACTGAAACGGGTCAAAATTGAAGCTTTTGAGTAAGCAAAAGTCTGTAAAAATGGCCATTTTGGTCACTGTGATGGTTTAAAAAGTGGTTATTCAACATGAGGCACAATCCAATTGACATTTTGAATCATTTTTGATACAGTCCAAAAAAATCAATTTTCGGATGAAAAACGATGACTCCGGACATGTCGAACGTTCCCAAAATGGTCTATAATGATGAAATTTTAACATTTAATCTTTTGACTCTAAATGACTGTTGGATGTGAATTATGACAATTTCAACTAAAATAAGTGTGTTTAAAGTTATTTCTGTGACTGAAACGGGTCAAAATTGAAGCTTTTAAATAAGCAAAACTCTGTAAAAATGGCCATTTTGGTCACTGTGAGGGTTTAAAAAGTGGTTATTCAACATGAGGCACGATCCAATTGACATTTTGAGTCATTTTTGGTACAGTCCAAAAAATCAATTTTCGGATGAAAAACGATAACTCCGGACATGTCAAACATTCCCAAAATGGTCTATAATGATGAAATTTTAACATTTAATCTTTTGACTCTAAATGATTTTTTATATGTGAATTATGACTTTTTCAACTAAAATAAGTGTGTTTAAAGTCATTTCTGTGCCTGAAACAGGTCAAAATTGAAGCTTTTGAGTAAGCAAAACTCTGTAAAAATGTCAATTTTGGTCACTGTGAGGGTTTAAAAAGTGGTTATTCAACATGAGGCACGATCCAATTGACATTTTGAATCATTTTTGGTACAGTCCAAAAAATCAATTTTCTGATGAAAAACAATGACTCCGGACATGTCGAACGTTCCCAAAATGGTCTATAATGATGACATTTTAACATTTAATCTTTTGACTCTAAATGACTGTTGGATGTGAATTATGACTTTCTCAACTAAAATAAGTGTGTTTAAAGTCATTTCTGTGACTGAAACGGGTCAAAATTGAAGCTTTTAAATAAGCAAAACTCTGTAAAAATGGCCATTTTGGTCACTGTGAGGGTTTAAAAAGTGGTTATTCAACATGAGGCACGATCCAATTGACATTTTGAATCATTTTTGGTACAGTCCAAAAAATCAATTTTCGGATGAAAAACGATGACTCCGGACATGTCAAACGTTCCCAAAATGGTCTATAATGATGAAATTTTAACATTTAATCTTTTGACTCTAAATGACTGTTGGATGTGAATTATGACTTTTTCAACTAAAATAAGTGTGTTTAAAGTCATTTCTGTGCCTGAAACGGGTCAAAATTGAAGCTTTTGAGTAAGCAAATCTCAGTAAAAATGGCAATTTTGGTCACAGTGAGGGGTTAAAAAGTGGTTATTCAACATGAGGCACGATCCAATTGACATTTTGAATCATTTTTGGTACAGTCCAAAAAATCAATTTTCTGGATGAAAAACGATGACTCCGGACATGTCGAACATTCCCAAAATGGTCTATAATGATGAAATTTTAACATATAATCTTTTGACTCTAAATGACTGTTGGATGTGAATTATGACTTTTTCAACTAAAATAAGTGTGTTTAAAGTCATTTCTGTGCCTGAAACGGGTCAAAATTGAAGCTTTTGAGTAAGCAAAACTCTGTAAAAATGGCAATTTTGGTCACTGTGAGGGTTTAAAAAGTGGTTATTCAACACGAGGCACGATCCAATTGACATTTTGAATCATTTTTGGTACAGTCCAAAAAATCAGTTTTCGGATGAAAAACGATGACTCCCGACATGTCGAACGTTCCCCAAAATGGTCTATAATGATGAAATGTTAACATTTAATCTTTTGACTCTAAATGACTGTTGGATGTGAATTATGACTTTTTCAACTAAAATAAGTGTGTTTAAATTCATTTCTGTGCCCGAAACAGGTCAAAATTGAAGCTTTTGAGTAAGCAAAACTCTGTAAAAATGGCAATTTTGGTCACTGTGAGGGTTTAAAAAGTGGTTATTCAACATGAGGCACAATCCAATTGACATTTTGAATCATTTTTGGTACAGTCCAAAAAATCAATTTTCGGATGAAAAAACGATGACTCCGGACATGTCGAACGTTCCCAAAATGGTCTATAATAATGAAATTTTATCATTTAATCTTTTGACTCTAAATGACTGTTGGATGTGAATTATGACTTTTTCAACTAAAATAAGTGTGTTTAAAGTCATTTCTGTGACTGAAACGGGTCAAAATTGAAGCTTTTGAGTAAGCAAAACTCTTTAAAAATGGCCATTTTGGTCACTGTGATGGTTTAAAAAGTGTTTATTCAACATGAGGCACAATCCAATTGACATTTTGAATCATTTTTGATACAGTCCAAAAAAATCAATTTTCGGATGAAAAACGATGACTCCGGACATGTCGAACGTTCCCAAAATGGTCTATAATGATGAAATTTTAACATTTAATCTTTTGACTCTAAATGACTGTTGGATGTGAATTATGACAATTTCAACTAAAATAAGTGTGTTCAAAGTCATTTCTGTGACTGAAACGGGTCAAAATTGAAGCTTTTAAATAAGCAAAACTCTGTAAAAATGGCCATTTTGGTCACTGTGAGGGTTTAAAAAGTGGTTATTCAACACGAGGCACGATCCAATTGACATTTTGAATCATTTTTGGTACAGTCCAAAAAATCAATTTTCGGATGAAAAACGATGACTCCGGACATGTCAAACGTTCCCAAAATGGACTATAATGATGAAATTTTAACATTTAATCTTTTGACTCTAAATGACTGTTGGATGTGAATTATGACTTTTTCAACTAAAATAAGTGTGTTTAAAGTCATTTCTGTGCCTGAAACGGGTCAAAATTGAAGCTTTTGAGTAAGCAAAAGTCTGTAAAAATGGCAATTTTGGTCACTGTGAGGGTTTAAAAAGTGGTTATTCAACATGAGGCTCGATCCAATTGACATTTTGAATCATTTTTGGTACAGTCCAAAAAATCAATTTTCGGATGAAAAACGATGACTCCGGACATGTCGAACGTTCCCAAAATGGTCTATAATGATGAAATTTTAACATTTAATCTTTTGACTCTAAATGACTGTTGGATGTGAATTATGACTTTTTCAACTAAAATAAGTGTGTTTAAAGTCATTTCTGTGCCTGAAACGGGTCAAAATTGAAGCTTTTGAGTAAGCAAAACTCTGTAAAAATGGCAATTTTGGTCACTGTGAGGGTTTAAAAAGTGGTTATTCAACATGAGGCACGATCCAATTGACATTTTGAATCATTTTTGTTACAGTCCAAAAAATCAATTTTCGGATGAAAAACGATGACTCCGGACATGTCAAACGTTCCCAAAATGGTCTATAATGATGAAATTTTAACATTTAATCTTTTGACTCTAAATGACTGTTGGATGTGAATTATTACTTTTTCAACTAAAATAAGTGTGTTTAAAGTCATTTCTGTGCCTGAAACGGGTCAAAATTGAAGCTTTTGAGTAAGCAAAACTCTGTAAAAATGGCAATTTTGGTCACTGTGAGGGTTTAAAAAGTGGTTATTCAACATGAGGCACGATCCAATTGACATTTTGAATCATTTTTGGTACAGCCCAAAAAATCAATTTTCGGATAAAAAAACGATGACTCCGGACATGTCGAACGTTCCCAAAATGGTCTATAATGATGAAATTTTAACATTTAATCTTTTGACTCTAAATGACTGTTGGATGTGAATTATGACTTTTTCAACTAAAATAAGTGTGTTTAAAGTCATTTCTGTGCCTGAAACGGGTCAAAATTGAAGCTTTTGAGTAAGCAAAACTCTGTAAAAATGGCAATTTTGGTCAATGTGAGGATTTAAAAAGTGGTTATTCAACATGAGGCACGATCCAATTGACATTTTGAATCATTTTTGGTACATCCAAAAAACCAATTTTCGGATGAAAAACGATGACTCCGGACATGTCGAATGTTCCCAAAATGGTCTATAATGATGAAATTTTAACATTTAATCTTTTGACTCTAAATGACTGTTGGATGTGAATTATGACAATTTCAACTAAAATAAGTGTGTTCAAAGTCATTTCTGTGACTGAAACGGGTCAAAATTGAAGCTTTTAAATAAGCAAAACTCTGTAAAAATGGCCATTTTGGTCACTGTGAGGGTTTAAAAAGTGGTTATTCAACATGAGGCACGATCCAATTGACATTTTGAATCATTTTTGGTACAGTCCAAAAAATCAGTTTTCGGATGAAAAACGATGACTCCCGACATGTCGAACGTTCCCAAAATGGTCTATAATGATGAAATGTTAACATTTAATCTTTTGACTCTAAATGACTGTTGGATGTGAATTATGACTTTTTCAACTAAAATAAGTGTGTTTAAATTCATTTCTGTGCCCGAAACTGGTCAAAATTGAAGCTTTTGAGTAAGCAAAACTCTGTAAAAATGGCAATTTTGGTCACTGTGAGGGTTTAAAAAGTGGTTATTCAACATGAGGCACGATCCAATTGACATTTTGAATCATTTTTGGTACAGTCCAAAAAATCAATTTTCGGATGAAAAAACGATGACTCCGGACATGTCGAACGTTCCCAAAATGGTCTATAATGATGAAATTTTATCATTTAATCTTTTGACTCTAAATGACTGTTGGATGTGAATTATGACTTTTTCAACTAAAATAAGTGTGTTTAAAGTCATTTCTGTGACTGAAACGGGTCAAAATTGAAGCTTTTGAGTAAGCAAAAGTCTGTAAAAATGGCCATTTTGGTCACTGTGATGGTTTAAAAAGTGGTTATTCAACATGAGGCACAATCCAATTGACATTTTGAATCATTTTTGATACAGTCCAAAAAAATCAATTTTCGGATGAAAAACGATGACTCCGGACATGTCGAACGTTCCCAAAATGGTCTATAATGATGAAATTTTAACATTTAATCTTTTGACTCTAAATGACTGTTGGATGTGAATTATGACAATTTCAACTAAAATAAGTGTGTTTAAAGTTATTTCTGTGACTGAAACGGGTCAAAATTGAAGCTTTTAAATAAGCAAAACTCTGTAAAAATGGCCATTTTGGTCACTGTGAGGGTTTAAAAAGTGGTTATTCAACATGAGGCACGATCCAATTGACATTTTGAGTCATTTTTGGTACAGTCCAAAAAATCAATTTTCGGATGAAAAACGATAACTCCGGACATGTCAAACATTCCCAAAATGGTCTATAATGATGAAATTTTAACATTTAATCTTTTGACTCTAAATGATTTTTTATATGTGAATTATGACTTTTTCAACTAAAATAAGTGTGTTTAAAGTCATTTCTGTGCCTGAAACAGGTCAAAATTGAAGCTTTTGAGTAAGCAAAACTCTGTAAAAATGTCAATTTTGGTCACTGTGAGGGTTTAAAAAGTGGTTATTCAACATGAGGCACGATCCAATTGACATTTTGAATCATTTTTGGTACAGTCCAAAAAATCAATTTTCTGATGAAAAACAATGACTCCGGACATGTCGAACGTTCCCAAAATGGTCTATAATGATGACATTTTAACATTTAATCTTTTGACTCTAAATGACTGTTGGATGTGAATTATGACTTTCTCAACTAAAATAAGTGTGTTTAAAGTCATTTCTGTGACTGAAACGGGTCAAAATTGAAGCTTTTAAATAAGCAAAACTCTGTAAAAATGGCCATTTTGGTCACTGTGAGGGTTTAAAAAGTGGTTATTCAACATGAGGCACGATCCAATTGACATTTTGAATCATTTTTGGTACAGTCCAAAAAATCAATTTTCGGATGAAAAACGATGACTCCGGACATGTCAAACGTTCCCAAAATGGTCTATAATGATGAAATTTTAACATTTAATCTTTTGACTCTAAATGACTGTTGGATGTGAATTATGACTTTTTCAACTAAAATAAGTGTGTTTAAAGTCATTTCTGTGCCTGAAACGGGTCAAAATTGAAGCTTTTGAGTAAGCAAATCTCTGTAAAAATGGCAATTTTGGTCACAGTGAGGGGTTAAAAAGTGGTTATTCAACATGAGGCACGATCCAATTGACATTTTGAATCATTTTTGGTACAGTCCAAAAAATCAATTTTCTGGATGAAAAACGATGACTCCGGACATGTCGAACATTCCCAAAATGGTCTATAATGATGAAATTTTAACATATAATCTTTTGACTCTAAATGACTGTTGGATGTGAATTATGACTTTTTCAACTAAAATAAGTGTGTTTAAAGTCATTTCTGTGCCTGAAACGGGTCAAAATTGAAGCTTTTGAGTAAGCAAAACTCTGTAAAAATGGCAATTTTGGTCACTGTGAGGGTTTAAAAAGTGGTTATTCAACACGAGGCACGATCCAATTGACATTTTGAATCATTTTTGGTACAGTCCAAAAAATCAGTTTTCGGATGAAAAACGATGACTCCCGACATGTCGAACGTTCCCCAAAATGGTCTATAATGATGAAATGTTAACATTTAATCTTTTGACTCTAAATGACTGTTGGATGTGAATTATGACTTTTTCAACTAAAATAAGTGTGTTTAAATTCATTTCTGTGCCCGAAACTGGTCAAAATTGAAGCTTTTGAGTAAGCAAAACTCTGTAAAAATGGCAATTTTGGTCACTGTGAGGGTTTAAAAAGTGGTTATTCAACATGAGGCACGATCCAATTGACATTTTGAATCATTTTTGGTACAGTCCAAAAAATCAATTTTCGGATGAAAAAACGATGACTCCGGACATGTCGAACGTTCCCAAAATGGTCTATAATGATGAAATTTTATCATTTAATCTTTTGACTCTAAATGACTGTTGGATGTGAATTATGACTTTTTGAACTAAAATAAGTGTGTTTAAAGACATTTATGTGCCTGAAACGGGTCAAAATTGAAGCTTTTGAGTAAGCAAAACTCTGTAAAAATGGCAATTTTGGTCAATGTGAGGATTTAAAAGTGGTTATTCAACATGAGGCACGATCCAATTGACATTTTGAATCATTTTTGGTACAGTCCAAAAAATCAATTTTCGGATGAAAAACGATGACTCCGGACATGTCGAACGTTCCCAAAATGGTCTATAATGATGAAATTTTAACATTTAATCTTTTGACTCTAAATGACAGTTGGATGTGAATTATGACATTTTCAACTAAAATAAGTGTGTTTAAAGTCATTTCTGTGCCTGAAACGGGTCAAAATTGAAGCTTTTGAGTAAGCAAAACTCAGTAAAAATGGCAATTTTGGTCACTGTGAGGGTTTAAAAAGTGGTTATTCAAGATGAGGCACGATACAATTGACATTTTGAATCATTTTTGGTACAGTCCAAAAAATCAATTTTCGGATGAAAAAACGATGACTCCGGACATGTCGAACGTTCCCAAAATGGTCTATAATGATCAAATTTTAACATTTAATCTTTTGACTCTAAATGACTGTTGGATGTGAATTATGAATTTTTCAACTAAAATAAGTGTGTTTAAAGTCATTTCTGTGCCTGAAACGGGTCAAAATTGAAGCTTTTGAGTAAGCAAAACTCTGTAAAAATGGCAATTTTGGTCACTGTGAGGGTTTAAAAAGTGGTTATTCAACATGAGGCACGATCCAATTGACATTTTGAATCATTTTTGGTACAGTCCAAAAAATCAATTTTCGGATGAAAAACGATGACTCCGGACATGTCGAACGTTCCCAAAATGGTCTATAATGATGAAATTTTAACATTTAATCTTTTGACTCTAAATGACTGTTGGATGTGAATTATGACTTTTTCAACTAAAATAAGTGTGTTTAAAGTCATTTCTGTGCCTGAAACGGGTCAAAATTGAAGCTTTTGAGTAAGCAAAACTCTGTAAAAATGGCAATTTTGGTCACTGTGAGGGTTTAAAAAGTGGTTATTCAACATGAGGCACGATCCAATTGACATTTTGAATCATTTTTGGTACAGTCCAAAAAATCAGTTTTCGGATGAAAAACGATGACTCCGGACATGTCAAACGTTCCCAAAATGGTCTATAATGATGAAATTTTAACATTTAATCTTTTGACTCTAAATGACTGTTGGATGTGAATTATGACTTTTTCAACTAAAATAAGTGTGTTTAAAGTCATTTCTGTGCCTGAAACGGGTCAAAATTGAAGCTTTTGAGTAAGCAAAACTCTGTAAAAATGGCAATTTTGGTCACTGTGAGGGTTTAAAAAGTGGTTATTCAACATGAGGCACGATCCAATTGACATTTTGAATCATTTTTGGTACAGTCCAAAAAATCAGTTTTCGGGTGAAAAACGATGACTCCCGACATGTCGAACGTTCCCAAAATGGTCTATAATGATGAAATGTTAACATTTAATCTTTTGACTCTAAATGACTGTTGGATGTGAATTATGACTTTTTCAACTAAAATAAGTGTGTTTAAATTCATTTCTGTGCCCGAAACTGGTCAAAATTGAAGCTTTTGAGTAAGCAAAACTCTGTAAAAATGGCAATTTTGGTCACTGTGAGGGTTTAAAAAGTGGTTATTCAACATGAGGCACAATCCAATTGACATTTTGAATCATTTTTGGTACAGTCCAAAAAAATCAATTTTCGGATGAAAAAACGATGACTCCGGACATGTCGAACGTTCCCAAAATGGTCTATAATAATGAAATTTTATCATTTAATCTTTTGACTCTAAATGACTGTTGGATGTGAATTATGACTTTTTCAACTAAAATAAGTGTGTTTAAAGTCATTTCTGTGACTGAAACGGGTCAAAATTGAAGCTTTTGAGTAAGCAAAACTCTTTAAAAATGGCCATTTTGGTCACTGTGATGGTTTAAAAAGTGTTTATTCAACATGAGGCACAATCCAATTGACATTTTGAATCATTTTTGATACAGTCCAAAAAAATCAATTTTCGGATGAAAAACGATGACTCCGGACATGTCGAACGTTCCCAAAATGGTCTATAATGATGAAATTTTAACATTTAATCTTTTGACTCTAAATGACTGTTGGATGTGAATTATGACAATTTCAACTAAAATAAGTGTGTTCAAAGTCATTTCTGTGACTGAAACGGGTCAACATTGAAGCTTTTAAATAAGCAAACCTCTGTAAAAATGGCCATTTTGGTCACTGTGAGGGTTTAAAAAGTGGTTATTCAACATGAGGCACGATCCAATTGACATTTTGAATCATTTTTGGTACAGTCCAAAAAATCAATTTTCGGATGAAAAACGATGACTCCGGACATGTCAAACGTTCCCAAAATGGACTATAATGATGAAATTTTAACATTTAATCTTTTGACTCTAAATGACTGTTGGATGTGAATTATGACTTTTTCAACTAAAATAAGTGTGTTTAAAGTCATTTCTGTGCCTGAAACGGGTCAAAATTGAAGCTTTTGAGTAAGCAAAAGTCTGTAAAAATGGCAATTTTGGTCACAGTGAGGGGTTAAAAAGTGGTTATTCAACATGAGGCACGATCCAATTGACATTTTGAGTCATTTTTGGTACAGTCCAAAAAATCAATTTTCGGATGAAAAACGATGACTCCGGTCATGTCAAACATTCCCAAAATGGTCTATAATGATGAAATTTTAACATTTAATCTTTTGACTCTAAATGATTTTTTATATGTGAAATATGACTTTTTCAACTAAAATAAGTGTGTTTAAAGTCATTTCTGTGCCTGAAACAGGTCAAAATTGAAGCTTTTGAGTAAGCAAAACTCTGTAAAAATGTCAATTTTGGTCACTGTGAGGGTTTAAAAAGTGGTTATTCAACATGAGGCACGATCCAATTGACATTTTGAATCATTTTTGGTACAGTCCAAAAAATCAATTTTCGGATGAAAAACGATGACTCCGGACATGTCGAACGTTCCCAAAATGGTCTATAATGATGAAATTTTAACATTTAATCTTTTGACTCTAAATGACTGTTGGATGTGAATTATGACCTTTTCAACTAAAATAAGTGTTTAAAATCATTTCTGTGCCTGAAACGGGTCAAAAAATTGAAGCTTTTGAGTAAGCAAAACTCTGTAAAAATGGCAATTTTGGTCACTGTGAGGGTTTAAAAAGTGGTTATTCAGCATGAGGCACGATCCAATTGACATTTTGAATCATTTTTGGTACATCCAAAAAACCAATTTTCGGATGAAAAACGATGACTCCGGACATGTCGAATGTTCCCAAAATGGTCTATAATGATGAAATTTTAACATTTAATCTTTTCACTCTAAATGACTGTTGGATGTGAATTATGACAATTTCAACTAAAATAAGTGTGTTCAAAGTCATTTCTGTGACTGAAACGGGTCAAAATTGAAGCTTTTAAATAAGCAAAACTCTGTAAAAATGGCCATTTTGGTCACTGTGAGGGTTTAAAAAGTGTTTATTCAACATGAGGCACGATCCAATTGACATTTTGAATCATTTTTGGTACAGTCCAAAAAATCAGTTTTCGGGTGAAAAACGATGACTCCCGACATGTCGAACGTTCCCAAAATGGTCTATAATGATGAAATGTTAACATTTAATCTTTTGACTCTAAATGACTGTTGGATGTGAATTATGACTTTTTCAACTAAAATAAGTGTGTTTAAATTCATTTCTGTGCCCGAAACTGGTCAAAATTGAAGCTTTTGAGTAAGCAAAACTCTGTAAAAATGGCAATTTTGGTCACTGTGAGGGTTTAAAAAGTGGTTATTCAACATGAGGCACAATCCAATTGACATTTTGAATCATTTTTGGTACAGTCCAAAAAATCAATTTTCGGATGAAAAAACGATGACTCCGGACATGTCGAACGTTCCCAGAATGGTCTATAATAATGAAATTTTATCATTTAATCTTTTGACTCTAAATGACTGTTGGATGTGAATTATGACTTTTTCAACTAAAATAAGTGTGTTTAAAGTCATTTCTGTGACTGAAACGGGTCAAAATTGAAGCTTTTGAGTAAGCAAAACTCTTTAAAAATGGCCATTTTGGTCACTGTGATGGTTTAAAAAGTGTTTATTCAACATGAGGCACAATCCAATTGACATTTTGAATCATTTTTGATACAGTCCAAAAAAATCAATTTTCGGATGAAAAACGATGACTCCGGACATGTCGAACGTTCCCAAAATGGTCTATAATGATGAAATTTTAACATTTAATCTTTTGACTCTAAATGACTGTTGGATGTGAATTATGACAATTTCAACTAAAATAAGTGTGTTCAAAGTCATTTCTGTGACTGAAACTGGTCAAAATTGAAGCTTTTGAGTAAGCAAAACTCTGTAAAAATGGCAATTTTGGTCAATGTGAGGATTTAAAAGTGGTTATTCAACATGAGGCACGATCCAATTGACATTTTGAATCATTTTTGGTACAGTCCAAAAAATCAATTTTCGGATGAAAAACGATGACTCCGGACATGTCGAACGTTCCCAAAATGGTTTATAATGATGAAATTTTAACATTTAATCTTTTGACTCTAAATGACAGTTGGATGTGAATTATGACATTTTCAACTAAAATAAGTGTGTTTAAAGTCATTTCTGTGCCTGAAACGGGTCAAAATTGAAGCTTTTGAGTAAGCAAAACTCAGTAAAAATGGCAATTTTGGTCACTGTGAGGGTTTAAAAAGTGGTTATTCAACATGAGGCACGATACAATTGACATTTTGAATCATTTTTGGTACAGTCCAAAAAATCAATTTTCGGATGAAAAACGATGACTCCGGACATGTCGAACGTTCCCAAAATGGTCTATAATGATGAAATTTTAACATTTAATCTTTTGACTCTAAATGACTGTTGGATGTGAATTATGACTTTTTCAACTAAAATAAGTGTGTTTAAAGTTATTTCTGTGACTGAAACGGGTCAAAATTGAAGCTTTTAAATAAGCAAAACTCTGTAAAAATGGCCATTTTGGTCACTGTGAGGGTTTAAAAAGTGGTTATTCAACATGAGGCACGATCCAATTGACATTTTGAGTCATTTTTGGTACAGTCCAAAAAATCAATTTTCGGATGAAAAACGATGACTCCGGTCATGTCAAACATTCCCAAAATGGTCTATAATGATGAAATTTTAACATTTAATCTTTTGACTCTAAATGATTTTTTTATATGTGAATTATGACTTTTTCAACTAAAATAAGTGTGTTTAAAGTCATTTCTGTGCCTGAAACAGGTCAAAATTGAAGCTTTTGAGTAAGCAAAACTCTGTAAAAATGTCAATTTTGGTCACTGTGAGGGTTTAAAAAGTGGTTATTCAACATGAGGCACGATCCAATTGACATTTTGAATCATTTTTGGTACAGTCCAAAAAATCAATTTTGCGGATGAAAAACGATGACTCCGGACATGTCGAACGTTCCCAAAATGGTCTATAATGATGAAATTTTAACATTTAATCTTTTGACTCTAAATGACTGTTGGATGTGAATTATGACCTTTTCAACTAAAATAAGTGTTTAAAGTCATTTCTGTGCCTGAAACGGGTCAAAATTGAAGCTTTTGAGTAAGCAAAACTCTGTAAAAATGGCAATTTTGGTCACTGTGAGGGTTTAAAAAGTGGTTATTCAGCATGAGGCACGATCCAATTGACATTTTGAATCATTTTTGGTACATCCAAAAAACCAATTTTCGGATGAAAAACGATGACTCCGGACATGTCGAATGTTCCCAAAATGGTCTATAATGATGAAATGTTAACATTTAATCTTTTGACTCTAAATGACTGTTGGATGTGAATTATGACAATTTCAACTAAAATAAGTGTGTTCAAAGTCATTTCTGTGACTGAAACGGGTCAAAATTGAAGCTTTTAAATAAGCAAAACTCTGTAAAAATGGCCATTTTGGTCACTGTGAGGGTTTAAAAAGTGGTTATTCAACATGAGGCACGATCCAATTGACATTTTGAATCATTTTTGGTACAGTCCAAAAAATCAGTTTTCGGATGAAAAACGATGACTCCCGACATGTCGAACGTTCCCAAAATGGTCTATAATGATGAAATGTTAACATTTAATCTTTTGACTCTAAATGACTGTTGGATGTGAATTATGACTTTTTCAACTAAAATAAGTGTGTTTAAATTCATTTCTGTGCCCGAAACTGGTCAAAATTGAAGCTTTTGAGTAAGCAAAACTCTGTAAAAATGGCAATTTTGGTCACTGTGAGGGTTTAAAAAGTGGTTATTCAACATGAGGCACGATCCAATTGACATTTTGAATCATTTTTGGTACAGTCCAAAAAATCAATTTTCGGATGAAAAAACGATGACTCCGGACATGTCGAACGTTCCCAAAATGGTCTATAATGATGAAATTTTATCATTTAATCTTTTGACTCTAAATGACTGTTGGATGTGAATTATGACTTTTTCAACTAAAATAAGTGTGTTTAAAGTCATTTCTGTGACTGAAACGGGTCAAAATTGAAGCTTTTGAGTAAGCAAAACTCTGTAAAAATGGCCATTTTGGTCACTGTGATGGTTTAAAAAGTGGTTATTCAACATGAGGCACAATCCAATTGACATTTTGAATCATTTTTGATACAGTCCAAAAAAATCAATTTTCGGATGAAAAACGATGACTCCGGACATGTCGAACGTTCCCAAAATGGTCTATAATGATGAAATTTTAACATTTAATCTTTTGACTCTAAATGACTGTTGGATGTGAATTATGACAATTTCAACTGAAATAAGTGTGTTTAAAGTTATTTCTGTGACTGAAACGGGTCAAAATTGAAGCTTTTAAATAAGCAAAACTCTGTAAAAATGGCCATTTTGGTCACTGTGAGGGTTTAAAAAGTGGTTATTCAACATGAGGCACGATCCAATTGACATTTTGAGTCATTTTTGGTACAGTCCAAAAAATCAATTTTCGGATGAAAAACGATAACTCCGGACATGTCAAACATTCCCAAAATGGTCTATAATGATGAAATTTTAACATTTAATCTTTTGACTCTAAATGGTTTTTTATATGTGAATTATGACTTTTTCAACTAAAATAAGTATGTTTAAAGTCATTTCTGTGCCTGAAACAGGTCAAAATTGAAGCTTTTGAGTAAGCAAAACTCTGTAAAAATGTCAATTTTGGTCACTGTGAGGGTTCAAAAAGTGGTTATTCAACATGAGGCACGATCCAATTGACATTTTGAATCATTTTTGGTACAGTCCAAAAAATCAATTTTCGGATGAAAAACAATGACTCCGGACATGTCGAACGTTCCCAAAATGGTCTATAATGATGAAATTTTAACATTTAATCTTTTGACTCTAAATGACTGTTGGATGTGAATTATGACTTTTTCAACTAAAATAAGTGTGTTTAAAGTTATTTCTGTGACTGAAACGGGTCAAAATTGAAGCTTTTAAATAAGCAAAACTCTGTAAAAATGGCCATTTTGGTCACTGTGAGGGTTTAAAAAGTGGTTATTCAACATGAGGCACGATCCAATTGACATTTTGAATCATTTTTGGTACAGTCCAAAAAATCAATTTTCGGATGAAAAACGATGACTCCGGTCATGTCAAACATTCCCAAAATGGTCTATAATGATGAAATTTTAACATTAAATCTTTTGACTCTAAATGATTTTTTTATATGTGAATTATGACTTTTTCAACTAAAATAAGTGTGTTTAAAGTCATTCTTGTGCCTGAAACAGGTCAAAATTGAAGCTTTTGAGTAAGCAAAACTCTGTAAAAATGTCAATTTTGGTCACTGTGAGGGTTTAAAAAGTGGTTATTCAACATGAGGCACGATCCAATTGACATTTTGAATCATTTTTGGTACAGTCCAAAAAAATCAATTTTCGGATGAAAAACTATGACTCCGGACATGTCGAACGTTCCCAAAATGGTCTATAATGATGACATTTTAACATTTAATCTTTTGACTCTAAATGACAGTTGGATGTGAATTATGACATTTTCAACTAAAATAAGTGTGTTTAAAGTCATTTCTGTGCCTGAAACGGGTCAAAATTGAAGCTTTTGAGTAAGCAAAACTCAGTAAAAATGGCAATTTTGGTCACTGTGAGGGTTTAAAAAGTGGTTATTCAACATGAGGCACGATACAATTGACATTTTGAATCATTTTTGGTACAGTCCAAAAAATCAATTTTCGGATGAAAAACGATGACTCCGGACATGTCGAACGTTCCCAAAATAGTCTATAATTATGAAATTTTAACATTTAATCTTTTGACTCTAAATGACTGTTGGATGTGAATTATGACTTTTTCAACTAAAATAAGTGTGTTTAAAGTTATTTCTGTGACTGAAACGGGTCAAAATTGAAGCTTTTAAATAAGCAAAACTCTGTAAAAATGGCCATTTTGGTCACTGTGAGGGTTTAAAAAGTGGTTATTCAACATGAGGCACGATCCAATTGACATTTTGAGTCATTTTTGGTACAGTCCAAAAATTCAATTTTCGGATGAAAAACGATGACTCCGGTCATGTCAAACATTCCCAAAATGGTCTATAATGATGAAATTTTAACATTTAATCTTTTGACTCTAAATGATTTTTTTATATGTGAATTATGACTTTTTCAACTAAAATAAGTGTGTTTAAAGTCATTTCTGTGCCTGAAACAGGTCAAAATTGAAGCTTTTGAGTAAGCAAAACTCTGTAAAAATGTCAATTTTGGTCACTGTGAGGGTTTAAAAAGTGGTTATTCAACATGAGGCACGATCCAATTGACATTTTGAATCATTTTTGGTACAGTCCAAAAAATCAATTTTCGGATGAAAAACGATGACTCCGGACATGTCGAACGTTCCCAAAATGGTCTATAATGATGAAATTTTAACATTTAATCTTTTGACTCTAAATGACTGTTGGATGTGAATTATGACCTTTTCAACAAAAATAAGTGTTTAAAGTCATTTCTGTGCCTGAAACGGGTCAAAATTGAAGCTTTTGAGTAAGCAAAACTCTGTAAAAATGGCAATTTTGGTCACTGTGAGGGTTTAAAAAGTGGTTATTCAGCATGAGGCACGATCCAATTGACATTTTGAATCATTTTTGGTACATCCAAAAAACCAATTTTCGGATGAAAAACGATGACTCCGGACATGTCGAATGTTCCCAAAATGGTCTATAATGATGAAATTTTAACATTTAATCTTTTGACTCTAAATGACTGTTGGATGTGAATTATGACAATTTCAACTAAAATAAGTGTGTTCAAAGTCATTTCTGTGACTGAAACGGGTCAAAATTGAAGCTTTTAAATAAGCAAAACTCTGTAAAAATGGCCATTTTGGTCACTGTGAGGGTTTAAAAAGTGGTTATTCAACATGAGGCACGATCCAATTGACATTTTGAATCATTTTTGGTACAGTCCAAAAAATTAGTTTTCGGGTGAAAAACGATGACTCCCGACATGTCGAACGTTCCCAAAATGGTCTATAATGATGAAATGTTAACATTTAATCTTTTGACTCTAAATGACTGTTGGATGTGAATTATGACTTTTTCAACTAAAATAAGTGTGTTTAAATTCATTTCTGTGCCCGAAACTGGTCAAAATTGAAGCTTTTGAGTAAGCAAAACTCTGTAAAAATGGCAATTTTGGTCACTGTGAGGGTTTAAAAAGTGGTTATTCAACATGAGGCACAATCCAATTGACATTTTGAATCATTTTTGGTACAGTCCAAAAAATCAATTTTCGGATGAAAAAACGATGACTCCGGACATGTCGAACGTTCCCAAAATGGTCTATAATAATGAAATGTTATCATTTAATCTTTTGACTCTAAATGACTGTTGGATGTGAATTATGACTTTTTCAACTAAAATAAGTTTGTCTAAAGTCATTTCTGTGCCTGAAACGGGTCAAAATTGAAGCTTTTGAGTAAGCAAAAGTCTGTAAAAATGGCAATTTTGGTCACAGTGAGGGGTTAAAAAGTGGTTATTCAACATGAGGCACGATCCAATTGACATTTTGAATCATTTTTTGTACAGTCCAAAAAATCAATTTTCGGATGAAAAACGATGACTCCGGACATGTCGAACGTTCCCAAAATGGTCTATAATGATCAAATTTTAACATTTAATCTTTTGACTCTAAATGACTGTTGGATGTGAATTATGACTTTTTCAACTAAAATAAGTGTGTTTAAAGTCATTTCTGTGCCTGAAACGGGTCAAAATTGAAGCTTTTGAGTAAGCAAAACTCTGTAAAAATGGCAATTTTGGTCACTGTGAGGGTTTAAAAAGTGGTTATTCAACATGAGGCACGATCCAATTGACATTTTGAATCATTTTTGGTACAGTCCAAAAAATCAATTTTCGGATGAAAAACGATGACTCCGGACATGTCGAACGTTCCCAAAATGGTCTATAATGATGAAATTTTAACATTTAATCTTTTGACTCTAAATGACTGTTGGATGTGAATTATGACTTTTTCAACTAAAATAAGTGTGTTTAAAGTCATTTCTGTGCCTGAAACGGGTCAAAATTGAAGCTTTTGAGTAAGCAAATCTCTGTAAAAATGGCAATTTTGGTCACAGTGAGGGGTTAAAAAGTGGTTATTCAACATGAGGCACGATCCAATTGACATTTTGAATCATTTTTGGTACAGTCCAAAAAATCAATTTTCGGATGAAAAACGATGACTCCGGACATGTCGAACATTCCCAAAATGGTCTATAATGATGAAATTTTAACATATAATCTTTTGACTCTAAATGACTGTTGGATGTGAATTATGACTTTTTCAACTAAAATAAGTGTGTTTAAAGTCATTTCTGTGCCTGAAACGGGTCAAAATCGAAGCTTTTGAGTAAGCAAAAGTCTGTAAAAATGGCAATTTTGGTCACAGTGAGGGGTTAAAAAGTGGTTATTCAACATGAGGCACGATCCAATTGACATTTTGAATCATTTTTTGTACAGTCCAAAAAATCAATTTTCGGATGAAAAACGATGACTCCGGACATGTCGAACGTTCCCAAAATGGTCTATAATGATCAAATTTTAACATTTAATCTTTTGACTCTAAATGACTGTTGGATGTGAATTATGACTTTTTCAACTAAAATAAGTGTGTTTAAAGTCATTTCTGTGCCTGAAACGGGTCAAAATTGAAGCTTTTGAGTAAGCAAAACTCTGTAAAAATGGCAATTTTGGTCACTGTGAGGGTTTAAAAAGTGGTTATTCAACATGAGGCACGATCCAATTGACATTTTGAATAATTTTTGGTACAGTCCAAAAAATCAATTTTCGGATGAAAAACGATGACTCCGGACATGTCGAACGTTCCCAAAATGGTCTATAATGATGAAATTTTAACATTTAATCTTTTGACTCTAAATGACTGTTGGATGTGAATTATGACTTTTTCAACTAAAATAAGTGTGTTTAAAGTCATTTCTGTGCCTGAAACGGGTCAAAATTGAAGCTTTTGAGTAAGCAAAACTCTGTAAAAATGGCAATTTTGGTCAATGTGAGGATTTAAAAAGTGGTTATTCAACATGAGGCACGATCCAATTGACATTTTGAATCATTTTTGGTACATCCAAAAAACCAATTTTCGGATGAAAAACGATGACTCCGGACATGTCGAATATTCCCAAAATGGTCTATAATGATGAAATTTTAACATTTAATCTTTTGACTCTAAATGACTGTTGGATGTGAATTATGACAATTTCAACTAAAATAAGTGTGTTCAAAGTCATTTCTGTGACTGAAACGGGTCAAAATTGAAGCTTTTAAATAAGCAAAACTCTGTAAAAATGGCCATTTTGGTCACTGTGAGGGTTTAAAAAGTGGTTATTCAACATGAGGCACGATCCAATTGACATTTTGAATCATTTTTGGTACAGTCCAAAAAATCAGTTTTCGGATGAAAAACGATGACTCCCGACATGTCGAACGTTCCCAAAATGGTCTATAATGATGAAATGTTAACATTTAATCTTTTGACTCTAAATGACTGTTGGGTGTGAATTATGACTTTTTCAACTAAAATAAGTGTGTTTAAATTCATTTCTGTGCCCGAAACTGGTCAAAATTGAAGCTTTTGAGTAAGCAAAACTCTGTAAAAATGGCAATTTTGGTCACTGTGAGGGTTTAAAAAGTGGTTATTCAACATGAGGCACGATCCAATTGACATTTTGAATCATTTTTGGTACAGTCCAAAAAATCAATTTTCGGATGAAAAAACGATGACTCCGGACATGTCGAACGTTCCCAAAATGGTCTATAATGATGAAATTTTATCATTTAATCTTTTGACTCTAAATGACTGTTGGATGTGAATTATGACTTTTTCAACTAAAATAAGTGTGTTTAAAGTCATTTCTGTGACTGAAACGGGTCAAAATTGAAGCTTTTGAGTAAGCAAAACTCTGTAAAAATGGCCATTTTGGTCACTGTGATGGTTTAAAAAGTGGTTATTCAACATGAGGCACAATCCAATTGACATTTTGAATCATTTTTGATACAGTCCAAAAAAATCAATTTTCGGATGAAAAACGATGACTCCGGACATGTCGAACGTTCCCAAAATGGTCTATAATGATGAAATTTTAACATTTAATCTTTTGACTCTAAATGACTGTTGGATGTGAATTATGACAATTTCAACTGAAATAAGTGTGTTTAAAGTTATTTCTGTGACTGAAACGGGTCAAAATTGAAGCTTTTAAATAAGCAAAACTCTGTAAAAATGGCCATTTTGGTCACTGTGAGGGTTTAAAAAGTGGTTATTCAACATGAGGCACGATCCAATTGACATTTTGAGTCATTTTTGGTACAGTCCAAAAAATCAATTTTCGGATGAAAAACGATAACTCCGGACATGTCAAACATTCCCAAAATGGTCTATAATGATGAAATTTTAACATTTAATCTTTTGACTCTAAATGGTTTTTTATATGTGAATTATGACTTTTTCAACTAAAATAAGTGTGTTTAAAGTCATTTCTGTGCCTGAAACAGGTCAAAATTGAAGCTTTTGAGTAAGCAAAACTCTGTAAAAATGTCAATTTTGGTCACTGTGAGGGTTCAAAAAGTGGTTATTCAACATGAGGCACGATCCAATTGACATTTTGAATAATTTTTGGTACAGTCCAAAAAATCAATTTTCGGATGAAAAACAATGACTCCGGACATGTCGAACGTTCCCAAAATGGTCTATAATGATGAAATTTTAACATTTAATCTTTTGACTCTAAATGACTGTTGGATGTGAATTATGACTTTTTCAACTAAAATAAGTGTGTTTAAAGTTATTTCTGTGACTGAAACGGGTCAAAATTGAAGCTTTTAAATAAGCAAAACTCTGTAAAAATGGCCATTTTGGTCACTGTGAGGGTTTAAAAAGTGGTTATTCAACATGAGGCACGATCCAATTGACATTTTGAATCATTTTTGGTACAGTCCAAAAAATCAATTTTCGGATGAAAAACGATGACTCCGGACATGTCGAACGTTCCCAAAATGGTCTATAATGATCAAATTTTAACATTTAATCTTTTGACTCTAAATGACTGTTGGATGTGAATTATGACTTTTTCAACTAAAATAAGTGTGTTTAAAGTCATTTCTGTGCCTGAAACGGGTCAAAATTGAAGCTTTTGAGTAAGCAAAACTCTGTAAAAATGGCAATTTTGGTCACTGTGAGGGTTTAAAAAGTGGTTATTCAACATGAGGCACGATCCAATTGACATTTTGAATAATTTTTGGTACAGTCCAAAAAATCAATTTTCGGATGAAAAACGATGACTCCGGACATGTCGAACGTTCCCAAAATGGTCTATAATGATGAAATTTTAACATTTAATCTTTTGACTCTAAATGACTGTTGGATGTGAATTATGACTTTTTCAACTAAAATAAGTGTGTTTAAAGTCATTTCTGTGCCTGAAACGGGTCAAAATTGAAGCTTTTGAGTAAGCAAAACTCTGTAAAAATGGCAATTTTGGTCAATGTGAGGATTTAAAAAGTGGTTATTCAACATGAGGCACGATCCAATTGACATTTTGAATCATTTTTGGTACATCCAAAAAACCAATTTTCGGATGAAAAACGATGACTCCGGACATGTCGAATGTTCCCAAAATGGTCTATAATGATGAAATTTTAACATTTAATCTTTTGACTCTAAATGACTGTTGGATGTGAATTATGACAATTTCAACTAAAATAAGTGTGTTCAAAGTCATTTCTGTGACTGAAACGGGTCAAAATTGAAGCTTTTAAATAAGCAAAACTCTGTAAAAATGGCCATTTTGGTCACTGTGAGGGTTTAAAAAGTGGTTATTCAACATGAGGCACGATCCAATTGACATTTTGAATCATTTTTGGTACAGTCCAAAAAATCAGTTTTCGGATGAAAAACGATGACTCCCGACATGTCGAACGTTCCCAAAATGGTCTATAATGATGAAATGTTAACATTTAATCTTTTGACTCTAAATGACTGTTGGGTGTGAATTATGACTTTTTCAACTAAAATAAGTGTGTTTAAATTCATTTCTGTGCCCGAAACTGGTCAAAATTGAAGCTTTTGAGTAAGCAAAACTCTGTAAAAATGGCAATTTTGGTCACTGTGAGGGTTTAAAAAGTGGTTATTCAACATGAGGCACGATCCAATTGACATTTTGAATCATTTTTGGTACAGTCCAAAAAATCAATTTTCGGATGAAAAAACGATGACTCCGGACATGTCGAACGTTCCCAAAATGGTCTATAATGATGAAATTTTATCATTTAATCTTTTGACTCTAAATGACTGTTGGATGTGAATTATGACTTTTTCAACTAAAATAAGTGTGTTTAAAGTCATTTCTGTGACTGAAACGGGTCAAAATTGAAGCTTTTGAGTAAGCAAAACTCTGTAAAAATGGCCATTTTGGTCACTGTGATGGTTTAAAAAGTGGTTATTCAACATGAGGCACAATCCAATTGACATTTTGAATCATTTTTGATACAGTCCAAAAAAATCAATTTTCGGATGAAAAACGATGACTCCGGACATGTCGAACGTTCCCAAAATGGTCTATAATGATGAAATTTTAACATTTAATCTTTTGACTCTAAATGACTGTTGGATGTGAATTATGACAATTTCAACTGAAATAAGTGTGTTTAAAGTTATTTCTGTGACTGAAACGGGTCAAAATTGAAGCTTTTAAATAAGCAAAACTCTGTAAAAATGGCCATTTTGGTCACTGTGAGGGCTTAAAAAGTGGTTATTCAACATGAGGCACGATCCAATTGACATTTTGAGTCATTTTTGGTACAGTCCAAAAAATCAATTTTCGGATGAAAAACGATAACTCCGGACATGTCAAACATTCCCAAAATGGTCTATAATGATGAAATTTTAACATTTAATCTTTTGACTCTAAATGGTTTTTTATATGTGAATTATGACTTTTTCAACTAAAATAAGTGTGTTTAAAGTCATTTCTGTGCCTGAAACAGGTCAAAATTGAAGCTTTTGAGTAAGCAAAACTCTGTAAAAATGTCAATTTTGGTCACTGTGAGGGTTCAAAAAGTGGTTATTCAACATGAGGCACGATCCAATTGACATTTTGAATCATTTTTGGTACAGTCCAAAAAATCAATTTTCGGATGAAAAACAATGACTCCGGACATGTCGAACGTTCCCAAAATGGTCTATAATGATGAAATTTTAACATTTAATCTTTTGACTCTAAATGACTGTTGGATGTGAATTATGACTTTTTCAACTAAAATAAGTGTGTTTAAAGTTATTTCTGTGACTGAAACGGGTCAAAATTGAAGCTTTTAAATAAGCAAAACTCTGTAAAAATGGCCATTTTGGTCACTGTGAGGGTTTAAAAAGTGGTTATTCAACATGAGGCACGATCCAATTGACATTTTGAATCATTTTTGGTACAGTCCAAAAAATCAATTTTCGGATGAAAAACGATGACTCCGGTCATGTCAAACATTCCCAAAATGGTCTATAATGATGAAATTTTAACATTTAATCTTTTGACTCTAAATGATTTTTTTATATGTGAATTATGACTTTTTCAACTAAAATAAGTGTGTTTAAAGTCATTCTTGTGCCTGAAACAGGTCAAAATTGAAGCTTTTGAGTAAGCAAAACTCTGTAAAAATGTCAATTTTGGTCACTGTGAGGGTTTAAAAAGTGGTTATTCAACATGAGGCACGATCCAATTGACATTTTGAATCATTTTTGGTACAGTCCAAAAAATCAATTTTCGGATGAAAAACGATGACTCCGGACATGTCGAACGTTCCCAAAATGGTCTATAATGATGAAATTTTAACATTTAATCTTTTGACTCTAAATGACAGTTGGATGTGAATTATGACATTTTCAACTAAAATAAGTGTGTTTAAAGTCATTTCTGTGCCTGAAACGGGTCAAAATTGAAGCTTTTGAGTAAGCAAAACTCCGTAAAAATGGCAATTTTGGTCACTGTGAGGGTTTAAAAAGTGGTTATTCAACATGAGGCACGATACAATTGACATTTTGAATCATTTTTGGTACAGTCCAAAAAATCAATTTTCGGATGAAAAACGATGACTCCGGACATGTCGAACGTTCCCAAAATGGTCTATAATGATGAAATTTTAACATTTAATCTTTTGACTCTAAATGACTGTTGGATGTGAATTATGACTTTTTCAACTAAAATAAGTGTGTTTAAAGTTATTTCTGTGACTGAAACGGGTCAAAATTGAAGCTTTTAAATAAGCAAAACTCTGTAAAAATGGCCATTTTGGTCACTGTGAGGGTTTAAAAAGTGGTTATTCAACATGAGGCACGATCCAATTGACATTTTGAGTCATTTTTGGTACAGTCCAAAAAATCAATTTTCGGATGAAAAACGATGACTCCGGTCATGTCAAACATTCCCAAAATGGTCTATAATGATGAAATTTTAACATTTAATCTTTTGACTCTAAATGATTTTTTTATATGTGAATTATGACTTTTTCAACTAAAATAAGTGTGTTTAAAGTCATTTCTGTGCCTGAAACAGGTCAAAATTGAAGCTTTTGAGTAAGCAAAACTCTGTAAAAATGTCAATTTTGGTCACTGTGAGGGTTTAAAAAGTGGTTATTCAACATGAGGCACGATCCAATTGACATTTTGAATCATTTTTGGTACAGTCCAAAAAATCAATTTTCGGATGAAAAACGATGACTCCGGACATGTCGAACGTTCCCAAAATGGTCTATAATGATGAAATTTTAACATTTAATCTTTTGACTCTAAATGACTGTTGGATGTGAATTATGACCTTTTCAACTAAAATAAGTGTTTAAAGTCATTTCTGTGCCTGAAACGGGTCAAAATTGAAGCTTTTGAGTAAGCAAAACTCTGTAAAAATGGCAATTTTGGTCACTGTGAGGGTTTAAAAAGTGGTTATTCAGCATGAGGCACGATCCAATTGACATTTTGAATCATTTTTGGTACATCCAAAAAACCAATTTTCGGATGAAAAACGATGACTCCGGACATGTCGAATGTTCCCAAAATGGTCTATAATGATGAAATTTTAACATTTAATCTTTTGACTCTAAATGACTGTTGGATGTGAATTATGACAATTTCAACTAAAATAAGTGTGTTCAAAGTCATTTCTGTGACTGAAACGGGTCAAAATTGAAGCTTTTAAATAAGCAAAACTCTGTAAAAATGGCCATTTTGGTCACTGTGAGGGTTTAAAAAGTGGTTATTCAACATGAGGCACGATCCAATTGACATTTTGAATCATTTTTGGTACAGTCCAAAAAATTAGTTTTCGGGTGAAAAACGATGACTCCCGACATGTCGAACGTTCCCAAAATGGTCTATAATGATGAAATGTTAACATTTAATCTTTTGACTCTAAATGACTGTTGGATGTGAATTATGACTTTTTCAACTAAAATAAGTGTGTTTAAATTCATTTCTGTGCCCGAAACTGGTCAAAATTGAAGCTTTTGAGTAAGCAAAACTCTGTAAAAATGGCAATTTTGGTCACTGTGAGGGTTTAAAAAGTGGTTATTCAACATGAGGCACAATCCAATTGACATTTTGAATCATTTTTGGTACAGTCCAAAAAATCAATTTTCGGATGAAAAAACGATGACTCCGGACATGTCGAACGTTCCCAAAATGGTCTATAATAATGAAATGTTATCATTTAATCTTTTGACTCTAAATGACTGTTGGATGTGAATTATGACTTTTTCAACTAAAATAAGTGTGTTTAAAGTCATTTCTGTGCCTGAAACGGGTCAAAATTGAAGCTTTTGAGTAAGCAAAAGTCTGTAAAAATGGCAATTTTGGTCACAGTGAGGGGTTAAAAAGTGGTTATTCAACATGAGGCACGATCCAATTGACATTTTGAATCATTTTTTGTACAGTCCAAAAAATCAATTTTCGGATGAAAAACGATGACTCCGGACATGTCGAACGTTCCCAAAATGGTCTATAATGATCAAATTTTAACATTTAATCTTTTGACTCTAAATGACTGTTGGATGTGAATTATGACTTTTTCAACTAAAATAAGTGTGTTTAAAGTCATTTCTGTGCCTGAAACGGGTCAAAATTGAAGCTTTTGAGTAAGCAAAACTCTGTAAAAATGGCAATTTTGGTCACTGTGAGGGTTTAAAAAGTGGTTATTCAACATGAGGCACGATCCAATTGACATTTTGAATCATTTTTGGTACAGTCCAAAAAATCAATTTTCGGATGAAAAACGATGACTCCGGACATGTCGAACGTTCCCAAAATGGTCTATAATGATGAAATTTTAACATTTAATCTTTTGACTCTAAATGACTGTTGGATGTGAATTATGACTTTTTCAACTAAAATAAGTGTGTTTAAAGTCATTTCTGTGCCTGAAACGGGTCAAAATTGAAGCTTTTGAGTAAGCAAAACTCTGTAAAAATGGCAATTTTGGTCACTGTGAAGGTTTAAAAAGTGGTTATTCAACATGAGGCACGATCCAATTGACATTTTGAATCATTTTTGGTATAGTCCAAAAAATCAGTTTTCGGATGAAAAACGATGACTCCGGACATGTCAAACGTTCCCAAAATGGTCTATAATGATGAAATTTTAACATTTAATCTTTTGACTCTAAATGACTGTTGGATGTGAATTATGACTTTTTCAACTAAAATAAGTGTGTTTAAAGTCATTTCTGTGCCTGAAACGGGTCAAAATTGAAGCTTTTGAGTAAGCAAAACTCTGTAAAAATGGCAATTTTGGTCACTGTGAGGGTTTAAAAAGTGGTTATTCAACATGAGGCACGATCCAATTGACATTTTGAATCATTTTTGGTACAGTCCAAAAAATCGATTTTCGGATGAAAAACGATGACTCCGGACATGTCGAACGTTCCCAAAATGGTCTATAATGATGACATTTTATCATTTAATCTTTTGACTCTAAATGACTGTTGGATGTGAATTATGACTTTTTGAACTAAAATAAGTGTGTTTAAAGACATTTATGTGCCTGAAACGGGTCAAAATTGAAGCTTTTGAGTAAGCAAAACTCTGTAAAAATGGCAATTTTGGTCACTGTGAAGGTTTAAAAAGTGGTTATTCAACATGAGGCACGATCCAATTGACATTTTGAATCATTTTTGGTATAGTCCAAAAAATCAGTTTTCGGATGAAAAACGATGACTCCGGACATGTCAAACGTTCCCAAAATGGTCTATAATGATGAAATTTTAACATTTAATCTTTTGACTCTAAATGACTGTTGGATGTGAATTATGACTTTTTCAACTAAAATAAGTGTGTTTAAAGTCATTTCTGTGCCTGAAACGGGTCAAAATTGAAGCTTTTGAGTAAGCAAAACTCTGTAAAAATGGCAATTTTGGTCACTGTGAGGGTTTAAAAAGTGGTTATTCAACATGAGGCATGATCCAATTGACATTTTGAATCATTTTTGGTACAGTCCAAAAAATCGATTTTCGGATGAAAAACGATGACTCCGGACATGTTGAACGTTCCCAAAATGGTCTATAATGATGAAATTTTAACATTTAATCTTTTGACTCTAAATGACTGTTGGATGTGAATTATGACTTTTTCAACTAAAATAAGTGTGTTTAAAGTCATTTCTGTGCCTGAAACGGGTCAAAATTGAAGCTTTTGAGTAAGCAAAACTCTGTAAAAATGGCAATTTTGGTCACTGTGAGGGTTTAAAAAGTGGTTATTGAACATGAGGCATGATCCAATTGACATTTTGAATCATTTTTGGTACAGTCCAAAAAATCGATTTTCGGATGAAAAACGATGACTCCGGACATGTCGAACGTTCCCAAAATGGTCTATAATGATGACATTTTATCATTTAATCTTTTGACTCTAAATGACTGTTGGATGTGAATTATGACTTTTTGAACTAAAATAAGTGTGTTTAAAGACATTTATGTGCCTGAAACGGGTCAAAATTGAAGCTTTTGAGTAAGCAAAACTCTGTAAAAATGGCAATTTTGGTCACTGTGAAGGTTTAAAAAGTGGTTATTCAACATGAGGCACGATCCAATTGACATTTTGAATCATTTTTGGTACATCCAAAAAACCAATTTTCGGATGAAAAACGATGACTCCGGACATGTCGAATGTTCCCAAAATGGTCTATAATGATGAAATTTTAACATTTAATCTTTTGACTCTAAATGACTGTTGGATGTGAATTATGACAATTTCAACTAAAATAAGTGTGTTCAAAGTCATTTCTGTGACTGAAACGGGTCAAAATTGAAGCTTTTAAATAAGCAAAACTCTGTAAAAATGGCCATTTTGGTCACTGTGAGGGTTTAAAAAGTGGTTATTCAACATGAGGCACGATCCAATTGACATTTTGAATCATTTTTGGTACAGTCCAAAAAATTAGTTTTCGGGTGAAAAACGATGACTCCCGACATGTCGAACGTTCCCAAAATGGTCTATAATGATGAAATGTTAACATTTAATCTTTTGACTCTAAATGACTGTTGGATGTGAATTATGACTTTTTCAACTAAAATAAGTGTGTTTAAATTCATTTCTGTGCCCGAAACTGGTCAAAATTGAAGCTTTTGAGTAAGCAAAACTCTGTAAAAATGGCAATTTTGGTCACTGTGAGGGTTTAAAAAGTGGTTATTCAACATGAGGCACAATCCAATTGACATTTTGAATCATTTTTGGTACAGTCCAAAAAATCAATTTTCGGATGAAAAAACGATGACTCCGGACATGTCGAACGTTCCCAAAATGGTCTATAATAATGAAATGTTATCATTTAATCTTTTGACTCTAAATGACTGTTGGATGTGAATTATGACTTTTTCAACTAAAATAAGTGTGTTTAAAGTCATTTCTGTGCCTGAAACGGGTCAAAATTGAAGCTTTTGAGTAAGCAAAAGTCTGTAAAAATGGCAATTTTGGTCACAGTGAGGGGTTAAAAAGTGGTTATTCAACATGAGGCACGATCCAATTGACATTTTGAATCATTTTTTGTACAGTCCAAAAAATCAATTTTCGGATGAAAAACGATGACTCCGGACATGTCGAACGTTCCCAAAATGGTCTATAATGATCAAATTTTAACATTTAATCTTTTGACTCTAAATGACTGTTGGATGTGAATTATGACTTTTTCAACTAAAATAAGTGTGTTTAAAGTCATTTCTGTGCCTGAAACGGGTCAAAATTGAAGCTTTTGAGTAAGCAAAACTCTGTAAAAATGGCAATTTTGGTCACTGTGAGGGTTTAAAAAGTGGTTATTCAACATGAGGCACGATCCAATTGACATTTTGAATCATTTTTGGTACAGTCCAAAAAATCAATTTTCGGATGAAAAACGATGACTCCGGACATGTCGAACGTTCCCAAAATGGTCTATAATGATGAAATTTTAACATTTAATCTTTTGACTCTAAATGACTGTTGGATGTGAATTATGACTTTTTCAACTAAAATAAGTGTGTTTAAAGTCATTTCTGTGCCTGAAACGGGTCAAAATTGAAGCTTTTGAGTAAGCAAAACTCTGTAAAAATGGCAATTTTGGTCACTGTGAAGGTTTAAAAAGTGGTTATTCAACATGAGGCACGATCCAATTGACATTTTGAATCATTTTTGGTATAGTCCAAAAAATCAGTTTTCGGATGAAAAACGATGACTCCGGACATGTCAAACGTTCCCAAAATGGTCTATAATGATGAAATTTTAACATTTAATCTTTTGACTCTAAATGACTGTTGGATGTGAATTATGACTTTTTCAACTAAAATAAGTGTGTTTAAAGTCATTTCTGTGCCTGAAACGGGTCAAAATTGAAGCTTTTGAGTAAGCAAAACTCTGTAAAAATGGCAATTTTGGTCACTGTGAGGGTTTAAAAAGTGGTTATTCAACATGAGGCACGATCCAATTGACATTTTGAATCATTTTTGGTACAGTCCAAAAAATCGATTTTCGGATGAAAAACGATGACTCCGGACATGTCGAACGTTCCCAAAATGGTCTATAATGATGACATTTTATCATTTAATCTTTTGACTCTAAATGACTGTTGGATGTGAATTATGACTTTTTGAACTAAAATAAGTGTGTTTAAAGACATTTATGTGCCTGAAACGGGTCAAAATTGAAGCTTTTGAGTAAGCAAAACTCTGTAAAAATGGCAATTTTGGTCACTGTGAAGGTTTAAAAAGTGGTTATTCAACATGAGGCACGATCCAATTGACATTTTGAATCATTTTTGGTATAGTCCAAAAAATCAGTTTTCGGATGAAAAACGATGACTCCGGACATGTCAAACGTTCCCAAAATGGTCTATAATGATGAAATTTTAACATTTAATCTTTTGACTCTAAATGACTGTTGGATGTGAATTATGACTTTTTCAACTAAAATAAGTGTGTTTAAAGTCATTTCTGTGCCTGAAACGGGTCAAAATTGAAGCTTTTGAGTAAGCAAAACTCTGTAAAAATGGCAATTTTGGTCACTGTGAGGGTTTAAAAAGTGGTTATTCAACATGAGGCATGATCCAATTGACATTTTGAATCATTTTTGGTACAGTCCAAAAAATCGATTTTCGGATGAAAAACGATGACTCCGGACATGTTGAACGTTCCCAAAATGGTCTATAATGATGAAATTTTAACATTTAATCTTTTGACTCTAAATGACTGTTGGATGTGAATTATGACTTTTTCAACTAAAATAAGTGTGTTTAAAGTCATTTCTGTGCCTGAAACGGGTCAAAATTGAAGCTTTTGAGTAAGCAAAACTCTGTAAAAATGGCAATTTTGGTCACTGTGAGGGTTTAAAAAGTGGTTATTGAACATGAGGCATGATCCAATTGACATTTTGAATCATTTTTGGTACAGTCCAAAAAATCGATTTTCGGATGAAAAACGATGACTCCGGACATGTCGAACGTTCCCAAAATGGTCTATAATGATGACATTTTATCATTTAATCTTTTGACTCTAAATGACTGTTGGATGTGAATTATGACTTTTTGAACTAAAATAAGTGTGTTTAAAGACATTTATGTGCCTGAAACGGGTCAAAATTGAAGCTTTTGAGTAAGCAAAACTCTGTAAAAATGGCAATTTTGGTCACTGTGAAGGTTTAAAAAGTGGTTATTCAACATGAGGCACGATCCAATTGACATTTTGAATCATTTTTGGTATAGTCCAAAAAATCAGTTTTCGGATGAAAAACGATGACTCCGGACATGTCAAACGTTCCCAAAATGGTCTATAATGATGAAATTTTAACATTTAATCTTTTGACTCTAAATGACTGTTGGATGTGAATTATGACAATTTCAACTAAAATAAGTGTGTTCAAAGTCATTTCTGTGACTGAAACGGGTCAAAATTGAAGCTTTTAAATAAGCAAAACTCTGTAAAAATGGCCATTTTGGTCACTGTGAGGGTTTAAAAAGTGGTTATTCAACATGAGGCACGATCCAATTGACATTTTGAATCATTTTTGGTACACTCCAAAAAATCAATTTTCGGATGAAAAACGATGACTCCGGACATGTCAAACGTTCCCAAAATGGATTATAATGATGAAATTTTAACATTTAATCTTTTGACTCTAAATGACTGTTGGATGTGAATTATGACTTTTTCAACTAAAATAAGTGTGTTTAAAGTCATTTCTGTGCCTGAAACGGGTCAAAATTGAAGCTTTTGAGTAAGCAAAAGTCTGTAAAAATGGCAATTTTGGTCACAGTGAGGGGTTAAAAAGTGGTTATTCAACATGAGGCACGATCCAATTGACATTTTGAATCATTTTTTGTACAGTCCAAAAAATCAATTTTCGGATGAAAAACGATGACTCCGGACATGTCGAACGTTCCCAAAATGGTCTATAATGATCAAATTTTAACATTTAATCTTTTGACTCTAAATGACTGTTGGATGTGAATTATGACTTTTTCAACTAAAATAAGTGTGTTTAAAGTCATTTCTGTGCCTGAAACGGGTCAAAATTGAAGCTTTTGAGTAAGCAAAACTCTGTAAAAATGGCAATTTTGGTCACTGTGAGGGTTTAAAAAGTGGTTATTCAACATGAGGCACGATCCAATTGACATTTTGATTCATTTTTGGTACAGTCCAAAAAATCAATTTTCGGATGAAAAACGATGACTCCGGACATGTCGAACGTTCCCAAAATGGTCTATAATGATGAAATTTTAACATTTAATCTTTTGACTCTAAATGACTGTTGTATGTGAATTATAACTTTTTAAACTAAAATAAGTGTGTTTAAAGTCATTTCTGTGCCTGAAACGGGTCAAAATTGAAGCTTTTGAGTAAGCAAAACTCTGTAAAAATGGCAATTTTGGTCACTGTGAAGGTTTAAAAAGTGGTTATTCAACATGAGGCACGATCCAATTGACATTTTGAATCATTTTTGGTATAGTCCAAAAAATCAGTTTTCGGATGAAAAACGATGACTCCGGACATGTCAAACGTTCCCAAAATGGTCTATAATGATGAAATTTTAACATTTAATCTTTTGACTCTAAATGACTGTTGGATGTGAATTATGACTTTTTCAACTAAAATAAGTGTGTTTAAAGTCATTTCTGTGCCTGAAACGGGTCAAAATTGAAGCTTTTGAGTAAGCAAAACTCTGTAAAAATGGCAATTTTGGTCACTGTGAGGGTTTAAAAAGTGGTTATTCAACATGAGGCACGATCCAATTGACATTTTGAATCATTTTTGGTACAGTCCAAAAAATCAATTTTCGGATGAAAAAACGATGACTCCGGACATGTCGAACGTTCCCAAAATGGTCTATAATGATGACATTTTATCATTTAATCTTTTGACTCTAAATGACTGTTGGATGTGAATTATGACTTTTTGAACTAAAATAAGTGTGTTTAAAGACATTTATGTGCCTGAAACGGGTCAAAATTGAAGCTTTTGAGTAAGCAAAACTCTGTAAAAATGGCAATTTTGGTCAATGTGAGGATTTAAAAGTGGTTATTCAACATGAGGCACGATCCAATTGACATTTTGAATCATTTTTGGTACAGTCCAAAAAATCAATTTTCGGATGAAAAACGATGACTCCGGACATGTCGAACGTTCCCAAAATGGTCTATAATGATGAAATTTTAACATTTAATCTTTTGACTCTAAATGACAGTTGGATGTGAATTATGACATTTTCAACTAAAATAAGTGTGTTTAAAGTCATTTCTGTGCCTGAAACGGGTCAAAATTGAAGCTTTTGAGTAAGCAAAACTCAGTAAAAATGGCAATTTTGGTCACTGTGAGGGTTTAAAAAGTGGTTATTCAACATGAGGCACGATACAATTGACATTTTGAATCATTTTTGGTACAGTCCAAAAAATCAATTTTCGGATGAAAAACGATGACTCCGGACATGTCGAACGTTCCCAAAATGGTCTATAATGATGAAATTTTAACATTTAATCTTTTGACTCTAAATGACTGTTGGATGTGAATTATGACTTTTTCAACTAAAATAAGTGTGTTTAAAGTTATTTCTGTGACTGAAACGGGTCAAAATTGAAGCTTTTAAATAAGCAAAACTCTGTAAAAATGGCCATTTTGGTCACTGTGAGGGTTTAAAAAGTGGTTATTCAACATGAGGCACGATCCAATTGACATTTTGAGTCATTTTGGTACAGTCCAAAAAATCAATTTTCGGATGAAAAACGATGACTCCGGTCATGTCAAACATTCCCAAAATGGTCTATAATGATGAAATTTTAACATTTAATCTTTTGACTCTAAATGATTTTTTATATGTGAATTATGACTTTTTCAACTAAAATAAGTGTGTTTAAAGTCATTTCTGTGCCTGAAACAGGTCAACATTGAAGCTTTTGAGTAAGCAAAACTCTGTAAAAATGTCAATTTTGGTCACTGTGAGGGTTTAAAAAGTGGTTATTCAACATGAGGCACGATCCAATTGACATTTTGAATCATTTTTGGTACAGTCCAAAAAATCAATTTTCGGATGAAAAACGATGACTCCGGACATGTCGAACGTTCCCAAAATGGTCTATAATGATGAAATTTTAACATTTAATCTTTTGACTCTAAATGACTGTTGGATGTGAATTATGACCTTTTCAACTAAAATAAGTGTTTAAAGTCATTTCTGTGCCTGAAACGGGTCAAAATTGAAGCTTTTGATTAAGCAAAACTCTGTAAAAATGGCAATTTTGGTCACTGTGAGGGTTTAAAAAGTGGTTATTCAGCATGAGGCACGATCCAATTGACATTTTGAATCATTTTTGGTACATCCAAAAAACCAATTTTCGGATGAAAAACGATGACTCCGGACATGTCGAATGTTCCCAAAATGGTCTATAATGATGAAATGTTAACATTTAATCTTTTGACTCTAAATGACTGTTGGATGTGAATTATGACAATTTCAACTAAAATAAGTGTGTTCAAAGTCATTTCTGTGACTGAAACGGGTCAAAATTGAAGCTTTTAAATAAGCAAAACTCTGTAAAAATGGCCATTTTGGTCACTGTGAGGGTTTAAAAAGTGGTTATTCAACATGAGGCACGATCCAATTGACATTTTGAATCATTTTTGGTACAGTCCAAAAAATCAGTTTTCGGGTGAAAAACGATGACTCCCGACATGTCGAACGTTCCCAAAATGGTCTATAATGATGAAATGTTAACATTTAATCTTTTGACTCTAAATGACTGTTGGATGTGAATTATGACTTTTTCAACTAAAATAAGTGTGTTTAAATTCATTTCTGTGCCCGAAACTGGTCAAAATTGAAGCTTTTGTGTAAGCAAAACTCTGTAAAAATGGCAATTTTGGTCACTGTGAGGGTTTAAAAAGTGGTTATTCAACATGAGGCACAATCCAATTGACATTTTGAATCATTTTTGGTACAGTCCAAAAAATCAATTTTCGGATGAAAAAACGATGACTCCGGACATGTCGAACGTTCCCAAAATGGTCTATAATAATGAAATTTTATCATTTAATCTTTTGACTCTAAATGACTGTTGGATGTGAATTATGACTTTTTCAACTAAAATAAGTGTGTTTAAAGTCATTTCTGTGACTGAAACGGGTCAAAATTGAAGCTTTTGAGTAAGCAAAACTCTGTAAAAATGGCCATTTTGGTCACTGTGATGGTTTAAAAAGTGGTTATTCAACATGAGGCACAATCCAATTGACATTTTGAATCATTTTTGATACAGTCCAAAAAAAAAATCAATTTTCGGATGAAAAACGATGACTCCGGACATGTCGAACGTTCCCAAAATGGTCTATAATGATGAAATTTTAACATTTAATCTTTTGACTCTAAATGAATGTTGGATGTGAATTATGACAATTTCAACTAAAATAAGTGTGTTCAAAGTCATTTCTGTGACTGAAACGGGTCAAAATTGAAGCTTTTAAATAAGCAAAACTCTGTAAAAATGGCCATTTTGGTCACTGTGAGGGTTTAAAAAGTGGTTATTCAACATGAGGCACGATCCAATTGACATTTTGAATCATTTTTGGTACAGTCCAAAAAATCAATTTTCGGATGTAAAACGATGACTCTGGACATGTCAAACGTTCCCAAAATGGACTATAATGATGAAATTTTAACATTTTATCTTTTGACTCTAAATGATTTTTTATATGTGAATTATGACTTTTTCAACTAAAATAAGTGTGTTTAAAGTCATTTCTGTGCCTGAAACAGGTCAAAATTGAAGCTTTTGAGTAAGCAAAACTCTGTAAAAATGTCAATTTTGGTCACTGTGAGGGTTTAAAAAGTGGTTATTCAACATGAGGCACGATCCAATTGACATTTTGAATCATTTTTGGTACAGTCCAAAAAAATCAATTTTCGGATGAAAAACAATGACTCCGGACATGTCGAACGTTCCCAAAATGGTCTATAATGATGACATTTTAACATTTAATCTTTTGACTCTAAATGACTGTTGGATGTGAATTATGACTTTTTCAACTAAAATAAGTGTGTTTAAAGTCATTTCTGTGACTGAAACGGGTCAAAATTGAAGCTTTTAAATAAGCAAAACTCTGTAAAAATGGCCATTTTGGTCACTGTGAGGGTTTAAAAAGTGGTTATTCAACATGAGGCACGATCCAATTGACATTTTGAATCATTTTTTGTACAGTCCAAAAAATTAATTTTCGGATGAAAAACGATGACTCCGGACATGTCGAACATTCCCAAAATGGTCTATAATGATGAAATTTTAACATATAATCTTTTGACTCTAAATGACTGTTGGATGTGAATTATGACTTTTTCAACTAAAATAAGTGTGTTTAAAGTCATTTCTGTGCCTGAAACGGGTCAAAATTGAAGCTTTTGAGTAAGCAAAACTCTGTAAAAATGGCAATTTTGGTCACTGTGAGGGTTTAAAAAGTGGTTATTCAACATGAGGCACGATCCAATTGACATTTTGAATCATTTTTGGTACAGTCCAAAAAATCAGTTTTCGGATGAAAAACGATGACTCCCGACATGTCGAACGTTCCCCAAAATTGTCTATAATGATGAAATGTTAACATTTAATCTTTTGACTCTAAATGACTGTTGGATGTGAATTATGACTTTTTCAACTAAAATAAGTGTGTTTAAATTCATTTCTGTGCCCGAAACTGGTCAAAATTGAAGCTTTTGAGTAAGCAAAACTCTGTAAAAATGGCAATTTTGGTCACTGTGAGGGTTTAAAAAGTGGTTATTCAACATGAGGCACGATCCAATTGACATTTTGAATCATTTTTGGTACAGTCCAAAAAATCAATTTTCGGATGAAAAAACGATGACTCCGGACATGTCGAACGTTCCCAAAATGGTCTATAATGATGAAATTTTATCATTTAATCTTTTGACTCTAAATGACTGTTGGATGTGAATTATGACTTTTTGAACTAAAATAAGTGTGTTTAAAGACATTTATGTGCCTGAAACGGGTCAAAATTGAAGCTTTTGAGTAAGCAAAACTCTGTAAAAATGGCAATTTTGGTCAATGTGAGGATTTAAAAGTGGTTATTCAACATGAGGCACGATCCAATTGACATTTTGAATCATTTTTGGTACAGTCCAAAAAATCAATTTTCGGATGAAAAACGATGACTCCGGACATGTCGAACGTTCCCAAAATGGTCTATAATGATGAAATTTTAACATTTAATCTTTTGACTCTAAATGACAGTTGGATGTGAATTATGACATTTTCAACTAAAATAAGTGTGTTTAAAGTCATTTCTGTGCCTGAAACGGGTCAAAATTGAAGCTTTTGAGTAAGCAAAACTCAGTAAAAATGGCAATTTTGGTCACTGTGAGGGTTTAAAAAGTGGTTATTCAACATGAGGCACGATACAATTGACATTTTGAATCATTTTTGGTACAGTCCAAAAAATCAATTTTCGGATGAAAAACGATGACTCCGGACATGTCGAACGTTCCCAAAATGGTCTATAATGATGAAATTTTATCATTTAATCTTTTGACTCTAAATGACTGTTGGATGTGAATTATGACTTTTTGAACTAAAATAAGTGTGTTTAAAGACATTTATGTGCCTGAAACGGGTCAAAATTGAAGCTTTTGAGTAAGCAAAACTCTGTAAAAATGGCAATTTTGGTCAATGTGAGGATTTAAAAGTGGTTATTCAACATGAGGCACGATCCAATTGACATTTTGAATCATTTTTGGTACAGTCCAAAAAATCAATTTTCGGATGAAAAACGATGACTCCGGACATGTCGAACGTTCCCAAAATGGTCTATAATGATGAAATTTTAACATTTAATCTTTTGACTCTAAATGACTGTTGGATGTGAATTATGACTTTTTCAACTAAAATAAGTGTGTTTAAAGTTATTTCTGTGACTGAAACGGGTCAAAATTGAAGCTTTTAAATAAGCAAAACTCTGTAAAAATGGCCATTTTGGTCACTGTGAGGGTTTAAAAAGTGGTTATTCAACATGAGGCACGATCCAATTGACATTTTGAGTCATTTTTGGTAGAGTCCAAAAAATCAATTTTCGGATGAAAAACGATGACTCCGGTCATGTCAAACATTCCCAAAATGGTCTATAATGATGAAATTTTAACATTTAATCTTTTGACTCTAAATTATTTTTTTATATGTGAATTATGACTTTTTCAACTAAAATAAGTGTGTTTAAAGTCATTTCTGTGCCTGAAACAGGTCAAAATTGAAGCTTTTGAGTAAGCAAAACTTTGTAAAAATGTCAATTTTGGTCACTGTGAGGGTTTAAAAAGTGGTTATTCAACATGAGGCACGATCCAATTGACATTTTGAATCATTTTTGGTACAGTCCAAAAAATCAATTTTCGGATGAAAAACGATGACTCCGGACATGTCGAACGTTCCCAAAATGGTCTATAATGATGAAATTTTAACATTTAATCTTTTGACTCTAAATGACTGTTGGATGTGAATTATGACCTTTTCAACTAAAATAAGTGTTTAAAGTCATTTCTGTGCCTGAAACGGGTCAAAATTGAAGCTTTTGAGTAAGCAAAAATCTGGAAAAATGGCAATTTTGGTCACTGTGAGGGTTTAAAAAGTGGTTATTCAGCATGAGGCACGATCCAATTGACATTTTGAATCATTTTTGGTACATCCAAAAAACCAATTTTCGGATGAAAAACGATGACTCCGGACATGTCGAATGTTCCCAAAATGGTCTATAATGATGAAATTTTAACATTTAATCTTTTGACTCTAAATGACTGTTGGATGTGAATTATGACTTTTTCAACTAAAATAAGTGTGTTTAAAGTTATTTCTGTGACTGAAACGGGTCAAAATTGAAGCTTTTAAATAAGCAAAACTCTGTAAAAATGGCCATTTTGGTCACTGTGAGGGTTTAAAAAGTGGTTATTCAACATGAGGCACGATCCAATTGACATTTTGAGTCATTTTTGGTACAGTCCAAAAAATCAATTTTCGGATGAAAAACGATGACTCCGGTCATGTCAAACATTCCCAAAATGGTCTATAATGATGAAATTTTAACATTTAATCTTTTGACTCTAAATTATTTTTTTATATGTGAATTATGACTTTTTCAACTAAAATAAGTGTGTTTAAAGTCATTTCTGTGCCTGAAACAGGTCAAAATTGAAGCTTTTGAGTAAGCAAAACTTTGTAAAAATGTCAATTTTGGTCACTGTGAGGGTTTAAAAAGTGGTTATTCAACATGAGGCACGATCCAATTGACATTTTGAATCATTTTTGGTACAGTCCAAAAAATCAATTTTCGGATGAAAAACGATGACTCCGGACATGTCGAACGTTCCCAAAATGGTCTATAATGATGAAATTTTAACATTTAATCTTTTGACTCTAAATGACTGTTGGATGTGAATTATGACCTTTTCAACTAAAATAAGTGTTTAAAGTCATTTCTGTGCCTGAAACGGGTCAAAATTGAAGCTTTTGAGTAAGCAAAAATCTGGAAAAATGGCAATTTTGGTCACTGTGAGGGTTTAAAAAGTGGTTATTCAGCATGAGGCACGATCCAATTGACATTTTGAATCATTTTTGGTACATCCAAAAAACCAATTTTCGGATGAAAAACGATGACTCCGGACATGTCGAATGTTCCCAAAATGGTCTATAATGATGAAATTTTAACATTTAATCTTTTGACTCTAAATGACTGTTGGATGTGAATTATGACAATTTCAACTAAAATAAGTGTGTTCAAAGTCATTTCTGTGACTGAAACGGGTCAAAATTGAAGCTTTTAAATAAGCAAAACTCTGTAAAAATGGCCATTTTGGTCACTGTGAGGGTTTAAAAAGTGGTTATTCAACATGAGGCACGATCCAATTGACATTTTGAATCATTTTTGGTACAGTCCAAAAAATCAGTTTTCGGGTGAAAAACGATGACTCCCGACATGTCGAACGTTCCCAAAATGGTCTATAATGATGAAATGTTAACATTTAATCTTTTGACTCTAAATGACTGTTGGATGTGAATTATGACTTTTTCAACTAAAATAAGTGTGTTTAAATTCATTTCTGTGCCCGAAACTGGTCAAAATTGAAGCTTTTGAGTAAGCAAAACTCTGTAAAAATGGCAATTTTGGTCACTGTGAGGGTTTAAAAAGTGGTTATTCAACATGAGGCACAATCCAATTGACATTTTGAATCATTTTTGGTACAGTCCAAAAAATCAATTTTCGGATGAAAAAACGATGACTCCGGACATGTCGAACGTTCCCAAAATGGTCTATAATAATGAAATTTTATCATTTAATCTTTTGACTCTAAATGACTGTTGGATGTGAATTATGACTTTTTCAACTAAAATAAGTGTGTTTAAAGTCATTTCTGTGACTGAAACGGGTCAAAATTGAAGCTTTTGAGTAAGCAAAACTCTGTAAAAATGGCCATTTTGGTCACTGTGATGGTTTAAAAAGTGGTTATTCAACATGAGGCACAATCCAATTGACATTTTGAATCATTTTTGATACAGTCCAAAAAAATCAATTTTCGGATGAAAAACGATGACTCCGGACATGTCGAACGTTCCCAAAATGGTCTATAATGATGAAATTTTAACATTTAATCTTTTGACTCTAAATGACTGTTGGATGTGAATTATGACAATTACAACTAAAATAAGTGTGTTCAAAGTCATTTCTGTGACTGAAACGGGTCAAAATTGAAGCTTTTAAATAAGCAAAACTCTGTAAAAATGGCCATTTTGGTCACTGTGAGGGTTTAAAAAGTGGTTATTCAACATGAGGCACGATCCAATTGACATTTTGAATCATTTTTGGTACAGTCCAAAAAATCAATTTTCGGATGAAAAACGATGACTCCGGACATGTCAAACGTTCCCAAAATGGACTATAATGATGAAATTTTAACATTTAATCTTTTGACTCTAAATGACTGTTGGATGTGAATTATGACTTTTTCAACTAAAATAAGTGTGTTTAAAGTCATTTCTGTGCCTGAAACGGGTCAAAATTGAAGCTTTTGAGTAAGCAAAAGTCTGTAAAAATGGCAATTTTGGTCACAGTGAGGGGTTAAAAAGTGGTTATTCAACATGAGGCACGATCCAATTGACATTTTGAATCATTTTTTGTACAGTCCAAAAAATCAATTTTCGGATGAAAAACGATGACTCCGGACATGTCGAACGTTCCCAAAATGGTCTATAATGATCAAATTTTAACATTTAATCTTTTGACTCTAAATGACTGTTGGATGTGAATTATGACTTTTTCAACTAAAATAAGTGTGTTTAAAGTCATTTCTGTGCCTGAAACGGGTCAAAATTGAAGCTTTTGAGTAAGCAAAACTCTGTAAAAATGGCAATTTTGGTCACTGTGAGGGTTTAAAAAGTGGTTATTCAACATGAGGCACGATCCAATTGACATTTTGAATCATTTTTGGTACAGTCCAAAAAATCAATTTTCGGATGAAAAACGATGACTCCGGACATGTCGAACGTTCCCAAAATGGTCTATAATGATGAAATTTTAACATTTAATCTTTTGACTCTAAATGACTGTTGGATGTGAATTATGACTTTTTCAACTAAAATAAGTGTGTTTAAAGTCATTTCTGTGCCTGAAACGGGTCAAAATTGAAGCTTTTGAGTAAGCAAAACTCTGTAAAAATGGCAATTTTGGTCACTGTGAGGGTTTAAAAAGTGGTTATTCAACATGAGGCACGATCCAATTGACATTTTGAATCATTTTTGGTATAGTCCAAAAAATCAGTTTTCGGATGAAAAACGATGACTCCGGACATGTCAAACGTTCCCAAAATGGTCTATAATGATGAAATTTTAACATTTAATCTTTTGACTCTAAATGACTGTTGGATGTGAATTATGACTTTTTCAACTAAAATAAGTGTGTTTAAAGTCATTTCTGTGCCTGAAACAGGTCAAAATTGAAGCTTTTGAGTAAGCAAAACTCTGTAAAAATGGCAATTTTGGTCACTGTGAGGGTTTAAAAAGTGGTTATTCAACATGAGGCACGATCCAATTGACATTTTGAATCATTTTTGGTACAGTCCAAAAAATCAATTTTCGGATGAAAAAACGATGACTCCGGACATGTCGAACGTTCCCAAAATGGTCTATAATGATGAAATTTTATCATTTAATCTTTTGACTCTAAATGACTGTTGGATGTGAATTATGACTTTTTGAACTAAAATAAGTGTGTTTAAAGACATTTATGTGCCTGAAACGGGTCAAAATTGAAGCTTTTGAGTAAGCAAAACTCTGTAAAAATGGCAATTTTGGTCAATGTGAGGATTTAAAAGTGGTTATTCAACATGAGGCACGATCCAATTGACATTTTGAATCATTTTTGGTACAGTCCAAAAAATCAATTTTCGGATGAAAAACGATGACTCCGGACATGTCGAACGTTCCCAAAATGGTCTATAATGATGAAATTTTAACATTTAATCTTTTGACTCTAAATGACAGTTGGATGTGAATTATGACATTTTCAACTAAAATAAGTGTGTTTAAAGTCATTTCTGTGCCTGAAACGGGTCAAAATTGAAGCTTTTGAGTAAGCAAAACTCAGTAAAAATGGCAATTTTGGTCACTGTGAGGGTTTAAAAAGTGGTTATTCAACATGAGGCACGATACAATTGACATTTTGAATCATTTTTGGTACAGTCCAAAAAATCAATTTTCGGATGAAAAACGATGACTCCGGACATGTCGAACGTTCCCAAAATGGTCTATAATGATGAAATTTTAACATTTAATCTTTTGACTCTAAATGACTGTTGGATGTGAATTATGACTTTTTCAACTAAAATAAGTGTGTTTAAAGTTATTTCTGTGACTGAAACGGGTCAAAATTGAAGCTTTTAAATAAGCAAAACTCTGTAAAAATGGCCATTTTGGTCACTGTGAGGGTTTAAAAAGTGGTTATTCAACATGAGGCACGATCCAATTGACATTTTGAGTCATTTTTGGTACAGTCCAAAAAATCAATTTTCGGATGAAAAACGATGACTCTGGACATGTCAAACGTTCCCAAAATGGACTATAATGATGAAATTTTAACATTTAATCTTTTGACTCTAAATGACTGTTGGATGTGAATTATGACTTTTTCAACTAAAATAAGTGTGTTTAAAGTCATTTCTGTGCCTGAAACGGGTCAAAATTGAAGCTTTTGAGTAAGCAAAAGTCTGTAAAAATGGCAATTTTGGTCACAGTGAGGGGTTAAAAAGTGGTTATTCAACATGAGGCACGATCCAATTGACATTTTGAATCATTTTTTGTACAGTCCAAAAAATCAATTTTCGGATGAAAAACGATGACTCCGGACATGTCGAACGTTCCCAAAATGGTCTATAATGATCAAATTTTAACATTTAATCTTTTGACTCTAAATAACTGTTGGATGTGAATTATGACTTTTTCAACTAAAATAAGTGTGTTTAAAGTCATTTCTGTGCCTGAAACGGGTCAAAATTGAAGCTTTTGAGTAAGCAAAACTCTGTAAAAATGGCAATTTTGGTCACTGTGAGGGTTTAAAAAGTGGTTATTCAACATGAGGCACGATCCAATTAACATTTTGAATAATTTTTGGTACAGTCCAAAAAATCAATTTTCGGATGAAAAACGATGACTCCGGACATGTCGAACGTTCCCAAAATGGTCTATAATGATGAAATTTTAACATTTAATCTTTTGACTCTAAATGACTGTTGGATGTGAATTATGACTTTTTCAACTAAAATAAGTGTGTTTAAAGTCATTTCTGTGCCTGAAACGGGTCAAAATTGAAGCTTTTGAGTAAGCAAAAGTCTGTAAAAATGGCAATTTTGGTCACAGTGAGGGGTTAAAAAGTGGTTATTCAACATGAGGCACGATCCAATTGACATTTTGAATCATTTTTGGTACAGTCCAAAAAATCAATTTTCGGATGAAAAACGATGACTCCGGATATGTCGAACGTTCCCAAAATGGTCTATAATGATCAAATTTTAACATTTAATCTTTTGACTCTAAATGACTGTTGGATGTGAATTATGACTTTTTCAACTAAAATAAGTGTGTTTAAAGTCATTTCTGTGCCTGAAACGGGTCAAAATTGAAGCTTTTGAGTAAGCAAAACTCTGTAAAAATGGCAATTTTGGTCACTGTGAGGGTTTAAAAAGTGGTTATTCAACATGAGGCACGATCCAATTGACATTTTGAATCATTTTTGGTACAGTCCAAAAAATCAATTTTCGGATGAAAAACGATGACTCCGGACATGTCGAACGTTCCCAAAATGGTCTATAATGATGAAATTTTAACATTTAATCTTTTGACTCTAAATGACTGTTGGATGTGAATTATGACTTTTTCAACTAAAATAAGTGTGTTTAAATTCATTTCTGTGCCTGAAACGGGTCAAAATTGAAGCTTTTGAGTAAGCAAAACTCTGTAAAAATGGCAATTTTGGTCACTGTGAGGGTTTAAAAAGTGGTTATTCAACATGAGGCACGATCCAATTGACATTTTGAATCATTTTTGGTACAGTCCAAAAAATCAGTTTTCGGATGAAAAACGATGACTCCGGACATGTCGAACGTTCCCAAAATGGTCTATAATGATGACATTTTAACATTTAATCTTTTGACTCTAAATGACTGTTGGATGTGAATTATGACAATTTCAACTAAAATAAGTGTGTTTAACTTATTTCTGTGACTGAAACGGGTCAAAATTGAAGCTTTTAAATGAGCAAAACTCTGTAAAAATGGCCATTTTGGTCACTGTGAGGGTTTAAAAAGTGGTTATTCAACATGAGGCACGATCCAATTGACATTTTGAGTCATTTTTGGTACAGTCCAAAAAATCAATTTTCGGATGAAAAACGATGACTCCGGACATGTCAAACATTCCCAAAATGGTCTATAATGATGAAATTTTAACATTTAATCTTTTGACTCTAAATGATTTTTTATATGTGAATTATGACTTTTTCAACTAAAATAAGTGTGTTTAAAGTCATTTCTGTGCCTGAAACAGGTCAAAATTGAAGCTTTTGAGTAAGCAAAACTCTGTAAAAATGTCAATTTTGGTCACTGTGAGGGTTTAAAAAGTGGTTATTCAACATGAGGCACGATCCAATTGACATTTTGAATCATTTTTGGTACAGTCCAAAAAATCAGTTTTCGGATGAAAAACGATGACTCCGGACATGTCGAAAATTCCCAAAATGGTCTATAATGATGAAATTTTAACATTTAATCTTTTGACTCTAAATGACTGTTGGATGTGAATTATGACAATTTCAACTAAAATAAGTGTGTTTAAAGTTATTTCTGTGACTGAAACGGGTCAAAATTTAAGCTTTTAAATAAGCAAAACTCTGTAAAAATGGCCATTTTGGTCACTGTGAGGGTTTAAAAAGTGGTTATTCAACATGAGGCACGATCCAATTGACATTTTGAGTCATTTTTGGTACAGTCCAAAAAATCAATTTTCGGATGAAAAACGATGACTCCGGACATGTCAAACATTCCCAAAATGGTCTATAATGATGAAATTTTAACATTTAATCTTTTGACTCTAAATGATTTTTTATATGTGAATTATGACTTTTTCAACTAAAATAAGTGTGTTTAAAGTCATTTCTGTGCCTGAAACAGGTCAAAATTGAAGCTTTTGAGTAAGCAAAACTCTGTAAAAATGTCAATTTTGGTCACTGTGAGGGTTTAAAAAGTGGTTATTCAACATGAGGCACGATCCAATTGACATTTTGAATCATTTTTGGTACAGTCCAAAAAATCAATTTTCGGATGAAAAACGATGACTCCGGACATGTCGAACGTTCCCAAAATGGTCTATAATGATGACATTTTAACATTTAATCTTTTGACTCTAAATGACTGTTGGATGTGAATTATGACTTTTTCAACTAAAATAAGTGTTTAAAGTCATTTCTGTGCCTGAAACGGGTCAAAATTGAAGCTTTTGAGTAAGCAAAACTCTGTAAAAATGGCAATTTTGGTCACTGTGAGGGTTTAAAAAGTGGTTATTCAGCATGAGGCACGATCCAATTGACATTTTGAATCATTTTTGGTACATCCAAAAAACCAATTTTCGGATGAAAAACGATGACTCAGGACATGTCGAATGTTCCCAAAATGGTCTATAATGATGAAATTTTAACATTTAATCTTTTGACTCTAAATGACTGTTGGATGTGAATTATGACAATTTCAACTAAAATAAGTGTGTTCAAAGTCATTTCTGTGACTGAAACAGGTCAAAATTGAAGCTTTTAAATAAGCAAAACTCTGTAAAAATGGCCATTTTGGTCACTGTGAGGGTTTAAAAAGTGGTTATTCAACATGAGGCACGATCCAATTAACATTTTGAATAATTTTTGGTACAGTCCAAAAAATCAATTTTCGGATGAAAAACGATGACTCCGGACATGTCGAACGTTCCCAAAATGGTCTATAATGATGAAATTTTAACATTTAATCTTTTGACTCTAAATGACTGTTGGATGTGAATTATGACTTTTTCAACTAAAATAAGTGTGTTTAAAGTCATTTCTGTGCCTGAAACGGGTCAAAATTGAAGCTTTTGAGTAAGCAAAAGTCTGTAAAAATGGCAATTTTGGTCACAGTGAGGGGTTAAAAAGTGGTTATTCAACATGAGGCACGATCCAATTGACATTTTGAATCATTTTTGGTACAGTCCAAAAAATCAATTTTCGGATGAAAAACGATGACTCCGGACATGTCGAACGTTCCCAAAATGGTCTATAATGATGAAATTTTAACATTTAATCTTTTGACTCTAAATGACTGTTGGATGTGAATTATGACTTTTTCAACTAAAATAAGTGTGTTTAAAGTCATTTCTGTGCCTGAAACGGGTCAAAATTGAAGCTTTTGAGTAAGCAAAACTCTGTAAAAATGGCAATTTTGGTCACTGTGAGGGTTTAAAAAGTGGTTATTCAACATGAGGCACGATCCAATTGACATTTTGAATCATTTTTGGTACAGTCCAAAAAATCAGTTTTCGGATGAAAAACGATGACTCCGGACATGTCGAACGTTCCCAAAATGGTCTATAATGATGACATTTTAACATTTAATCTTTTGACTCAAAATGACTGTTGGATGTGAATTATGACAATTTCAACTAAAATAAGTGTGTTTAACTTATTTCTGTGACTGAAACGGGTCAAAATTGAAGCTTTTAAATAAGCAAAACTCTGTAAAAATGGCCATTTTGGTCACTGTGAGGGTTTAAAAAGTGGTTATTCAACATGAGGCACGATCCAATTGACATTTTGAGTCATTTTTGGTACAGTCCAAAAAATCAATTTTCGGATGAAAAACGATGACTCCGGACATGTCAAACATTCCCAAAATGGTCTATAATGATGAAATTTTAACATTTAATCTTTTGACTCTAAATGATTTTTTATATGTGAATTATGACTTTTTCAACTAAAATAAGTGTGTTTAAAGTCATTTCTGTGCCTGAAACAGGTCAAAATTGAAGCTTTTGAGTAAGCAAAACTCTGTAAAAATGTCAATTTTGGTCACTGTGAGGGTTTAAAAAGTGGTTATTCAACATGAGGCACGATCCAATTGACATTTTGAATCATTTTTGGTACAGTCCAAAAAATCAGTTTTCGGATGAAAAACGATGACTCCGGACATGTCAAACATTCCCAAAATGGTCTATAATGATGAAATTTTAACATTTAATCTTTTGACTCTAAATGATTTTTTATATGTGAATTATGACTTTTTCAACTAAAATAAGTGTGTTTAAAGTCATTTCTGTGCCTGAAACAGGTCAAAATTGAAGCTTTTGAGTAAGCAAAACTTTGTAAAAATGTCAATTTTGGTCACTGTGAGGGTTTAAAAAGTGGTTATTCAACATGAGGCACGATCCAATTGACATTTTGAATCATTTTTGGTACAGTCCAAAAAATCAATTTTCGGATGAAAAACGATGACTCCGGACATGTCGAACGTTCCCAAAATGGTCTATAATGATGAAATTTTAACATTTAATCTTTTGACTCTAAATGACTGTTGGATGTGAATTATGACCTTTTCAACTAAAATAAGTGTTTAAAGTCATTTCTGTGCCTGAAACGGGTCAAAATTGAAGCTTTTGAGTAAGCAAAAATCTGGAAAAATGGCAATTTTGGTCACTGTGAGGGTTTAAAAAGTGGTTATTCAGCATGAGGCACGATCCAATTGACATTTTGAATCATTTTTGGTACATCCAAAAAACCAATTTTCGGATGAAAAACGATGACTCCGGACATGTCGAATGTTCCCAAAATGGTCTATAATGATGAAATTTTAACATTTAATCTTTTGACTCTAAATGACTGTTGGATGTGAATTATGACTTTTTCAACTAAAATAAGTGTGTTTAAAGTTATTTCTGTGACTGAAACGGGTCAAAATTGAAGCTTTTAAATAAGCAAAACTCTGTAAAAATGGCCATTTTGGTCACTGTGAGGGTTTAAAAAGTGGTTATTCAACATGAGGCACGATCCAATTGACATTTTGAGTCATTTTTGGTACAGTCCAAAAAATCAATTTTCGGATGAAAAACGATGACTCCGGTCATGTCAAACATTCCCAAAATGGTCTATAATGATGAAATTTTAACATTTAATCTTTTGACTCTAAATTATTTTTTTATATGTGAATTATGACTTTTTCAACTAAAATAAGTGTGTTTAAAGTCATTTCTGTGCCTGAAACAGGTCAAAATTGAAGCTTTTGAGTAAGCAAAACTTTGTAAAAATGTCAATTTTGGTCACTGTGAGGGTTTAAAAAGTGGTTATTCAACATGAGGCACGATCCAATTGACATTTTGAATCATTTTTGGTACAGTCCAAAAAATCAATTTTCGGATGAAAAACGATGACTCCGGACATGTCGAACGTTCCCAAAATGGTCTATAATGATGAAATTTTAACATTTAATCTTTTGACTCTAAATGACTGTTGGATGTGAATTATGACCTTTTCAACTAAAATAAGTGTTTAAAGTCATTTCTGTGCCTGAAACGGGTCAAAATTGAAGCTTTTGAGTAAGCAAAAATCTGGAAAAATGGCAATTTTGGTCACTGTGAGGGTTTAAAAAGTGGTTATTCAGCATGAGGCACGATCCAATTGACATTTTGAATCATTTTTGGTACATCCAAAAAACCAATTTTCGGATGAAAAACGATGACTCCGGACATGTCGAATGTTCCCAAAATGGTCTATAATGATGAAATTTTAACATTTAATCTTTTGACTCTAAATGACTGTTGGATGTGAATTATGACAATTTCAACTAAAATAAGTGTGTTCAAAGTCATTTCTGTGACTGAAACGGGTCAAAATTGAAGCTTTTAAATAAGCAAAACTCTGTAAAAATGGCCATTTTGGTCACTGTGAGGGTTTAAAAAGTGGTTATTCAACATGAGGCACGATCCAATTGACATTTTGAATCATTTTTGGTACAGTCCAAAAAATCAGTTTTCGGGTGAAAAACGATGACTCCCGACATGTCGAACGTTCCCAAAATGGTCTATAATGATGAAATGTTAACATTTAATCTTTTGACTCTAAATGACTGTTGGATGTGAATTATGACTTTTTCAACTAAAATAAGTGTGTTTAAATTCATTTCTGTGCCCGAAACTGGTCAAAATTGAAGCTTTTGAGTAAGCAAAACTCTGTAAAAATGGCAATTTTGGTCACTGTGAGGGTTTAAAAAGTGGTTATTCAACATGAGGCACAATCCAATTGACATTTTGAATCATTTTTGGTACAGTCCAAAAAATCAATTTTCGGATGAAAAAACGATGACTCCGGACATGTCGAACGTTCCCAAAATGGTCTATAATAATGAAATTTTATCATTTAATCTTTTGACTCTAAATGACTGTTGGATGTGAATTATGACTTTTTCAACTAAAATAAGTGTGTTTAAAGTCATTTCTGTGACTGAAACGGGTCAAAATTGAAGCTTTTGAGTAAGCAAAACTCTGTAAAAATGGCCATTTTGGTCACTGTGATGGTTTAAAAAGTGGTTATTCAACATGAGGCACAATCCAATTGACATTTTGAATCATTTTTGATACAGTCCAAAAAAATCAATTTTCGGATGAAAAACGATGACTCCGGACATGTCGAACGTTCCCAAAATGGTCTATAATGATGAAATTTTAACATTTAATCTTTTGACTCTAAATGACTGTTGGATGTGAATTATGACAATTACAACTAAAATAAGTGTGTTCAAAGTCATTTCTGTGACTGAAACGGGTCAAAATTGAAGCTTTTAAATAAGCAAAACTCTGTAAAAATGGCCATTTTGGTCACTGTGAGGGTTTAAAAAGTGGTTATTCAACATGAGGCACGATCCAATTGACATTTTGAATCATTTTTGGTACAGTCCAAAAAATCAATTTTCGGATGAAAAACGATGACTCCGGACATGTCAAACGTTCCCAAAATGGACTATAATGATGAAATTTTAACATTTAATCTTTTGACTCTAAATGACTGTTGGATGTGAATTATTTTTTTCAACTAAAATAAGTGTGTTTAAAGTCATTTCTGTGCCTGAAACGGGTCAAAATTGAAGCTTTTGAGTAAGCAAAAGTCTGTAAAAATGGCAATTTTGGTCACAGTGAGGGGTTAAAAAGTGGTTATTCAACATGAGGCACGATCCAATTGACATTTTGAATCATTTTTTGTACAGTCCAAAAAATCAATTTTCGGATGAAAAACGATGACTCCGGACATGTCGAACGTTCCCAAAATGGTCTATAATGATCAAATTTTAACATTTAATCTTTTGACTCTAAATGACTGTTGGATGTGAATTATGACTTTTTCAACTAAAATAAGTGTGTTTAAAGTCATTTCTGTGCCTGAAACGGGTCAAAATTGAAGCTTTTGAGTAAGCAAAACTCTGTAAAAATGGCAATTTTGGTCACTGTGAGGGTTTAAAAAGTGGTTATTCAACATGAGGCACGATCCAATTGACATTTTGAATCATTTTTGGTACAGTCCAAAAAATCAATTTTCGGATGAAAAACGATGACTCCGGACATGTCGAACGTTCCCAAAATGGTCTATAATGATGAAATTTTAACATTTAATCTTTTGACTCTAAATGACTGTTGGATGTGAATTATGACTTTTTCAACTAAAATAAGTGTGTTTAAAGTCATTTCTGTGCCTGAAACGGGTCAAAATTGAAGCTTTTGAGTAAGCAAAACTCTGTAAAAATGGCAATTTTGGTCACTGTGAGGGTTTAAAAAGTGGTTATTCAACATGAGGCACGATCCAATTGACATTTTGAATCATTTTTGGTATAGTCCAAAAAATCAGTTTTCGGATGAAAAACGATGACTCCGGACATGTCAAACGTTCCCAAAATGGTCTATAATGATGAAATTTTAACATTTAATCTTTTGACTCTAAATGACTGTTGGATGTGAATTATGACTTTTTCAACTAAAATAAGTGTGTTTAAAGTCATTTCTGTGCCTGAAACAGGTCAAAATTGAAGCTTTTGAGTAAGCAAAACTCTGTAAAAATGGCAATTTTGGTCACTGTGAGGGTTTAAAAAGTGGTTATTCAACATGAGGCACGATCCAATTGACATTTTGAATCATTTTTGGTACAGTCCAAAAAATCAATTTTCGGATGAAAAAACGATGACTCCGGACATGTCGAACGTTCCCAAAATGGTCTATAATGATGAAATTTTATCATTTAATCTTTTGACTCTAAATGACTGTTGGATGTGAATTATGACTTTTTGAACTAAAATAAGTGTGTTTAAAGACATTTATGTGCCTGAAACGGGTCAAAATTGAAGCTTTTGAGTAAGCAAAACTCTGTAAAAATGGCAATTTTGGTCAATGTGAGGATTTAAAAGTGGTTATTCAACATGAGGCACGATCCAATTGACATTTTGAATCATTTTTGGTACAGTCCAAAAAATCAATTTTCGGATGAAAAACGATGACTCCGGACATGTCGAACGTTCCCAAAATGGTCTATAATGATGAAATTTTAACATTTAATCTTTTGACTCTAAATGACAGTTGGATGTGAATTATGACATTTTCAACTAAAATAAGTGTGTTTAAAGTCATTTCTGTGCCTGAAACGGGTCAAAATTGAAGCTTTTGAGTAAGCAAAACTCAGTAAAAATGGCAATTTTGGTCACTGTGAGGGTTTAAAAAGTGGTTATTCAACATGAGGCACGATACAATTGACATTTTGAATCATTTTTGGTACAGTCCAAAAAATCAATTTTCGGATGAAAAACGATGACTCCGGACATGTCGAACGTTCCCAAAATGGTCTATAATGATGAAATTTTAACATTTAATCTTTTGACTCTAAATGACTGTTGGATGTGAATTATGACTTTTTCAACTAAAATAAGTGTGTTTAAAGTTATTTCTGTGACTGAAACGGGTCAAAATTGAAGCTTTTAAATAAGAAAAACTCTGTAAAAATGGCCATTTTGGTCACTGTGAGGGTTTAAAAAGTGGTTATTCAACATGAGGCACGATCCAATTGACATTTTGAGTCATTTTTGGTACAGTCCAAAAAATCAATTTTCGGATGAAAAACGATGACTCCGGTCATGTCAAACATTCCCAAAATGGTCTATAATGATGAAATTTTAACATTTAATCTTTTGACTCTAAATGATTTTTTATATGTGAATTATGACTTTTTCAACTAAAAGAAGTGTGTTTAAAGTCATTTCTGTGCCTGAAACAGGTCAAAATTGAAGCTTTTGAGTAAGCAAAACTCTGTAAAAATGTCAATTTTGGTCACTGTGAGGGTTTAAAAAGTGGTTATTCAACATGAGGCACGATCCAATTGACATTTTGAATCATTTTTGGTACAGTCCAAAAAATCAATTTTCGGATGAAAAACGATGACTCCGGACATGTCGAACATTCCCAAAATGGTCTATAATGATGAAATTTTAACATTTAATCTTTTGACTCTAAATGACTGTTGGATGTGAATTATGACCTTTTCAACTAAAATAAGTGTTTAAAGTCATTTCTGTGCCTGAAACGGGTCAAAATTGAAGCTTTTGATTAAGCAAAACTCTGTAAAAATGGCAATTTTGGTCACTGTGAGGGTTTAAAAAGTGGTTATTCAGCATGAGGCACGATCCAATTGACATTTTGAATCATTTTTGGTACATCCAAAAAACCAATTTTCGGATGAAAAACGATGACTCCGGACATGTCGAATGTTCCCAAAATGGTCTATAATGATGAAATTTTAACATTTAATCTTTTGACTCTAAATGACTGTTGGATGTGAATTATGACAATTTCAACTAAAATAAGTGTGTTCAAAGTCATTTCTGTGACTGAACGGGTCAAAATTGAAGCTTTTAAATAAGCAAAACTCTGTAAAAATGGCCATTTTGGTCACTGTGAGGGTTTAAAAAGTGGTTATTCAACATGAGGCACGATCCAATTGACATTTTGAATAATTTTTGGTACAGTCCAAAAAATCAGTTTTCGGGTGAAAAACGATGACTCCCGACATGTCGAACGTTCCCAAAATGGTCTATAATGATGAAATGTTAACATTTAATCTTTTGACTCTAAATGACTGTTGGATGTGAATTATGACTTTTTCAACTAAAATAAGTGTGTTTAAATTCATTTCTGTGCCCGAAACTGGTCAAAATTGAAGCTTTTGAGTAAGCAAAACTCTGTAAAAATGGCAATTTTGGTCACTGTGAGGGTTTAAAAAGTGGTTATTCAACATGAGGCACAATCCAATTGACATTTTGAATCATTTTTGGTACAGTCCAAAAAATCAATTTTCGGATGAAAAAACGATGACTCCGGACATGTCGAACGTTCCCAAAATGGTCTATAATAATGAAATTTTATCATTTAATCTTTTGACTCTAAATGACTGTTGGATGTGAATTATGACTTTTTCAACTAAAATAAGTGTGTTTAAAGTCATTTCTGTGACTGAAACGGGTCAAAATTGAAGCTTTTGAGTAAGCAAAACTCTGTAAAAATGGCCATTTTGGTCACTGTGATGGTTTAAAAAGTGGTTATTCAACACGAGGCACAATCCAATTGACATTTTGAATCATTTTTGATACAGTCCAAAAAAATCAATTTTCGGATGAAAAACGATGACTCCGGACATGTCGAACGTTCCCAAAATGGCCTATAATGATGAAATTTTAACATTTAATCTTTTGACTCTAAATGACTGTTGGATGTGAATTATGACAATTTCAACTAAAATAAGTGTGTTCAAAGTCATTTCTGTGACTGAAACGGGTCAAAATTGAAGCTTTTAAATAAGCAAAACTCTGTAAAAATGGCCATTTTGGTCACTGTGAGGGTTTAAAAAGTGGTTATTCAACATGAGGCACGATCCAATTGACATTTTGAATCATTTTTGGTACAGTCCAAAAAATCAATTTTCGGATGAAAAACGATGACTCTGGACATGTCAAACGTTCCCAAAATGGACTATAATGATGAAATTTTAACATTTAATCTTTTGACTCTAAATGACTGTTGGATGTGAATTATGACTTTTTCAACTAAAATAAGTGTGTTTAAAGTCATTTCTGTGCCTGAAACGGGTCAAAATTGAAGCTTTTGAGTAAGCAAAAGTCTGTAAAAATGGCAATTTTGGTCACAGTGAGGGGTTAAAAAGTGGTTATTCAACATGAGGCACGATCCAATTGACATTTTGAATCATTTTTTGTACAGTCCAAAAAATCAATTTTCGGATGAAAAACGATGACTCCGGACATGTCGAACGTTCCCAAAATGGTCTATAATGATCAAATTTTAACATTTAATCTTTTGACTCTAAATAACTGTTGGATGTGAATTATGACTTTTTCAACTAAAATAAGTGTGTTTAAAGTCATTTCTGTGCCTGAAACGGGTCAAAATTGAAGCTTTTGAGTAAGCAAATCTCTGTAAAAATGGCAATTTTGGTCACTGTGAGGGTTTAAAAAGTGGTTATTCAACATGAGGCACGATCCAATTAACATTTTGAATAATTTTTGGTACAGTCCAAAAAATCAATTTTCGGATGAAAAACGATGACTCCGGACATGTCGAACGTTCCCAAAATGGTCTATAATGATGAAATTTTAACATTTAATCTTTTGACTCTAAATGACTGTTGGATGTGAATTATGACTTTTTCAACTAAAATAAGTGTGTTTAAAGTCATTTCTGTGCCTGAAACGGGTCAAAATTGAAGCTTTTGAGTAAGCAAAAGTCTGTAAAAATGGCAATTTTGGTCACAGTGAGGGGTTAAAAAGTGGTTATTCAACATGAGGCACGATCCAATTGACATTTTGAATCATTTTTGGTACAGTCCAAAAAATCAATTTTCGGATGAAAAACGATGACTCCGGACATGTCGAACGTTCCCAAAATGGTCTATAATGATCAAATTTTAACATTTAATCTTTTGACTCTAAATGACTGTTGGATGTGAATTATGACTTTTTCAACTAAAATAAGTGTGTTTAAAGTCATTTCTGTGCCTGAAACGGGTCAAAATTGAAGCTTTTGAGTAAGCAAAACTCTGTAAAAATGGCAATTTTGGTCACTGTGAGGGTTTAAAAAGTGGTTATTCAACATGAGGCACGATCCAATTGACATTTTGAATCATTTTTGGTACAGTCCAAAAAATCAATTTTCGGATGAAAAACGATGACTCCGGACATGTCGAACGTTCCCAAAATGGTCTATAATGATGAAATTTTAACATTTAATCTTTTGACTCTAAATGACTGTTGGATGTGAATTATGACTTTTTCAACTAAAATAAGTGTGTTTAAATTCATTTCTGTGCCTGAAACGGGTCAAAATTGAAGCTTTTGAGTAAGCAAAACTCTGTAAAAATGGCAATTTTGGTCACTGTGAGGGTTTAAAAAGTGGTTATTCAACATGAGGCACGATCCAATTGACATTTTGAATCATTTTTGGTACAGTCCAAAAAATCAGTTTTCGGATGAAAAACGATGACTCCGGACATGTCGAACGTTCCCAAAATGGTCTATAATGATGACATTTTAACATTTAATCTTTTGACTCTAAATGACTGTTGGATGTGAATTATGACAATTTCAACTAAAATAAGTCTGTTTAACTTATTTCTGTGACTGAAACGGGTCAAAATTGAAGCTTTTAAATAAGCAAAACTCTGTAAAAATGGCCATTTTGGTCACTGTGAGGGTTTAAAAAGTGGTTATTCAACATGAGGCACGATCCAATTGACATTTTGAGTCATTTTTGGTACAGTCCAAAAAATCAATTTTCGGATGAAAAACGATGACTCCGGACATGTCAAACATTCCCAAAATGGTCTATAATGATGAAATTTTAACATTTAATCTTTTGACTCTAAATGATTTTTTATATGTGAATTATGACTTTTTCAACTAAAATAAGTGTGTTTAAAGTCATTTCTGTGCCTGAAACAGGTCAAAATTGAAGCTTTTGAGTAAGCAAAACTCTGTAAAAATGTCAATTTTGGTCACTGTGAGGGTTTAAAAAGTGGTTATTCAACATGAGGCACGATCCAATTGACATTTTGAATCATTTTTGGTACAGTCCAAAAAATCAGTTTTCGGATGAAAAACGATGACTCCGGACATGTCGAACGTTCCCAAAATGGTCTATAATGATGAAATTTTAACATTTAATCTTTTGACTCTAAATGACTGTTGGATGTGAATTATGACAATTTCAACTAAAATAAGTGTGTTTAAAGTTATTTCTGTGACTGAAACGGGTCAAAATTGAAGCTTTTAAATAAGCAAAACTCTGTAAAAATGGCCATTTTGGTCACTGTGAGGGTTTAAAAAGTGGTTATTCAACATGAGGCACGATCCAATTGACATTTTGAGTCATATTTGGTACAGTCCAAAAAATCAATTTTCGGATGAAAAACGATGACTCCGGACATGTCAAACATTCCCAAAATGGTCTATAATGATGAAATTTTAACATTTAATCTTTTGACTCTAAATGATTTTTTATATGTGAATTATGACTTTTTCAACTAAAATAAGTGTGTTTAAAGTCATTTCTGTGCCTGAAACAGGTCAAAATTGAAGCTTTTGAGTAAGCAAAACTCTGTAAAAATGTCAATTTTGGTCACTGTGAGGGTTTAAAAAGTGGTTATTCAACATGAGGCACGATCCAATTGACATTTTGAATCATTTTTGGTACAGTCCAAAAAATCAATTTTCGGATGAAAAACGATGACTCCGGACATGTCGAACGTTCCCAAAATGGTCTATAATGATGAAATTTTAATATTTAATCTTTTGACTCTAAATGACTGTTGGATGTGAATTATGACTTTTTCAACTAAAATAAGTGTGTTTAAAGTTATTTCTGTGACTGAAACGGGTCAAAATTGAAGCTTTTAAATAAGCAAAACTCTGTAAAAATGGCCATTTTGGTCACTGTGAGGGTTTAAAAAGTGGTTATTCAACATGAGGCACGATCCAATTGACATTTTGAGTCATTTTTGGTACAGTCCAAAAAATCCATTTTCGGATGAAAAACGATGACTCCGGACATGTCAAACATTCCCAAAATGGTCTATAATGATGAAATTTTAACATTTAATCTTTTGACTCTAAATTATTTTTTATATGTGAATTATGAATTTTTCAACTAAAATAAGTGTGTTTAAAGTCATTTCTGTGCCTGAAACGGGTCAAAATTGAAGCTTTTGAGTAAGCAAAACTCAGTAAAAATGGCAATTTTGGTCACTGTGAGGGTTTAAAAAGTGGTTATTCAACATGAGGCACGATACAATTGACATTTTGAATCATTTTTGGTACAGTCCAAAAAATCAATTTTCGGATGAAAAACGATGACTCCGGACATGTCGAACGTTCCCAAAATGGTCTATAATGATGACATTTTAACATTTAATCTTTTGACTCTAAATGACTGTTGGATGTGAATTATGACTTTTTCAACTAAAATAAGTGTTTAAAGTCATTTCTGTGCCTGAAACGGGTCAAAATTGAAGCTTTTGAGTAAGCAAAACTCTGTAAAAATGGCAATTTTGGTCACTGTGAGGGTTTAAAAAGTGGTTATTCAGCATGAGGCACGATCCAATTGACATTTTGAATCATTTTTGGTACATCCAAAAAACCAATTTTCGGATGAAAAACGATGACTCCGGACATGTCGAATGTTCCCAAAATGGTCTATAATGATGAAATTTTAACATTTAATCTTTTGACTCTAAATGACTGTTGGATGTGAATTATGACAATTTCAACTAAAATAAGTGTGTTCAAAGTCATTTCTGTGACTGAAACAGGTCAAAATTGAAGCTTTTAAATAAGCAAAACTCTGTAAAAATGGCCATTTTGGTCACTGTGAGGGTTTAAAAAGTGGTTATTCAACATGAGGCACGATCCAATTGACATTTTGAATCATTTTTGGTACAGTCCAAAAAATCAGTTTTCGGATGAAAAACGATGACTCCCGACATGTCGAACGTTCCCAAAATGGTCTATAATGATCAAATTTTAACATTTAATCTTTTGACTCTAAATGACTGTTGGATGTGAATTATGACTTTTTCAACTAAAATAAGTGTGTTTAAAGTCATTTCTGTGCCTGAAACGGGTCAAAATTGAAGCTTTTGAGTAAGCAAAACTCTGTAAAAATGGCAATTTTGGTCACTGTGAGGGTTTAAAAAGTGGTTATTCAACATGAGGCACGATCCAATTGACATTTTGAATCATTTTTGGTACAGTCCAAAAAATCAATTTTCGGATGAAAAACGATGACTCCGGACATGTCGAACGTTCCCAAAATAGTCTATAATGATGAAATTTTAACATTTAATCTTTTGACTCTAAATGACTGTTGGATGTGAATTATGACTTTTTCAACTAAAATAAGTGTGTTTAAAGTCATTTCTGTGCCTGAAACGGGTCAAAATTGAAGCTTTTGAGTAAGCAAAACTCTGTAAAAATGGCAATTTTGGTCACTGTGAGGGTTTAAAAAGTGGTTATTCAACATGAGGCACGATCCAATTGACATTTTGAATCATTTTTGGTACAGTCCAAAAAATCAGTTTTCGGATGAAAAACGATGACTCCGGACATGTCGAACGTTCCCAAAATGGTCTATAATGATGACATTTTAACATTTAATCTTTTGACTCTAAATGACTGTTGGATGTGAATTATGACAATTTCAACTAAAATAAGTGTGTTTAACTTATTTCTGTGACTGAAACGGGTCAAAATTGAAGCTTTTAAATAAGCAAAACTCTGTAAAAATGGCCATTTTGGTCACTGTGAGGGTTTAAAAAGTGGTTATTCAACATGAGGCACGATCCAATTGACATTTTGAGTCATTTTTGGTACAGTCCAAAAAATCAATTTTCGGATGAAAAACAATGACTCCGGACATGTCAAACATTCCCAAAATGGTCTATAATGATGAAATTTTAACATTTAATCTTTTGACTCTAAATGATTTTTTATATGTGAATTATGACTTTTTCAACTAAAATAAGTGTGTTTAAAGTCATTTCTGTGCCTGAAACAGGTCAAAATTGAAGCTTTTGAGTAAGCAAAACTCTGTAAAAATGTCAATTTTGGTCACTGTGAGGGTTTAAAAAGTGGTTATTCAACATGAGGCACGATCCAATTGACATTTTGAATCATTTTTGGTACAGTCCAAAAAATCAGTTTTCGGATGAAAAACGATGACTCCGGACATGTCGAACGTTCCCAAAATGGTCTATAATGATGAAATTTTAACATTTAATCTTTTGACTCTAAATGACTGTTGGATGTGAATTATGACAATTTCAACTAAAATAAGTGTGTTTAAAGTTATTTCTGTGACTGAAACGGGTCAAAATTGAAGCTTTTAAATAAGCAAAACTCTGTAAAAATGGCCATTTTGGTCACTGTGAGGGTTTAAAAAGTGGTTATTCAACATGAGGCACGATCCAATTGACATTTTGAGTCATTTTTGGTACAGTCCAAAAAATCAATTTTCGGATGAAAAACGATGACTCCGGACATGTCAAACATTCCCAAAATGGTCTATAATGATGAAATTTTAACATTTAATCTTTTGACTCTAAATGATTTTTTATATGTGAATTATGACTTTTTCAACTAAAATAAGTGTGTTTAAAGTCATTTCTGTGCCTGAAACAGGTCAAAATTGAAGCTTTTGAGTAAGCAAAACTCTGTAAAAATGTCAATTTTGGTCACTGTGAGGGTTTAAAAAGTGGTTATTCAACATGAGGCACGATCCAATTGACATTTTGAATCATTTTTGGTACAGTCCAAAAAATCAATTTTCGGATGAAAAACGATGACTCCGGACATGTCGAACGTTCCCAAAATGGTCTATAATGATGAAATTTTAATATTTAATCTTTTGACTCTAAATGACTGTTGGATGTGAATTATGACTTTTTCAACTAAAATAAGTGTGTTTAAAGTTATTTCTGTGACTGAAACGGGTCAAAATTGAAGCTTTTAAATAAGCAAAACTCTGTAAAAATGGCCATTTTGGTCACTGTGAGGGTTTAAAAAGTGGTTATTCAACATGAGGCACGATCCAATTGACATTTTGAGTCATTTTTGGTACAGTCCAAAAAATCCATTTTCGGATGAAAAACGATGACTCCGGACATGTCAAACATTCCCAAAATGGTCTATAATGATGAAATTTTAACATTTAATCTTTTGACTCTAAATGATTTTTTATATGTGAATTATGAATTTTTCAACTAAAATAAGTGTGTTTAAAGTCATTTCTGTGCCTGAAACGGGTCAAAATTGAAGCTTTTGAGTAAGCAAAACTCAGTAAAAATGGCAATTTTGGTCACTGTGAGGGTTTAAAAAGTGGTTATTCAACATGAGGCACGATACAATTGACATTTTGAATCATTTTTGGTACAGTCCAAAAAATCAATTTTCGGATGAAAAACGATGACTCCGGACATGTCGAACGTTCCCAAAATGGTCTATAATGATGACATTTTAACATTTAATCTTTTGACTCTAAATGACTGTTGGATGTGAATTATGACTTTTTCAACTAAAATAAGTGTTTAAAGTCATTTCTGTGCCTGAAACGGGTCAAAATTGAAGCTTTTGAGTAAGCAAAACTCTGTAAAAATGGCAATTTTGGTCACTGTGAGGGTTTAAAAAGTGGTTATTCAGCATGAGGCACGATCCAATTGACATTTTGAATCATTTTTGGTACATCCAAAAAACCAATTTTCGGATGAAAAACGATGACTCCGGACATGTCGAATGTTCCCAAAATGGTCTATAATGATGAAATTTTAACATTTAATCTTTTGACTCTAAATGACTGTTGGATGTGAATTATGACAATTTCAACTAAAATAAGTGTGTTCAAAGTCATTTCTGTGACTGAAACAGGTCAAAATTGAAGCTTTTAAATAAGCAAAACTCTGTAAAAATGGCCATTTTGGTCACTGTGAGGGTTTAAAAAGTGGTTATTCAACATGAGGCACGATCCAATTGACATTTTGAATCATTTTTGGTACAGTCCAAAAAATCAGTTTTCGGATGAAAAACGATGACTCCCGACATGTCGAACGTTCCCAAAATGGTCTATAATGATGAAATGTTAACATTTAATCTTTTGACTCTAAATGACTGTTGGATGTGAATTATGACTTTTTCAACTAAAATAAGTGTGTTTAAATTCATTTCTGTGCCCGAAACTGGTCAAAATTGAAGCTTTTGAGTAAGCAAAACTCTGTAAAAATGGCAATTTTGGTCACTGTGAGGGTTTAAAAAGTGGTTATTCAACATGAGGCACGATCCAATTGACATTTTGAATCATTTTTGGTACAGTCCAAAAAATCAATTTTCGGATGAAAAAACGATGACTCCGGACATGTCGAACGTTCCCAAAATGGTCTATAATAATGAAATTTTATCATTTAATCTTTTGACTCTAAATGACTGTTGGATGTGAATTATGACTTTTTCAACTAAAATAAGTGTGTTTAAAGTCATTTCTGTGACTGAAACGGGTCAAAATTGAAGCTTTTGAGTAAGCAAAACTCTGTAAAAATGGCCATTTTGGTCACTGTGATGGTTTAAAAAGTGGTTATTCAACATGAGGCACAATCCAATTGACATTTTGAATCATTTTTGATACAGTCCAAAAAAATCAATTTTCGGATGAAAAACGATGACTCCGGACATGTCGAACGTTCCCAAAATGGTCTATAATGATGAAATTTTAACATTTAATCTTTTGACTCTAAATGACTGTTGGATGTGAATTATGACAATTTCAACTAAAATAAGTGTGTTTAAAGTTATTTCTGTGACTGAAACGGGTCAAAATTGAAGCTTTTAAATAAGCAAAACTCTGTAAAAATGGCCATTTTGGTCACTGTGAGGGTTTAAAAAGTGGTTATTCAACATGAGGCACGATCCAATTGACATTTTGAGTCATTTTTGGTACAGTCCAAAAAATCAATTTTCGGATGAAAAACGATGACTCCGGACATGTCAAGCATTCCCAAAATGGTCTATAATGATGAAATTTTAACATTTAATCTTTTGACTCTAAATGATTTTTTATATGTGAATTATGACTTTTTCAACTAAAATAAGTGTGTTTAAAGTCATTTCTGTGCCTGAAACAGGTCAAAATTGAAGCTTTTGAGTAAGCAAAACTCTGTAAAAATGTCAATTTTGGTCACTGTGAGGGTTTAAAAAGTGGTTATTCAACATGAGGCACGATCCAATTGACATTTTGAATCATTTTTGGTACAGTCCAAAAAATCAATTTTCGGATGAAAAACGATGATTCCGGACATGTCGAACGTTCCCAAAATGGTCTATAATGATGAAATTTTAACATTTAATCTTTTGACTCTAAATGACTGTTGGATGTGAATTATGACCTTTTCAACCAAAATAAGTGTTTAAAGTCATTTCTGTGCCTGAAACGGGTCAAAATTGAAGCTTTTGAGTAAGCAAAACTCTGTAAAAATGGCAATTTTGGTCACTGTGAGGGTTTAAAAAGTGGTTATTCAACATGAGGCACGATCCAATTGACATTTTGAATCATTTTTGGTACAGTCCAAAAAATCAATTTTCGGATGAAAAACGATGATTCCGGACATGTCGAACGTTCCCAAAATGGTCTATAATGATGAAATTTTAACATTTAATCTTTTGACTCTAAATGACTGTTGGATGTGAATTATGACCTTTTCAACTAAAATAAGTGTTTAAAGTCATTTCTGTGCCTGAAACGGGTCAAAATTGAAGCTTTTGAGTAAGCAAAACTCTGTAAAAATGGCAATTTTGGTCACTGTGAGGGTTTAAAAAGTGGTTATTCAACATGAGGCACGATCCAATTGACATTTTGAATCATTTTTGGTACATCCAAAAAACCAATTTTCGGATGAAAAACGATGACTCCGGACATGTCGAATGTTCCCAAAATGGTCTATAATGATGAAATTTTAACATTTAATCTTTTGACTCTAAATGACTGTTGGATGTGAATTATGACAATTTCAACTAAAATAAGTGTGTTCAAAGTCATTTCTGTGACTGAAACGGGTCAAAATTGAAGCTTTTAAATGAGCAAAACTCTGTAAAAATGGCCATTTTGGTCACTGTGAGGGTTTAAAAAGTGGTTATTCAACATGAGGCACGATCCAATTGACATTTTGAATCATTTTTGGTACAGTCCAAAAAATCAATTTTCGGATGAAAAACGATGACTCCGGACATGTCGAACGTTCCCAAAATGGTCTATAATGATGAAATTTTAACATTTAATCTTTTGACTCTAAATGACTGTTGGATGTGAATTATGACTTTTTCAACTAAAATAAGTGTGTTTAAAGTCATTTCTGTGCCTGAAACGGGTCAAAATTGAAGCTTTTGAGTAAGCAAAACTCTGTAAAAATGGCAATTTTGGTCACTGTGAGGGTTTAAAAAGTGGTTATTCAACACGAGGCACGATCCAATTGACATTTTGAATCATTTTTGGTACAGTCCAAAAAATCAATTTTCGGATGAAAAACGATGACTCCGGACATGTCGAACGTTCCCAAAATGGTCTATAATGATGAAATTTTAACATTTAATCTTTTGACTCTAAATGACTGTTGGATGTGAATTATGACTTTTTCAACTAAAATAAGTGTGTTTAAAGTCATTTCTGTGCCTGAAACGGGTCAAAATTGAAGCTTTTGAGTAAGCAAAACTCTGTAAAAATGGCAATTTTGGTCACTGTGAGGGTTTAAAAAGTGGTTATTCAACATGAGGCACGATCCAATTGACATTTTGAATCATTTTTGGTACAGTCCAAAAAATCAGTTTTCGGATGAAAAACGATGACTCCGGACATGTCAAACGTTCCCAAAATGGTCTATAATGATGAAATTTTAACATTTAATCTTTTGACTCTAAATGACTGTTGGATGTGAATTATGACTTTTTCAACTAAAATAAGTGTGTTTAAAGTCATTTCTGTGCCTGAAACGGGTCAAAATTGAAGCTTTTGAGTAAGCAAAAGTCTGTAAAAATGGCAATTTTGGTCACAGTGAGGGGTTAAAAAGTGTTTATTCAACATGAGGCACGATCCAATTGACATTTTGAATCATTTTTGGTACAGTCCAAAAAAATCAATTTTCGGATGAAAAACGATGACTCCGGACATGTTGAACGTTCCCAAAATGGTCTATAATGATCAAATTTTAACATTTAATCTTTTGACTCTAAATGACTGTTGGATGTGAATTATGACTTTTCCAACTAAAATAAGTGTGTTTAAAGTCATTTCTGTGCCTGAAACGGGTCAAAATTGAAGCTTTTGAGTAAGCAAAACTCTGTAAAAATGGCAATTTTGGTCACTGTGAGGGTTTAAAAAGTGGTTATTCAACATGAGGCACGATCCAATTGACATTTTGAATCATTTTTGGTACAGTCCAAAAAATCAATTTTCGGATGAAAAACGATGATTCCGGACATGTCGAACGTTCCCAAAATGGTCTATAATGATGAAATTTTAACATTTAATCTTTTGACTCTAAATGACTGTTGGATGTGAATTATGACCTTTTCAACTAAAATAAGTGTTTAAAGTCATTTCTGTGCCTGAAACGGGTCAAAATTGAAGCTTTTGAGTAAGCAAAACTCTGTAAAAATGGCAATTTTGGTCACTGTGAGGGTTTAAAAAGTGGTTATTCAACATGAGGCACGATCCAATTGACATTTTGAATCATTTTTGGTACAGTCCAAAAAATCAATTTTCGGATGAAAAACGATGATTCCGGACATGTCGAACGTTCCCAAAATGGTCTATAATGATGAAATTTTAACATTTAATCTTTTGACTCTAAATGACTGTTGGATGTGAATTATGACCTTTTCAACTAAAATAAGTGTTTAAAGTCATTTCTGTGCCTGAAACGGGTCAAAATTTAAGCTTTTGAGTAAGCAAAACTCTGTAAAAATGGCAATTTTGGTCACTGTGAGGGTTTAAAAAGTGGTTATTCAACATGAGGCACGATCCAATTGACATTTTGAATCATTTTTGGTACATCCAAAAAACCAATTTTCGGATGAAAAACGATGACTCCGGACATGTCGAATGTTCCCAAAATGGTCTATAATGATGAAATTTTAACATTTAATCTTTTGACTCTAAATGACTGTTGGATGTGAATTATGACAATTTCAACTAAAATAAGTGTGTTCAAAGTCATTTCTGTGACTGAAACGGGTCAAAATTGAAGCTTTTAAATGAGCAAAACTCTGTAAAAATGGCCATTTTGGTCACTGTGAGGGTTTAAAAAGTGGTTATTCAACATGAGGCACGATCCAATTGACATTTTGAATCATTTTTGGTACAGTCCAAAAAATCAATTTTCGGATGAAAAACGATGACTCCGGACATGTCGAACGTTCCCAAAATGGTCTATAATGATGAAATTTTAACATTTAATCTTTTGACTCTAAATGACTGTTGGATGTGAATTATGACTTTTTCAACTAAAATAAGTGTGTTTAAAGTCATTTCTGTGCCTGAAACGGGTCAAAATTGAAGCTTTTGAGTAAGCAAAACTGTAAAAATGGCAATTTTGGTCACTGTGAGGGTTTAAAAAGTGGTTATTCAACACGAGGCACGATCCAATTGACATTTTGAATCATTTTTGGTACAGTCCAAAAAATCAATTTTCGGATGAAAAACGATGACTCCGGACATGTCGAACGTTCCCAAAATGGTCTATAATGATGAAATTTTAACATTTAATCTTTTGACTCTAAATGACTGTTGGATGTGAATTATGACTTTTTCAACTAAAATAAGTGTGTTTAAAGTCATTTCTGTGCCTGAAACGGGTCAAAATTGAAGCTTTTGAGTAAGCAAAACTCTGTAAAAATGGCAATTTTGGTCACTGTGAGGGTTTAAAAAGTGGTTATTCAACATGAGGCACGATCCAATTGACATTTTGAATCATTTTTGGTACAGTCCAAAAAATCAGTTTTCGGATGAAAAACGATGACTCCGGACATGTCAAACGTTCCCAAAATGGTCTATAATGATGAAATTTTAACATTTAATCTTTTGACTCTAAATGACTGTTGGATGTGAATTATGACTTTTTCAACTAAAATAAGTGTGTTTAAAGTCATTTCTGTGCCTGAAACGGGTCAAAATTGAAGCTTTTGAGTAAGCAAAAGTCTGTAAAAATGGCAATTTTGGTCACAGTGAGGGGTTAAAAAGTGTTTATTCAACATGAGGCACGATCCAATTGACATTTTGAATCATTTTTGGTACAGTCCAAAAAAATCAATTTTCGGATGAAAAACGATGACTCCGGACATGTTGAACGTTCCCAAAATGGTCTATAATGATCAAATTTTAACATTTAATCTTTTGACTCTAAATGACTGTTGGATGTGAATTATGACTTTTCCAACTAAAATAAGTGTGTTTAAAGTCATTTCTGTGCCTGAAACGGGTCAAAATTGAAGCTTTTGAGTAAGCAAAACTCTGTAAAAATGGCAATTTTGGTCACTGTGAGGGTTTAAAAAGTGGTTATTCAACACGAGGCACGATCCAATTGACATTTTGAATCATTTTTGGTACAGTCCAAAAAATCAATTTTCGGATGAAAAACGATGACTCCGGACATGTCGAACGTTCCCAAAATGGTCTATAATGATGACATTTTAACATTTAATCTTTTGACTCTAAATGACTGTTGGATGTGAATTATGACTTTTTCAACTAAAATAAGTGTGTTTAAAGTCATTTCTGTGCCTGAAACGGGTCAAAATTGAAGATTTTGAGTAAGCAAAACTCTGTAAAAATGGCAATTTTGGTCACTGTGAGGGTTTAAAAAGTGGTTATTCAACATGAGGCACGATCCAATTGGCATTTTGAATCATTTTTGGGACAGTCCAAAAAATCAGTTTTCGGATGAAAAACGATGACTCCGGACATGTCGAACGTTCCCAAAATGGTCTATAATGATGAAATTTTAACATTTAATCTTTTGACTCTAAATGACTGTTGGATGTGAATTATGACAATTTCAACTAAAATAAGTGTGTTTAAAGTTATTTCTGTGACTGAAACGGGTCAAAATTGAAGCTTTTAAATAAGCAAAACTCTGTAAAAATGGCCATTTTGGTCACTGTGAGGGTTTAAAAAGTGGTTATTCAACATGAGGCACGATCCAATTGACATTTTGAGTCATTTTTGGTACAGTCCAAAAAATCAATTTTCGGATGAAAAACGATGACTCCGGACATGTCAAACATTCCCAAAATGGTCTATAATGATGAAATTTTAACATTTAATCTTTTGACTCTAAATGATTTTTTATATGTGAATTATGACTTTTTCAACTAAAATAAGTGTGTTTAAAGTCATTTCTGTGCCTGAAACAGGTCAAAATTGAAGCTTTTGAGTAAGCAAAACTCTGTAAAAATGTCAATTTTGGTCACTGTGAGGGTTTAAAAAGTGGTTATTCAACATGAGGCACGAACCAATTGACATTTTGAATCATTTTTGGTACAGTCCAAAAAATCAGTTTTCGGATGAAAAACGATGACTCCGGACATGTCGAACGTACCCAAAATGGTCTATAATGATGAAATTTTAACATTTAATCTTTTGACTCTAAATGACTGTGGATGTGAATTATGACAATTTCAACTAAAATAAGTGTGTTTAAAGTTATTTCTGTGACTGAAACGGGTCAAAATTGAAGCTTTTAAATAAGCAAAACTCTGTAAAAATGGCCATTTTGGTCACTGTGAGGGTTTAAAAAGTGGTTATTCAACATGAGGCACGATCCAATTGACATTTTGAGTCATTTTTGGTACAGTCCAAAAAATCAATTTTCGGATGAAAAACGATGACTCCGGACATGTCAAACATTCCCAAAATGGTCTATAATGATGAAATTTTAACATTTAATCTTTTGACTCTAAATGATTTTTTATATGTGAATTATGACTTTTTCAACTAAAATAAGTGTGTTTAAAGTCATTTCTGTGCCTGAAACAGGTCAAAATTGAAGCTTTTGAGTAAGCAAAACTCTGTAAAAATGTCAATTTTGGTCACCGTGAGGGTTTAAAAAGTGGTTATTCAACATGAGGCACGATCCAATTGACATTTTGAATCATTTTTGGTACAGTCCAAAAAATCAATTTTCGGATGAAAAACGATGACTCCGGACATGTCGAACGTTCCCAAAATGGTCTATAATGATGAAATTATAACATTTAATCTTTTGACTCTAAATGACTGTTGGATGTGAATTATGACCTTTTCAACTAAAATAAGTGTTTAAAGTCATTTCTGTGCCTGAAACGGGTCAAAATTGAAGCTTTTGAGTAAGCAAAACTCTGTTAAAATGGCAATTTTGGTCACTGTGAGGGTTTAAAAAGTGGTTATTCAACATGAGGCACGATCCAATTGACATTTTCAATCATTTTTGGTACATCGAAAAAACCAATTTTCGGATGAAAAACGATGACTCCGCACATGTCGAATGTTCCCAAAATGGTCTATAATGATGAAATTTTAACATTTAATCTTTTGACTCTAAATGACTGTTGGATGTGAATTATGACAATTTCAACTAAAATAAGTGTGTTCAAAGTCATTTCTGTGACTGAAACAGGTCAAAATTGAAGCTTTTAAATAAGCAAAACTCTGTAAAAATGGCCATTTTGGTCACTGTGAGGGTTTAAAAAGTGGTTATTCAACATGAGGCACGATCCAATTAACATTTTGAATAATTTTTGGTACAGTCCAAAAAATCAATTTTCGGATGAAAAACGATGACTCCGGACATGTCGAACGTTCCCAAAATGGTCTATAATGATCAAATTTTAACATTTAATCTTTTGACTCTAAATGACTGTTGGATGTGAATTATGACTTTTTCAACTAAAATAAGTGTGTTTAAAGTCATTTCTGTGCCTGAAACGGGTCAAAATTGAAGCTTTTGAGTAAGCAAAACTCTGTAAAAATGGCAATTTTGGTCACTGTGAGGGTTTAAAAAGTGGTTATTCAACATGAGGCACGATCCAATTGACATTTTGAATCATTTTTGGTACAGTCCAAAAAATCAATTTTCGGATGAAAAACGATGACTCCGGACATGTCGAACGTTCCCAAAATAGTCTATAATGATGAAATTTTAACATTTAATCTTTTGACTCTAAATGACTGTTGGATGTGAATTATGACTTTTTCAACTAAAATAAGTGTGTTTAAAGTCATTTCTGTGCCTGAAACGGGTCAAAATTGAAGCTTTTGAGTAAGCAAAACTCTGTAAAAATGGCAATTTTGGTCACTGTGAGGGTTTAAAAAGTGGGTATTCAACATGAGGCACGATCCAATTGACATTTTGAATCATTTTTGGTACAGTCCAAAAAATCAGTTTTCGGATGAAAAACGATGACTCCGGACATGTCGAACGTTCCCAAAATGGTCTATAATGATGACATTTTAACATTTAATCTTTTGACTCTAAATGACTGTTGGATGTGAATTATGACAATTTCAACTAAAATAAGTGTGTTTAACTTATTTCTGTGACTGAAACGGGTCAAAATTGAAGCTTTTAAATAAGCAAAACTCTGTAAAAATGGCCATTTTGGTCACTGTGAGGGTTTAAAAAGTGGTTATTCAACATGAGGCACGATCCAATTGACATTTTGAGTCATTTTTGGTACAGTCCAAAAAATCAATTTTCGGATGAAAAACGATGACTCCGGACATGTCAAACATTCCCAAAATGGTCTATAATGATGAAATTTTAACATTTAATCTTTTGACTCTAAATGATTTTTTATATGTGAATTATGACTTTTTCAACTAAAATAAGTGTGTTTAAAGTCATTTCTGTGCCTGAAACAGGTCAAAATTGAAGCTTTTGAGTAAGCAAAACTCTGTAAAAATGTCAATTTTGGTCACTGTGAGGGTTTAAAAAGTGGTTATTCAACATGAGGCACGATCCAATTGACATTTTGAATCATTTTTGGTACAGTCCAAAAAATCAGTTTTCGGATGAAAAACGATGACTCCGGACATGTCGAACGTTCCCAAAATGGTCTATAATGATGAAATTTTAACATTTAATCTTTTGACTCTAAATGACTGTTGGATGTGAATTATGACAATTTCAACTAAAATAAGTGTGTTTAAAGTTATTTCTGTGACTGAAACGGGTCAAAATTGAAGCTTTTAAATAAGCAAAACTCTGTAAAAATGGCCATTTTGGTCACTGTGAGGGTTTAAAAAGTGGTTATTCAACATGAGGCACGATCCAATTGACATTTTGAGTCATTTTTGGTACAGTCCAAAAAATCAATTTTCGGATGAAAAACGATGACTCCGGACATGTCAAACATTCCCAAAATGGTCTATAATGATGAAATTTTAACATTTAATCTTTTGACTCTAAATGATTTTTTATATGTGAATTATGACTTTTTCAACTAAAATAAGTGTGTTTAAAGTCATTTCTGTGCCTGAAACAGGTCAAAATTGAAGCTTTTGAGTAAGCAAAACTCTGTAAAAATGTCAATTTTGGTCACTGTGAGGGTTTAAAAAGTGGTTATTCAACATGAGGCACGATCCAATTGACATTTTGAATCATTTTTGGTACAGTCCAAAAAATCAATTTTCGGATGAAAAACGATGACTCCGGACATGTCGAACGTTCCCAAAATGGTCTATAATGATGAAATTTTAATATTTAATCTTTTGACTCTAAATGACTGTTGGATGTGAATTATGACTTTTTCAACTAAAATAAGTGTGTTTAAAGTTATTTCTGTGACTGAAACGGGTCAAAATTGAAGCTTTTAAATAAGCAAAACTCTGTAAAAATGGCCATTTTGGTCACTGTGAGGGTTTAAAAAGTGGTTATTCAACATGAGGCACGATCCAATTGACATTTTGAGTCATTTTTGGTACAGTCCAAAAAATCCATTTTCGGATGAAAAACGATGACTCCGGACATGTCAAACATTCCCAAAATGGTCTATAATGATGAAATTTTAACATTTAATCTTTTGACTCTAAATGATTTTTTATATGTGAATTATGAATTTTTCAACTAAAATAAGTGTGTTTAAAGTCATTTCTGTGCCTGAAACGGGTCAAAATTGAAGCTTTTGAGTAAGCAAAACTCAGTAAAAATGGCAATTTTGGTCACTGTGAGGGTTTAAAAAGTGGTTATTCAACATGAGGCACGATACAATTGACATTTTGAATCATTTTTGGTACAGTCCAAAAAATCAATTTTCGGATGAAAAACGATGACTCCGGACATGTCGAACGTTCCCAAAATGGTCTATAATGATGACATTTTAACATTTAATCTTTTGACTCTAAATGACTGTTGGATGTGAATTATGACTTTTTCAACTAAAATAAGTGTTTAAAGTCATTTCTGTGCCTGAAACGGGTCAAAATTGAAGCTTTTGAGTAAGCAAAACTCTGTAAAAATGGCAATTTTGGTCACTGTGAGGGTTTAAAAAGTGGTTATTCAGCATGAGGCACGATCCAATTGACATTTTGAATCATTTTTGGTACATCCAAAAAACCAATTTTCGGATGAAAAACGATGACTCCGGACATGTCGAATGTTCCCAAAATGGTCTATAATGATGAAATTTTAACATTTAATCTTTTGACTCTAAATGACTGTTGGATGTGAATTATGACAATTTCAACTAAAATAAGTGTGTTCAAAGTCATTTCTGTGACTGAAACAGGTCAAAATTGAAGCTTTTAAATAAGCAAAACTCTGTAAAAATGGCCATTTTGGTCACTGTGAGGGTTTAAAAAGTGGTTATTCAACATGAGGCACGATCCAATTGACATTTTGAATCATTTTTGGTACAGTCCAAAAAATCAGTTTTCGGATGAAAAACGATGACTCCCGATATGTCGAACGTTCCCAAAATGGTCTATAATGATCAAATTTTAACATTTAATCTTTTGACTCTAAATGACTGTTGGATGTGAATTATGACTTTTTCAACTAAAATAAGTGTGTTTAAAGTCATTTCTGTGCCTGAAACGGGTCAAAATTGAAGCTTTTGAGTAAGCAAAACTCTGTAAAAATGGCAATTTTGGTCACTGTGAGGGTTTAAAAAGTGGTTATTCAACATGAGGCACGATCCAATTGACATTTTGAATCATTTTTGGTACAGTCCAAAAAATCAATTTTCGGATGAAAAACGATGACTCCGGACATGTCGAACGTTCCCAAAATAGTCTATAATGATGAAATTTTAACATTTAATCTTTTGACTCTAAATGACTGTTGGATGTGAATTATGACTTTTTCAACTAAAATAAGTGTGTTTAAAATCATTTCTGTGCCTGAAACGGGTCAAAATTGAAGCTTTTGAGTAAGCAAAACTCTGTAAAAATGGCAATTTTGGTCACTGTGAGGGTTTAAAAAGTGGTTATTCAACATGAGGCACGATCCAATTGACATTTTGAATCATTTTTGGTACAGTCCAAAAAATCAGTTTTCGGATGAAAAACGATGACTCCGGACATGTCGAACGTTCCCAAAATGGTCTATAATGATGACATTTTAACATTTAATCTTTTGACTCTAAATGACTGTTGGATGTGAATTATGACAATTTCAACTAAAATAAGTGTGTTTAACTTATTTCTGTGACTGAAACGGGTCAAAATTGAAGCTTTTAAATAAGCAAAACTCTGTAAAAATGGCCATTTTGGTCACTGTGAGGGTTTAAAAAGTGGTTATTCAACATGAGGCACGATCCAATTGACATTTTGAGTCATTTTTGGTACAGTCCAAAAAATCAATTTTCGGATGAAAAACGATGACTCCGGACATGTCAAACATTCCCAAAATGGTCTATAATGATGAAATTTTAACATTTAATCTTTTGACTCTAAATGATTTTTTATATGTGAATTATGACTTTTTCAACTAAAATAAGTGTGTTTAAAGTCATTTCTGTGCCTGAAACAGGTCAAAATTGAAGCTTTTGAGTAAGCAAAACTCTGTAAAAATGTCAATTTTGGTCACTGTGAGGGTTTAAAAAGTGGTTATTCAACATGAGGCACGATCCAATTGACATTTTGAATCATTTTTGGTACAGTCCAAAAAATCAGTTTTCGGATGAAAAACGATGACTCCGGACATGTCGAACGTTCCCAAAATGGTCTATAATGATGAAATTTTAACATTTAATCTTTTGACTCTAAATGACTGTTGGATGTGAATTATGACAATTTCAACTAAAATAAGTGTGTTTAAAGTTATTTCTGTGACTGAAACGGGTCAAAATTGAAGCTTTTAAATAAGCAAAACTCTGTAAAAATGGCCATTTTGGTCACTGTGAGGGTTTAAAAAGTGGTTATTCAACATTAGGCACGATCCAATTGACATTTTGAGTCATTTTTGGTACAGTCCAAAAAATCAATTTTCGGATGAAAAACGATGACTCCGGACATGTCAAACATTCCCAAAATGGTCTATAATGATGAAATTTTAACATTTAATCTTTTGACTCTAAATGATTTTTTATATGTGAATTATGACTTTTTCAACTAAAATAAGTGTGTTTAAAGTCATTTCTGTGCCTGAAACAGGTCAAAATTGAAGCTTTTGAGTAAGCAAAACTCTGTAAAAATGTCAATTTTGGTCACTGTGAGGGTTTAAAAAGTGGTTATTCAACATGAGGCACGATCCAATTGACATTTTGAATCATTTTTGGTACAGTCCAAAAAATCAATTTTCGGATGAAAAACGATGACTCCGGACATGTCGAACGTTCCCAAAATGGTCTATAATGATGAAATTTTAATATTTAATCTTTTGACTCTAAATGACTGTTGGATGTGAATTATGACTTTTTCAACTAAAATAAGTGTGTTTAAAGTTATTTCTGTGACTGAAACGGGTCAAAATTGAAGCTTTTAAATAAGCAAAACTCTGTAAAAATGGCCATTTTGGTCACTGTGAGGGTTTAAAAAGTGGTTATTCAACATGAGGCACGATCCAATTGACATTTTGAGTCATTTTTGGTACAGTCCAAAAAATCCATTTTCGGATGAAAAACGATGACTCCGGACATGTCAAACATTCCCAAAATGGTCTATAATGATGAAATTTTAACATTTAATCTTTTGACTCTAAATGATTTTTTATATGTGAATTATGAATTTTTCAACTAAAATAAGTGTGTTTAAAGTCATTTCTGTGCCTGAAACGGGTCAAAATTGAAGCTTTTGAGTAAGCAAAACTCAGTAAAAATGGCAATTTTGGTCACTGTGAGGGTTTAAAAAGTGGTTATTCAACATGAGGCACGATACAATTGACATTTTGAATCATTTTTGGTACAGTCCAAAAAATCAATTTTCGGATGAAAAACGATGACTCCGGACATGTCGAACGTTCCCAAAATGGTCTATAATGATGACATTTTAACATTTAATCTTTTGACTCTAAATGACTGTTGGATGTGAATTATGACTTTTTCAACTAAAATAAGTGTTTAAAGTCATTTCTGTGCCTGAAACGGGTCAAAATTGAAGCTTTTGAGTAAGCAAAACTCTGTAAAAATGGCAATTTTGGTCACTGTGAGGGTTTAAAAAGTGGTTATTCAGCATGAGGCACGATCCAATTGACATTTTGAATCATTTTTGGTACATCCAAAAAACCAATTTTCGGATGAAAAACGATGACTCCGGACATGTCGAATGTTCCCAAAATGGTCTATAATGATGAAATTTTAACATTTAATCTTTTGACTCTAAATGACTGTTGGATGTGAATTATGACAATTTCAACTAAAATAAGTGTGTTCAAAGTCATTTCTGTGACTGAAACAGGTCAAAATTGAAGCTTTTAAATAAGCAAAACTCTGTAAAAATGGCCATTTTGGTCACTGTGAGGGTTTAAAAAGTGGTTATTCAACATGAGGCACGATCCAATTGACATTTTGAATCATTTTTGGTACAGTCCAAAAAATCAGTTTTCGGATGAAAAACGATGACTCCCGACATGTCGAACGTTCCCAAAATGGTCTATAATGATGAAATGTTAACATTTAATCTTTTGACTCTAAATGACTGTTGGATGTGAATTATGACTTTTTCAACTAAAATAAGTGTGTTTAAATTCATTTCTGTGCCCGAAACTGGTCAAAATTGAAGCTTTTGAGTAAGCAAAACTCTGTAAAAATGGCAATTTTGGTCACTGTGAGGGTTTAAAAAGTGGTTATTCAACATGAGGCACGATCCAATTGACATTTTGAATCATTTTTGGTACAGTCCAAAAAATCAATTTTCGGATGAAAAAACGATGACTCCGGACATGTCGAACGTTCCCAAAATGGTCTATAATAATGAAATTTTATCATTTAATCTTTTGACTCTAAATGACTGTTGGATGTGAATTATGACTTTTTCAACTAAAATAAGTGTGTTTAAAGTCATTTCTGTGACTGAAACGGGTCAAAATTGAAGCTTTTGAGTAAGCAAAACTCTGTAAAAATAGCCATTTTGGTCACTGTGATGGTTTAAAAAGTGGTTATTCAACATGAGGCACAATCCAATTGACATTTTGAATCATTTTTGATACAGTCCAAAAAAATCAATTTTCGGATGAAAAACGATGACTCCGGACATGTCGAACGTTCCCAAAATGGTCTATAATGATGAAATTTTAACATTTAATCTTTTGACTCTAAATGACTGTTGGATGTGAATTATGACAATTTCAACTAAAATAAGTGTGTTTAAAGTTATTTCTGTGACTGAAACGGGTCAAAATTGAAGCTTTTAAATAAGCAAAACTCTGTAAAAATGGCCATTTTGGTCACTGTGAGGGTTTAAAAAGTGGTTATTCAACATGAGGCACGATCCAATTGACATTTTGAGTCATTTTTGGTACAGTCCAAAAAATCAATTTTCGGATGAAAAACGATGACTCCGGACATGTCAAGCATTCCCAAAATGGTCTATAATGATGAAATTTTAACATTTAATCTTTTGACTCTAAATGATTTTTTATATGTGAATTATGACTTTTTCAACTAAAATAAGTGTGTTTAAAGTCATTTCTGTGCCTGAAACAGGTCAAAATTGAAGCTTTTGAGTAAGCAAAACTCTGTAAAAATGGCCATTTTGGTCACTGTGAGGGTTTAAAAAGTGGTTATTCAACATGAGGCACGATCCAATTGACATTTTGAGTCATTTTTGGTACAGTCCAAAAAATCAATTTTCGGATGAAAAACGATGACTCCGGACATGTCAAGCATTCCCAAAATGGTCTATAATGATGAAATTTTAACATTTAATCTTTTGACTCTAAATGATTTTTTATATGTGAATTATGACTTTTTCAACTAAAATAAGTGTGTTTAAAGTCATTTCTGTGCCTGAAACAGGTCAAAATTGAAGCTTTTGAGTAAGCAAAACTCTGTAAAAATGTCAATTTTGGTCACTGTGAGGGTTTAAAAAGTGGTTATTCAACATGAGGCACGATCCAATTGACATTTTGAATCATTTTTGGTACATCCAAAAAACCAATTTTCGGATGAAAAACGATGACTCCGGACATGTCGAATGTTCCCAAAATGGTCTATAATGATGAAATTTTAACATTTAATCTTTTGACTCTAAATGACTGTTGGATGTGAATTATGACAATTTCAACTAAAATAAGTGTGTTCAAAGTCATTTCTGTGACTGAAACGGGTCAAAATTGAAGCTTTTAAATGAGCAAAACTCTGTAAAAATGGCCATTTTGGTCACTGTGAGGGTTTAAAAAGTGGTTATTCAACATGAGGCACGATCCAATTGACATTTTGAATCATTTTTGGTACAGTCCAAAAAATCAATTTTCGGATGAAAAACGATGACTCCGGACATGTCGAACGTTCCCAAAATGGTCTATAATGATGAAATTTTAACATTTAATCTTTTGACTCTAAATGACTGTTGGATGTGAATTATGACTTTTTCAACTAAAATAAGTGTGTTTAAAGTCATTTCTGTGCCTGAAACGGGTCAAAATTGAAGCTTTTGAGTAAGCAAAACTCTGTAAAAATGGCAATTTTGGTCACTGTGAGGGTTTAAAAAGTGGTTATTCAACACGAGGCACGATCCAATTGACATTTTGAATCATTTTTGGTACAGTCCAAAAAATCAATTTTCGGATGAAAAACGATGACTCCGGACATGTCGAACGTTCCCAAAATGGTCTATAATGATGAAATTTTAACATTTAATCTTTTGACTCTAAATGACTGTTGGATGTGAATTATGACTTTTTCAACTAAAATAAGTGTGTTTAAAGTCATTTCTGTGCCTGAAACGGGTCAAAATTGAAGCTTTTGAGTAAGCAAAACTCTGTAAAAATGGCAATTTTGGTCACTGTGAGGGTTTAAAAAGTGGTTATTCAACATGAGGCACGATCCAATTGACATTTTGAATCATTTTTGGTACAGTCCAAAAAATCAGTTTTCGGATGAAAAACGATGACTCCGGACATGTCAAACGTTCCCAAAATGGTCTATAATGATGAAATTTTAACATTTAATCTTTTGACTCTAAATGACTGTTGGATGTGAATTATGACTTTTTCAACTAAAATAAGTGTGTTTAAAGTCATTTCTGTGCCTGAAACGGGTCAAAATTGAAGCTTTTGAGTAAGCAAAAGTCTGTAAAAATGGCAATTTTGGTCACAGTGAGGGGTTAAAAAGTGGTTATTCAACATGAGGCACGATCCAATTGACATTTTGAATCATTTTTGGTACAGTCCAAAAAAATCAATTTTCGGATGAAAAACGATGACTCCGGACATGTTGAACGTTCCCAAAATGGTCTATAATGATCAAATTTTAACATTTAATCTTTTGACTCTAAATGACTGTTGGATGTGAATTATGACTTTTCCAACTAAAATAAGTGTGTTTAAAGTCATTTCTGTGCCTGAAACGGGTCAAAATTGAAGCTTTTGAGTAAGCAAAACTCTGTAAAAATGGCAATTTTGGTCACTGTGAGGGTTTAAAAAGTGGTTATTCAACACGAGGCACGATCCAATTGACATTTTGAATCATTTTTGGTACAGTCCAAAAAATCAATTTTCGGATGAAAAACGATGACTCCGGACATGTCGAACGTTCCCAAAATGGTCTATAATGATGACATTTTAACATTTAATCTTTTGACTCTAAATGACTGTTGGATGTGAATTATGACTTTTTCAACTAAAATAAGTGTGTTTAAAGTCATTTCTGTGCCTGAAACGGGTCAAAATTGAAGATTTTGAGTAAGCAAAACTCTGTAAAAATGGCAATTTTGGTCACTGTGAGGGTTTAAAAAGTGGTTATTCAACATGAGGCACGATCCAATTGGCATTTTGAATCATTTTTGGGACAGTCCAAAAAATCAGTTTTCGGATGAAAAACGATGACTCCGGACATGTCGAACGTTCCCAAAATGGTCTATAATGATGAAATTTTAACATTTAATCTTTTGACTCTAAATGACTGTTGGATGTGAATTATGACAATTTCAACTAAAATAAGTGTGTTTAAAGTTATTTCTGTGACTGAAACGGGTCAAAATTGAAGCTTTTAAATAAGCAAAACTCTGTAAAAATGGCCATTTTGGTCACTGTGAGGGTTTAAAAAGTGGTTATTCAACATGAGGCACGATCCAATTGACATTTTGAGTCATTTTTGGTACAGTCCAAAAAATCAATTTTCGGATGAAAAACGATGACTCCGGACATGTCAAACATTCCCAAAATGGTCTATAATGATGAAATTTTAACATTTAATCTTTTGACTCTAAATGATTTTTTATATGTGAATTATGACTTTTTCAACTAAAATAAGTGTGTTTAAAGTCATTTCTGTGCCTGAAACAGGTCAAAATTGAAGCTTTTGAGTAAGCAAAACTCTGTAAAAATGTCAATTTTGGTCACCGTGAGGGTTTAAAAAGTGGTTATTCAACATGAGGCACGATCCAATTGACATTTTGAATCATTTTTGGTACAGTCCAAAAAATCAATTTTCGGATGAAAAACGATGACTCCGGACATGTCGAACGTTCCCAAAATGGTCTATAATGATGAAATTATAACATTTAATCTTTTGACTCTAAATGACTGTTGGATGTGAATTATGACCTTTTCAACTAAAATAAGTGTTTAAAGTCATTTCTGTGCCTGAAACGGGTCAAAATTGAAGCTTTTGAGTAAGCAAAACTCTGTAAAAATGGCAATTTTGGTCACTGTGAGGGTTTAAAAAGTGGTTATTCAACATGAGGCACGATCCAATTGACATTTTGAATCATTTTTGGTACATCCAAAAAACCAATTTTCGGATGAAAAACGATGACTCCGGACATGTCGAATGTTCCCAAAATGGTCTATAATGATGAAATTTTAACATTTAATCTTTTGACTCTAAATGACTGTTGGATGTGAATTATGACAATTTCAACTAAAATAAGTGTGTTCAAAGTCATTTCTGTGACTGAAACGGGTCAAAATTGAAGCTTTTAAATAAGCAAAACTCTGTAAAAATGGTCATTTTGGTCACTGTGAGGGTTTAAAAAGTGGTTATTCAACATGAGGCACGATCCAATTGACATTTTGAATCATTTTTGGTACAGTCCAAAAAATCAATTTTCGGATGAAAAACGATGACTCCGGACATGTCGAACGTTCCCAAAATGGTCTATAATGATGACATTTTAACATTTAATCTTTTGACTCTAAATGACTGTTGGATGTGAATTATGACAATTTCAACTAAAATAAGTGTGTTTAACTTATTTCTGTGACTGAAACGGGTCAAAATTGAAGCTTTTAAATAAGCAAAACTCTGTAAAAATGGCCATTTTGGTCACTGTGAGGGTTTAAAAAGTGGTTATTCAACATGAGGCACGATCCAATTGACATTTTGAGTCATTTTTGGTACAGTCCAAAAAATCAATTTTCGGATGAAAAACGATGACTCCGGACATGTCAAACATTCCCAAAATGGTCTATAATGATGAAATTTTAACATTTAATCTTTTGACTCTAAATGATTTTTTATATGTGAATTATGACTTTTTCAACTAAAATAAGTGTGTTTAAAGTCATTTCTGTGCCTGAAACAGGTCAAAATTGAAGCTTTTGAGTAAGCAAAACTCTGTAAAAATGTCAATTTTGGTCACTGTGAGGGTTTAAAAAGTGGTTATTCAACATGAGGCACGATCCAATTGACATTTTGAATCATTTTTGGTACAGTCCAAAAAATCAGTTTTCGGATGAAAAACGATGACTCCGGACATGTCGAACGTTCCCAAAATGGTCTATAATGATGAAATTTTAACATTTAATCTTTTGACTCTAAATGACTGTTGGATGTGAATTATGACAATTTCAACTAAAATAAGTGTGTTTAAAGTTATTTCTGTGACTGAAACGGGTCAAAATTGAAGCTTTTAAATAAGCAAAACTCTGTAAAAATGGCCATTTTGGTCACTGTGAGGGTTTAAAAAGTGGTTATTCAACATGAGGCACGATCCAATTGACATTTTGAGTCATTTTTGGTACAGTCCAAAAAATCAATTTTCGGATGAAAAACGATGACTCCGGACATGTCAAACATTCCCAAAATGGTCTATAATGATGAAATTTTAACATTTAATCTTTTGACTCTAAATGATTTTTTATATGTGAATTATGACTTTTTCAACTAAAATAAGTGTGTTTAAAGTCATTTCTGTGCCTGAAACAGGTCAAAATTGAAGCTTTTGAGTAAGCAAAACTCTGTAAAAATGTCAATTTTGGTCACTGTGAGGGTTTAAAAAGTGGTTATTCAACATGAGGCACGATCCAATTGACATTTTGAATCATTTTTGGTACAGTCCAAAAAATCAATTTTCGGATGAAAAACGATGACTCCGGACATGTCGAACGTTCCCAAAATGGTCTATAATGATGAAATTTTAATATTTAATCTTTTGACTCTAAATGACTGTTGGATGTGAATTATGACTTTTTCAACTAAAATAAGTGTGTTTAAAGTTATTTCTGTGACTGAAACGGGTCAAAATTGAAGCTTTTAAATAAGCAAAACTCTGTAAAAATGGCCATTTTGGTCACTGTGAGGGTTTAAAAAGTGGTTATTCAACATGAGGCACGATCCAATTGACATTTTGAGTCATTTTTGGTACAGTCCAAAAAATCCATTTTCGGATGAAAAACGATGACTCCGGACATGTCAAACATTCCCAAAATGGTCTATAATGATGAAATTTTAACATTTAATCTTTTGACTCTAAATGATTTTTTATATGTGAATTATGAATTTTTCAACTAAAATAAGTGTGTTTAAAGTCATTTCTGTGCCTGAAACGGGTCAAAATTGAAGCTTTTGAGTAAGCAAAACTCAGTAAAAATGGCAATTTTGGTCACTGTGAGGGTTTAAAAAGTGGTTATTCAACATGAGGCACGATACAATTGACATTTTGAATCATTTTTGGTACAGTCCAAAAAATCAATTTTCGGATGAAAAACGATGACTCCGGACATGTCGAACGTTCCCAAAATGGTCTATAATGATGACATTTTAACATTTAATCTTTTGACTCTAAATGACTGTTGGATGTGAATTATGACTTTTTCAACTAAAATAAGTGTTTAAAGTCATTTCTGTGCCTGAAACGGGTCAAAATTGAAGCTTTTGAGTAAGCAAAACTCTGTAAAAATGGCAATTTTGGTCACTGTGAGGGTTTAAAAAGTGGTTATTCAGCATGAGGCACGATCCAATTGACATTTTGAATCATTTTTGGTACATCCAAAAAACCAATTTTCGGATGAAAAACGATGACTCCGGACATGTCGAATGTTCCCAAAATGGTCTATAATGATGAAATTTTAACATTTAATCTTTTGACTCTAAATGACTGTTGGATGTGAATTATGACAATTTCAACTAAAATAAGTGTGTTCAAAGTCATTTCTGTGACTGAAACAGGTCAAAATTGAAGCTTTTAAATAAGCAAAACTCTGTAAAAATGGCCATTTTGGTCACTGTGAGGGTTTAAAAAGTGGTTATTCAACATGAGGCACGATCCAATTGACATTTTGAATCATTTTTGGTACAGTCCAAAAAATCAGTTTTCGGATGAAAAACGATGACTCCCGACATGTCGAACGTTCCCAAAATGGTCTATAATGATCAAATTTTAACATTTAATCTTTTGACTCTAAATGACTGTTGGATGTGAATTATGACTTTTTCAACTAAAATAAGTGTGTTTAAAGTCATTTCTGTGCCTGAAACGGGTCAAAATTGAAGCTTTTGAGTAAGCAAAACTCTGTAAAAATGGCAATTTTGGTCACTGTGAGGGTTTAAAAAGTGGTTATTCAACATGAGGCACGATCCAATTGACATTTTGAATCATTTTTGGTACAGTCCAAAAAATCAATTTTCGGATGAAAAACGATGACTCCGGACATGTCGAACGTTCCCAAAATAGTCTATAATGATGAAATTTTAACATTTAATCTTTTGACTCTAAATGACTGTTGGATGTGAATTATGACTTTTTCAACTAAAATAAGTGTGTTTAAAATCATTTCTGTGCCTGAAACGGGTCAAAATTGAAGCTTTTGAGTAAGCAAAACTCTGTAAAAATGGCAATTTTGGTCACTGTGAGGGTTTAAAAAGTGGTTATTCAACATGAGGCACGATCCAATTGACATTTTGAATCATTTTTGGTACAGTCCAAAAAATCAGTTTTCGGATGAAAAACGATGACTCCGGACATGTCGAACGTTCCCAAAATGGTCTATAATGATGACATTTTAACATTTAATCTTTTGACTCTAAATGACTGTTGGATGTGAATTATGACAATTTCAACTAAAATAAGTGTGTTTAACTTATTTCTGTGACTGAAACGGGTCAAAATTGAAGCTTTTAAATAAGCAAAACTCTGTAAAAATGGCCATTTTGGTCACTGTGAGGGTTTAAAAAGTGGTTATTCAACATGAGGCACGATCCAATTGACATTTTGAGTCATTTTTGGTACAGTCCAAAAAATCAATTTTCGGATGAAAAACGATGACTCCGGACATGTCAAACATTCCCAAAATGGTCTATAATGATGAAATTTTAACATTTAATCTTTTGACTCTAAATGATTTTTTATATGTGAATTATGACTTTTTCAACTAAAATAAGTGTGTTTAAAGTCATTTCTGTGCCTGAAACAGGTCAAAATTGAAGCTTTTGAGTAAGCAAAACTCTGTAAAAATGTCAATTTTGGTCACTGTGAGGGTTTAAAAAGTGGTTATTCAACATGAGGCACGATCCAATTGACATTTTGAATCATTTTTGGTACAGTCCAAAAAATCAGTTTTCGGATGAAAAACGATGACTCCGGACATGTCGAACGTTCCCAAAATGGTCTATAATGATGAAATTTTAACATTTAATCTTTTGACTCTAAATGACTGTTGGATGTGAATTATGACAATTTCAACTAAAATAAGTGTGTTTAAAGTTATTTCTGTGACTGAAACGGGTCAAAATTGAAGCTTTTAAATAAGCAAAACTCTGTAAAAATGGCCATTTTGGTCACTGTGAGGGTTTAAAAAGTGGTTATTCAACATTAGGCACGATCCAATTGACATTTTGAGTCATTTTTGGTACAGTCCAAAAAATCAATTTTCGGATGAAAAACGATGACTCCGGACATGTCAAACATTCCCAAAATGGTCTATAATGATGAAATTTTAACATTTAATCTTTTGACTCTAAATGATTTTTTATATGTGAATTATGACTTTTTCAACTAAAATAAGTGTGTTTAAAGTCATTTCTGTGCCTGAAACAGGTCAAAATTGAAGCTTTTGAGTAAGCAAAACTCTGTAAAAATGTCAATTTTGGTCACTGTGAGGGTTTAAAAAGTGGTTATTCAACATGAGGCACGATCCAATTGACATTTTGAATCATTTTTGGTACAGTCCAAAAAATCAATTTTCGGATGAAAAACGATGACTCCGGACATGTCAAACGTTCCCAAAATGGTCTATAATGATGAAATTTTAATATTTAATCTTTTGACTCTAAATGACTGTTGGATGTGAATTATGACTTTTTCAACTAAAATAAGTGTGTTTAAAGTTATTTCTGTGACTGAAACGGGTCAAAATTGAAGCTTTTAAATAAGCAAAACTCTGTAAAAATGGCCATTTTGGTCACTGTGAGGGTTTAAAAAGTGGTTATTCAACATGAGGCACGATCCAATTGACATTTTGAGTCATTTTTGGTACAGTCCAAAAAATCCATTTTCGGATGAAAAACGATGACTCCGGACATGTCAAACATTCCCAAAATGGTCTATAATGATGAAATTTTAACATTTAATCTTTTGACTCTAAATGATTTTTTATATGTGAATTATGAATTTTTCAACTAAAATAAGTGTGTTTAAAGTCATTTCTGTGCCTGAAACGGGTCAAAATTGAAGCTTTTGAGTAAGCAAAACTCAGTAAAAATGGCAATTTTGGTCACTGTGAGGGTTTAAAAAGTGGTTATTCAACATGAGGCACGATACAATTGACATTTTGAATCATTTTTGGTACAGTCCAAAAAATCAATTTTCGGATGAAAAACGATGACTCCGGACATGTCGAACGTTCCCAAAATGGTCTATAATGATGACATTTTAACATTTAATCTTTTGACTCTAAATGACTGTTGGATGTGAATTATGACTTTTTCAACTAAAATAAGTGTTTAAAGTCATTTCTGTGCCTGAAACGGGTCAAAATTGAAGCTTTTGAGTAAGCAAAACTCTGTAAAAATGGCAATTTTGGTCACTGTGAGGGTTTAAAAAGTGGTTATTCAGCATGAGGCACGATCCAATTGACATTTTGAATCATTTTTGGTACATCCAAAAAACCAATTTTCGGATGAAAAACGATGACTCCGGACATGTCGAATGTTCCCAAAATGGTCTATAATGATGAAATTTTAACATTTAATCTTTTGACTCTAAATGACTGTTGGATGTGAATTATGACAATTTCAACTAAAATAAGTGTGTTCAAAGTCATTTCTGTGACTGAAACAGGTCAAAATTGAAGCTTTTAAATAAGCAAAACTCTGTAAAAATGGCCATTTTGGTCACTGTGAGGGTTTAAAAAGTGGTTATTCAACATGAGGCACGATCCAATTGACATTTTGAATCATTTTTGGTACAGTCCAAAAAATCAGTTTTCGGATGAAAAACGATGACTCCCGACATGTCGAACGTTCCCAAAATGGTCTATAATGATGAAATGTTAACATTTAATCTTTTGACTCTAAATGACTGTTGGATGTGAATTATGACTTTTTCAACTAAAATAAGTGTGTTTAAATTCATTTCTGTGCCCGAAACTGGTCAAAATTGAAGCTTTTGAGTAAGCAAAACTCTGTAAAAATGGCAATTTTGGTCACTGTGAGGGTTTAAAAAGTGGTTATTCAACATGAGGCACGATCCAATTGACATTTTGAATCATTTTTGGTACAGTCCAAAAAATCAATTTTCGGATGAAAAAACGATGACTCCGGACATGTCGAACGTTCCCAAAATGGTCTATAATAATGAAATTTTATCATTTAATCTTTTGACTCTAAATGACTGTTGGATGTGAATTATGACTTTTTCAACTAAAATAAGTGTGTTTAAAGTCATTTCTGTGACTGAAACGGGTCAAAATTGAAGCTTTTGAGTAAGCAAAACTCTGTAAAAATGGCCATTTTGGTCACTGTGATGGTTTAAAAAGTGGTTATTCAACATGAGGCACAATCCAATTGACATTTTGAATCATTTTTGATACAGTCCAAAAAAATCAATTTTCGGATGAAAAACGATGACTCCGGACATGTCGAACGTTCCCAAAATGGTCTATAATGATGAAATTTTAACATTTAATCTTTTGACTCTAAATGACTGTTGGATGTGAATTATGACAATTTCAACTAAAATAAGTGTGTTTAAAGTTATTTCTGTGACTGAAACGGGTCAAAATTGAAGCTTTTAAATAAGCAAAACTCTGTAAAAATGGCCATTTTGGTCACTGTGAGGGTTTAAAAAGTGGTTATTCAACATGAGGCACGATCCAATTGACATTTTGAGTCATTTTTGGTACAGTCCAAAAAATCAATTTTCGGATGAAAAACGATGACTCCGGACATGTCAAGCATTCCCAAAATGGTCTATAATGATGAAATTTTAACATTTAATCTTTTGACTCTAAATGATTTTTTATATGTGAATTATGACTTTTTCAACTAAAATAAGTGTGTTTAAAGTCATTTCTGTGCCTGAAACAGGTCAAAATTGAAGCTTTTGAGTAAGCAAAACTCTGTAAAAATGGCCATTTTGGTCACTGTGAGGGTTTAAAAAGTGGTTATTCAACATGAGGCACGATCCAATTGACATTTTGAGTCATTTTTGGTACAGTCCAAAAAATCAATTTTCGGATGAAAAACGATGACTCCGGACATGTCAAGCATTCCCAAAATGGTCTATAATGATGAAATTTTAACATTTAATCTTTTGACTCTAAATGATTTTTTATATGTGAATTATGACTTTTTCAACTAAAATAAGTGTGTTTAAAGTCATTTCTGTGCCTGAAACAGGTCAAAATTGAAGCTTTTGAGTAAGCAAAACTCTGTAAAAATGTCAATTTTGGTCACTGTGAGGGTTTAAAAAGTGGTTATTCAACATGAGGCACGATCCAATTGACATTTTGAATCATTTTTGGTACATCCAAAAAACCAATTTTCGGATGAAAAACGATGACTCCGGACATGTCGAATGTTCCCAAAATGGTCTATAATGATGAAATTTTAACATTTAATCTTTTGACTCTAAATGACTGTTGGATGTGAATTATGACAATTTCAACTAAAATAAGTGTGTTCAAAGTCATTTCTGTGACTGAAACGGGTCAAAATTGAAGCTTTTAAATGAGCAAAACTCTGTAAAAATGGCCATTTTGGTCACTGTGAGGGTTTAAAAAGTGGTTATTCAACATGAGGCACGATCCAATTGACATTTTGAATCATTTTTGGTACAGTCCAAAAAATCAATTTTCGGATGAAAAACGATGACTCCGGACATGTCGAACGTTCCCAAAATGGTCTATAATGATGAAATTTTAACATTTAATCTTTTGACTCTAAATGACTGTTGGATGTGAATTATGACTTTTTCAACTAAAATAAGTGTGTTTAAAGTCATTTCTGTGCCTGAAACGGGTCAAAATTGAAGCTTTTGAGTAAGCAAAACTCTGTAAAAATGGCAATTTTGGTCACTGTGAGGGTTTAAAAAGTGGTTATTCAACACGAGGCACGATCCAATTGACATTTTGAATCATTTTTGGTACAGTCCAAAAAATCAATTTTCGGATGAAAAACGATGACTCCGGACATGTCGAACGTTCCCAAAATGGTCTATAATGATGAAATTTTAACATTTAATCTTTTGACTCTAAATGACTGTTGGATGTGAATTATGACTTTTTCAACTAAAATAAGTGTGTTTAAAGTCATTTCTGTGCCTGAAACGGGTCAAAATTGAAGCTTTTGAGTAAGCAAAACTCTGTAAAAATGGCAATTTTGGTCACTGTGAGGGTTTAAAAAGTGGTTATTCAACATGAGGCACGATCCAATTGACATTTTGAATCATTTTTGGTACAGTCCAAAAAATCAGTTTTCGGATGAAAAACGATGACTCCGGACATGTCAAACGTTCCCAAAATGGTCTATAATGATGAAATTTTAACATTTCATCTTTTGACTCTAAATGACTGTTGGATGTGAATTATGACTTTTTCAACTAAAATAAGTGTGTTTAAAGTCATTTCTGTGCCTGAAACGGGTCAAAATTGAAGCTTTTGAGTAAGCAAAAGTCTGTAAAAATGGCAATTTTGGTCACAGTGAGGGGTTAAAAAGTGGTTATTCAACATGAGGCACGATCCAATTGACATTTTGAATCATTTTTGGTACAGTCCAAAAAAATCAATTTTCGGATGAAAAACGATGACTCCGGACATGTTGAACGTTCCCAAAATGGTCTATAATGATCAAATTTTAACATTTAATCTTTTGACTCTAAATGACTGTTGGATGTGAATTATGACTTTTCCAACTAAAATAAGTGTGTTTAAAGTCATTTCTGTGCCTGAAACGGGTCAAAATTGAAGCTTTTGAGTAAGCAAAACTCTGTAAAAATGGCAATTTTGGTCACTGTGAGGGTTTAAAAAGTGGTTATTCAACACGAGGCACGATCCAATTGACATTTTGAATCATTTTTGGTACAGTCCAAAAAATAAATTTTCGGATGAAAAACGATGACTCCGGACATGTCGAACGTTCCCAAAATGGTCTATAATGATGACATTTTAACATTTAATCTTTTGACTCTAAATGACTGTTGGATGTGAATTATGACTTTTTCAACTAAAATAAGTGTGTTTAAAGTCATTTCTGTGCCTGAAACGGGTCAAAATTGAAGATTTTGAGTAAGCAAAACTCTGTAAAAATGGCAATTTTGGTCACTGTGAGGGTTTAAAAAGTGGTTATTCAACATGAGGCACGATCCAATTGGCATTTTGAATCATTTTTGGGACAGTCCAAAAAATCAGTTTTCGGATGAAAAACGATGACTCCGGACATGTCGAACGTTCCCAAAATGGTCTATAATGATGAAATTTTAACATTTAATCTTTTGACTCTAAATGACTGTTGGATGTGAATTATGACAATTTCAACTAAAATAAGTGTGTTTAAAGTTATTTCTGTGACTGAAACGGGTCAAAATTGAAGCTTTTAAATAAGCAAAACTCTGTAAAAATGGCCATTTTGGTCACTGTGAGGGTTTAAAAAGTGGTTATTCAACATGAGGCACGATCCAATTGACATTTTGAGTCATTTTTGGTACAGTCCAAAAAATCAATTTTCGGATGAAAAACGATGACTCCGGACATGTCAAACATTCCCAAAATGGTCTATAATGATGAAATTTTAACATTTAATCTTTTGACTCTAAATGATTTTTTATATGTGAATTATGACTTTTTCAACTAAAATAAGTGTGTTTAAAGTCATTTCTGTGCCTGAAACAGGTCAAAATTGAAGCTTTTGAGTAAGCAAAACTCTGTAAAAATGTCAATTTTGGTCACTGTGAGGGTTTAAAAAGTGGTTATTCAACATGAGGCACGAACCAATTGACATTTTGAATCATTTTTGGTACAGTCCAAAAAATCAGTTTTCGGATGAAAAACGATGACTCCGGACATGTCGAACGTTCCCAAAATGGTCTATAATGATGAAATTTTAACATTTAATCTTTTGACTCTAAATGACTGTTGGATGTGAATTATGACAATTTCAACTAAAATAAGTGTGTTTAAAGTTATTTCTGTGACTGAAACGGGTCAAAATTGAAGCTTTTAAATAAGCAAAACTCTGTAAAAATGGCCATTTTGGTCACTGTGAGGGTTTAAAAAGTGGTTATTCAACATGAGGCACGATCCAATTGACATTTTGAGTCATTTTTGGTACAGTCCAAAAAATCAATTTTCGGATGAAAAACGATGACTCCGGACATGTCAAACATTCCCAAAATGGTCTATAATGATGAAATTTTAACATTTAATCTTTTGACTCTAAATGATTTTTTATATGTGAATTATGACTTTTTCAACTAAAATAAGTGTGTTTAAAGTCATTTCTGTGCCTGAAACAGGTCAAAATTGAAGCTTTTGAGTAAGCAAAACTCTGTAAAAATGTCAATTTTGGTCACCGTGAGGGTTTAAAAAGTGGTTATTCAACATGAGGCACGATCCAATTGACATTTTGAATCATTTTTGGTACAGTCCAAAAAATCAATTTTCGGATGAAAAACGATGACTCCGGACATGTCGAACGTTCCCAAAATGGTCTATAATGATGAAATTATAACATTTAATCTTTTGACTCTAAATGACTGTTGGATGTGAATTATGACCTTTTCAACTAAAATAAGTGTGTTTAAAGTCATTTCTGTGCCTGAAACGGGTCAAAATTGAAGCTTTTGAGTAAGCAAAACTCTGTAAAAATGGCAATTTTGGTCACTGTGAGGGTTTAAAAAGTGGTTATTCAACATGAGGCACGATCCAATTGACATTTTGAATCATTTTTGGTACATCCAAAAAACCAATTTTCGGATGAAAAACGATGACTCCGGACATGTCGAATGTTCCCAAAATGGTCTATAATGATGAAATTTTAACATTTAATCTTTTGACTCTAAATGACTGTTGGATGTGAATTATGACAATTTCAACTAAAATAAGTGTGTTCAAAGTCATTTCTGTGACTGAAACGGGTCAAAATTGAAGCTTTTAAATAAGCAAAACTCTGTAAAAATGGCCATTTTGGTCACTGTGAGGGTTTAAAAAGTGGTTATTCAACATGAGGCACGATCCAATTGACATTTTGAATCATTTTTGGTACAGTCCAAAAAATCAATTTTCGGATGAAAAACGATGACTCCGGACATGTCAAACGTTCCCAAAATGGTCTATAATGATGAAATTTTAACATTTAATCTTTTGACTCTAAATGACTGTTGGATGTGAATTATGACTTTTTCAACTAAAATAAGTGTGTTTAAAGTCATTTCTGTGCCTGAAACGGGTCAAAATTGAAGCTTTTGAGTAAGCAAATCTCTGTAAAAATGGCAATTTTGGTCACAGTGAGGGGTTAAAAAGTGGTTATTCAACATGAGGCACGATCCAATTGATATTTTGAATCATTTTTGGTACAGTCCAAAAAATCAATTTTCGGATGAAAAACGATGACTCCGGACATGTCGAACATTCCCAAAATGGTCTATAATGATGAAATTTTAACATATAATCTTTTGACTCTAAATGACTGTTGGATGTGAATTATGACTTTTTCAACTAAAATAAGTGTGTTTAAAGTCATTTCTGTGCCTGAAACGGGTCAAAATTGAAGATTTTGAGTAAGCAAAACTCTGTAAAAATGGCAATTTTGGTCACTGTGAGGGTTTAAAAAGTGGTTATTCAACATGAGGCACGATCCAATTGGCATTTTGAATCATTTTTGGGACAGTCCAAAAAATCAGTTTTCGGATGAAAAACGATGACTCCGGACATGTCGAACGTTCCCAAAATGGTCTATAATGATGAAATTTTAACATTTAATCTTTTGACTCTAAATGACTGTTGGATGTGAATTATGACAATTTCAACTAAAATAAGTGTGTTTAAAGTTATTTCTGTGACTGAAACGGGTCAAAATTGAAGCTTTTAAATAAGCAAAACTCTGTAAAAATGGCCATTTTGGTCACTGTGAGGGTTTAAAAAGTGGTTATTCAACATGAGGCACGATCCAATTGACATTTTGAGTCATTTTTGGTACAGTCCAAAAAATCAATTTTCGGATGAAAAACGATGACTCCGGACATGTCAAACATTCCCAAAATGGTCTATAATGATGAAATTTTAACATTTAATCTTTTGACTCTAAATGATTTTTTATATGTGAATTATGACTTTTTCAACTAAAATAAGTGTGTTTAAAGTCATTTCTGTGCCTGAAACAGGTCAAAATTGAAGCTTTTGAGTAAGCAAAACTCTGTAAAAATGTCAATTTTGGTCACTGTGAGGGTTTAAAAAGTGGTTATTCAACATGAGGCACGAACCAATTGACATTTTGAATCATTTTTGGTACAGTCCAAAAAATCAGTTTTCGGATGAAAAACGATGACTCCGGACATGTCGAACGTTCCCAAAATGGTCTATAATGATGAAATTTTAACATTTAATCTTTTGACTCTAAATGACTGTTGGATGTGAATTATGACAATTTCAACTAAAATAAGTGTGTTTAAAGTTATTTCTGTGACTGAAACGGGTCAAAATTGAAGCTTTTAAATAAGCAAAACTCTGTAAAAATGGCCATTTTGGTCACTGTGAGGGTTTAAAAAGTGGTTATTCAACATGAGGCACGATCCAATTGACATTTTGAGTCATTTTTGGTACAGTCCAAAAAATCAATTTTCGGATGAAAAACGATGACTCCGGACATGTCAAACATTCCCAAAATGGTCTATAATGATGAAATTTTAACATTTAATCTTTTGACTCTAAATGATTTTTTATATGTGAATTATGACTTTTTCAACTAAAATAAGTGTGTTTAAAGTCATTTCTGTGCCTGAAACAGGTCAAAATTGAAGCTTTTGAGTAAGCAAAACTCTGTAAAAATGTCAATTTTGGTCACCGTGAGGGTTTAAAAAGTGGTTATTCAACATGAGGCACGATCCAATTGACATTTTGAATCATTTTTGGTACAGTCCAAAAAATCAATTTTCGGATGAAAAACGATGACTCCGGACATGTCGAACGTTCCCAAAATGGTCTATAATGATGAAATTATAACATTTAATCTTTTGACTCTAAATGACTGTTGGATGTGAATTATGACCTTTTCAACTAAAATAAGTGTGTTTAAAGTCATTTCTGTGCCTGAAACGGGTCAAAATTGAAGCTTTTGAGTAAGCAAAACTCTGTAAAAATGGCAATTTTGGTCACTGTGAGGGTTTAAAAAGTGGTTATTCAACATGAGGCACGATCCAATTGACATTTTGAATCATTTTTGGTACATCCAAAAAACCAATTTTCGGATGAAAAACGATGACTCCGGACATGTCGAATGTTCCCAAAATGGTCTATAATGATGAAATTTTAACATTTAATCTTTTGACTCTAAATGACTGTTGGATGTGAATTATGACAATTTCAACTAAAATAAGTGTGTTCAAAGTCATTTCTGTGACTGAAACGGGTCAAAATTGAAGCTTTTAAATAAGCAAAACTCTGTAAAAATGGCCATTTTGGTCACTGTGAGGGTTTAAAAAGTGGTTATTCAACATGAGGCACGATCCAATTGACATTTTGAATCATTTTTGGTACAGTCCAAAAAATCAATTTTCGGATGAAAAACGATGACTCCGGACATGTCAAACGTTCCCAAAATGGTCTATAATGATGAAATTTTAACATTTAATCTTTTGACTCTAAATGACTGTTGGATGTGAATTATGACTTTTTCAACTAAAATAAGTGTGTTTAAAGTCATTTCTGTGCCTGAAACGGGTCAAAATTGAAGCTTTTGAGTAAGCAAATCTCTGTAAAAATGGCAATTTTGGTCACAGTGAGGGGTTAAAAAGTGGTTATTCAACATGAGGCACGATCCAATTGATATTTTGAATCATTTTTGGTACAGTCCAAAAAATCAATTTTCGGATGAAAAACGATGACTCCGGACATGTCGAACATTCCCAAAATGGTCTATAATGATGAAATTTTAACATATAATCTTTTGACTCTAAATGACTGTTGGATGTGAATTATGACTTTTTCAACTAAAATAAGTGTGTTTAAAGTCATTTCTGTGCCTGAAACGGGTCAAAATTGAAGCTTTTGAGTAAGCAAAACTCTGTAAAAATGGCAATTTTGGTCACTGTGAGGGTTTAAAAAGTGGTTATTCAACATGAGGCACGATCCAATTGACATTTTGAATCATTTTTGGTACAGTCCAAAAAATCAGTTTTCGGATGAAAACCGATGACTCCCGACATGTCGAACGTTCCCCAAAATGGTCTATAATGATGAAATGTTAACATTTAATCTTTTGACTCTAAATGACTGTTGGATGTGAATTATGACTTTTTCAACTAAAATAAGTGTGTTTAAATTCATTTCTGTGCCCGAAACTGGTCAAAATTGAAGCTTTTGAGTAAGCAAAACTCTGTAAAAATGGCAATTTTGGTCACTGTGAGGGTTTAAAAAGTGGTTATTCAACATGAGGCACGATCCAATTGACATTTTGAATCATTTTTGGTACAGTCCAAAAAATCAATTTTCGGATGAAAAAACGATGACTCCGGACATATCGAACGTTCCCAAAATGGTCTATAATGATGAAATTTTATCATTTAATCTTTTGACTCTAAATGACTGTTGGATGTGAATTATGACTTTTTCAACTAAAATAAGTGTGTTTAAAGACAATTATGTGCCTGAAACGGGTCAAAATTGAAGCTTTTGAGTAAGCAAAACTCTGTAAAAATGGCAATTTTGGTCAATGTGAGGATTTAAAAGTGGTTATTCAACATGAGGCACGATCCAATTGACATTTTGAATCATTTTTGGTACAGTCCAAAAAATCAATTTTCGGATGAAAAACGATGACTCCGGACATGTCGAACGTTCCCAAAATGGTCTATAATGATGAAATTTTAACATTTAATCTTTTGACTCTAAATGACAGTTGGATGTGAATTATGACATTTTCAACTAAAATAAGTGTGTTTAAAGTCATTTCTGTGCCTGAAACGGGTCAAAATTGAAGCTTTTGAGTAAGCAAAACTCAGTAAAAATGGCAATTTTGGTCACTGTGAGGGTTTAAAAAGTGGTTATTCAACATGAGGCACGATACAATTGACATTTTGAATCATTTTTGGTACAGTCCAAAAAATCAATTTTCGGATGAAAAACGATGACTCCGGACATGTCGAACGTTCCCAAAATGGTCTATAATGATGACATTTTAACATTTAATCTTTTGACTCTAAATGACTGTTGGATGTGAATTATGACTTTTTCAACTAAAATAAGTGTGTTTAAAGTCATTTCTGTGCCTGAAAGGGGTCAAAATTGAAGCTTTTGAGTAAGCAAAACTCTGTAAAAATGGCAATTTTGGTCACAGTGAGGGGTTAAAAAGTGGTTATTCAACATGAGGCACGATCCAATTGACATTTTGAATCATTTTTGGTACAGTCCAAAAAATCCATTTTCGGATGAAAAACGATGACTCCGGACATGTCGAACGTTCCCAAAATGGTCTATAATGATGAAATTTTAACATTTAATCTTTTGACTCTAAATGACTGTTGGATGTGAATTATGACTTTTTCAACTAAAATAAGTGTGTTTAAAGTCATTTCTGTGACTGAAAGGGGTCAAAATTGAAGCTTTTGAGTAAGCAAAACTCTGTAAAAATGGCCATTTTGGTCACTCTGAGGGTTTAAAAAGTGGTTATTCAACATGAGGCACAATCCAATTGACATTTTGAATCATTTTTGATACAGTCCAAAAAAATCAATTTTCGGATGAAAAACGATGACTCCGGACATGTCGAACGTTCCCAAAATGGTCTATAATGATGAAATTTTAACATTTAATCTTTTGACTCTAAATGACTGTTGGATGTGAATTATGACTTTTTCAACTAAAATAAGTGTGTTTAAAGTCATTTCTGTGCCTGAAACGGGTCAAAATTGAAGCTTTTGAGTAAGCAAAACTCTGTAAAAATGGCAATTTTGGTCACTGTGAGGGTTTAAAAAGTGGTTATTCAACATGAGGCACGATCCAATTGACATTTTGAATCATTTTTGGTACAGTCCAAAAAATCAGTTTTCGGATGAAAACCGATGACTCCCGACATGTCGAACGTTCCCCAAAATGGTCTATAATGATGAAATGTTAACATTTAATCTTTTGACTCTAAATGACTGTTGGATGTGAATTATGACTTTTTCAACTAAAATAAGTGTGTTTAAATTCATTTCTGTGCCCGAAACTGGTCAAAATTGAAGCTTTTGAGTAAGCAAAACTCTGTAAAAATGGCAATTTTGGTCACTGTGAGGGTTTAAAAAGTGGTTATTCAACATGAGGCACGATCCAATTGACATTTTGAATCATTTTTGGTACAGTCCAAAAAATCAATTTTCGGATGAAAAAACGATGACTCCGGACATATCGAACGTTCCCAAAATGGTCTATAATGATGAAATTTTATCATTTAATCTTTTGACTCTAAATGACTGTTGGATGTGAATTATGACTTTTTCAACTAAAATAAGTGTGTTTAAAGACAATTATGTGCCTGAAACGGGTCAAAATTGAAGCTTTTGAGTAAGCAAAACTCTGTAAAAATGGCAATTTTGGTCAATGTGAGGATTTAAAAGTGGTTATTCAACATGAGGCACGATCCAATTGACATTTTGAATCATTTTTGGTACAGTCCAAAAAATCAATTTTCGGATGAAAAACGATGACTCCGGACATGTCGAACGTTCCCAAAATGGTCTATAATGATGAAATTTTAACATTTAATCTTTTGACTCTAAATGACAGTTGGATGTGAATTATGACATTTTCAACTAAAATAAGTGTGTTTAAAGTCATTTCTGTGCCTGAAACGGGTCAAAATTGAAGCTTTTGAGTAAGCAAAACTCAGTAAAAATGGCAATTTTGGTCACTGTGAGGGTTTAAAAAGTGGTTATTCAACATGAGGCACGATACAATTGACATTTTGAATCATTTTTGGTACAGTCCAAAAAATCAATTTTCGGATGAAAAACGATGACTCCGGACATGTCGAACGTTCCCAAAATGGTCTATAATGATGAAATTTTAACATTTAATCTTTTGACTCTAAATGACTGTTGGATGTGAATTATGACTTTTTCAACTAAAATAAGTGTGTTTAAAGTCATTTCTGTGCCTGAAACGGGTCAAAATTGAAGCTTTTGAGTAAGCAAAACTCTGTAAAAATGGCAATTTTGGTCACTGTGAGGGTTTAAAAAGTGGTTATTCAACATGAGGCACGATCCAATTGACATTTTGAATCATTTTTGGTACAGTCCAAAAAATCAGTTTTCGGATGAAAAACGATGACTCCGGACATGTCAAACGTTCCCAAAATGGTCTATAATGATGAAATTTTAACATTTCATCTTTTGACTCTAAATGACTGTTGGATGTGAATTATGACTTTTTCAACTAAAATAAGTGTGTTTAAAGTCATTTCTGTGCCTGAAACGGGTCAAAATTGAAGCTTTTGAGTAAGCAAAAGTCTGTAAAAATGGCAATTTTGGTCACAGTGAGGGGTTAAAAAGTGGTTATTCAACATGAGGCACGATCCAATTGACATTTTGAATCATTTTTGGTACAGTCCAAAAAAATCAATTTTCGGATGAAAAACGATGACTCCGGACATGTTGAACGTTCCCAAAATGGTCTATAATGATCAAATTTTAACATTTAATCTTTTGACTCTAAATGACTGTTGGATGTGAATTATGACTTTTCCAACTAAAATAAGTGTGTTTAAAGTCATTTCTGTGCCTGAAACGGGTCAAAATTGAAGCTTTTGAGTAAGCAAAACTCTGTAAAAATGGCAATTTTGGTCACTGTGAGGGTTTAAAAAGTGGTTATTCAACACGAGGCACGATCCAATTGACATTTTGAATCATTTTTGGTACAGTCCAAAAAATAAATTTTCGGATGAAAAACGATGACTCCGGACATGTCGAACGTTCCCAAAATGGTCTATAATGATGACATTTTAACATTTAATCTTTTGACTCTAAATGACTGTTGGATGTGAATTATGACTTTTTCAACTAAAATAAGTGTGTTTAAAGTCATTTCTGTGCCTGAAACGGGTCAAAATTGAAGATTTTGAGTAAGCAAAACTCTGTAAAAATGGCAATTTTGGTCACTGTGAAGGTTTAAAAAGTGGTTATTCAACATGAGGCACGATCCAATTGGCATTTTGAATCATTTTTGGGACAGTCCAAAAAATCAGTTTTCGGATGAAAAACGATGACTCCGGACATGTCGAACGTTCCCAAAATGGTCTATAATGATGAAATTTTAACATTTAATCTTTTGACTCTAAATGACTGTTGGATGTGAATTATGACAATTTCAACTAAAATAAGTGTGTTTAAAGTTATTTCTGTGACTGAAACGGGTCAAAATTGAAGCTTTTAAATAAGCAAAACTCTGTAAAAATGGCCATTTTGGTCACTGTGAGGGTTTAAAAAGTGGTTATTCAACATGAGGCACGATCCAATTGACATTTTGAGTCATTTTTGGTACAGTCCAAAAAATCAATTTTCGGATGAAAAACGATGACTCCGGACATGTCAAACATTCCCAAAATGGTCTATAATGATGAAATTTTAACATTTAATCTTTTGACTCTAAATGATTTTTTATATGTGAATTATGACTTTTTCAACTAAAATAAGTGTGTTTAAAGTCATTTCTGTGCCTGAAACAGGTCAAAATTGAAGCTTTTGAGTAAGCAAAACTCTGTAAAAATGTCAATTTTGGTCACTGTGAGGGTTTAAAAAGTGGTTATTCAACATGAGGCACGAACCAATTGACATTTTGAATCATTTTTGGTACAGTCCAAAAAATCAGTTTTCGGATGAAAAACGATGACTCCGGACATGTCGAACGTTCCCAAAATGGTCTATAATGATGAAATTTTAACATTTAATCTTTTGACTCTAAATGACTGTTGGATGTGAATTATGACAATTTCAACTAAAATAAGTGTGTTTAAAGTTATTTCTGTGACTGAAACGGGTCAAAATTGAAGCTTTTAAATAAGCAAAACTCTGTAAAAATGGCCATTTTGGTCACTGTGAGGGTTTAAAAAGTGGTTATTCAACATGAGGCACGATCCAATTGACATTTTGAGTCATTTTTGGTACAGTCCAAAAAATCAATTTTCGGATGAAAAACGATGACTCCGGACATGTCAAACATTCCCAAAATGGTCTATAATGATGAAATTTTAACATTTAATCTTTTGACTCTAAATGATTTTTTATATGTGAATTATGACTTTTTCAACTAAAATAAGTGTGTTTAAAGTCATTTCTGTGCCTGAAACAGGTCAAAATTGAAGCTTTTGAGTAAGCAAAACTCTGTAAAAATGTCAATTTTGGTCACCGTGAGGGTTTAAAAAGTGGTTATTCAACATGAGGCACGATCCAATTGACATTTTGAATCATTTTTGGTACAGTCCAAAAAATCAATTTTCGGATGAAAAACGATGACTCCGGACATGTCGAACGTTCCCAAAATGGTCTATAATGATGAAATTATAACATTTAATCTTTTGACTCTAAATGACTGTTGGATGTGAATTATGACCTTTTCAACTAAAATAAGTGTGTTTAAAGTCATTTCTGTGCCTGAAACGGGTCAAAATTGAAGCTTTTGAGTAAGCAAAACTCTGTAAAAATGGCAATTTTGGTCACTGTGAGGGTTTAAAAAGTGGTTATTCAACATGAGGCACGATCCAATTGACATTTTGAATCATTTTTGGTACATCCAAAAAACCAATTTTCGGATGAAAAACGATGACTCCGGACATGTCGAATGTTCCCAAAATGGTCTATAATGATGAAATTTTAACATTTAATCTTTTGACTCTAAATGACTGTTGGATGTGAATTATGACAATTTCAACTAAAATAAGTGTGTTCAAAGTCATTTCTGTGACTGAAACGGGTCAAAATTGAAGCTTTTAAATAAGCAAAACTCTGTAAAAATGGCCATTTTGGTCACTGTGAGGGTTTAAAAAGTGGTTATTCAACATGAGGCACGATCCAATTGACATTTTGAATCATTTTTGGTACAGTCCAAAAAATCAATTTTCGGATGAAAAACGATGACTCCGGACATGTCAAACGTTCCCAAAATGGTCTATAATGATGAAATTTTAACATTTAATCTTTTGACTCTAAATGACTGTTGGATGTGAATTATGACTTTTTCAACTAAAATAAGTGTGTTTAAAGTCATTTCTGTGCCTGAAACGGGTCAAAATTGAAGCTTTTGAGTAAGCAAATCTCTGTAAAAATGGCAATTTTGGTCACAGTGAGGGGTTAAAAAGTGGTTATTCAACATGAGGCACGATCCAATTGATATTTTGAATCATTTTTGGTACAGTCCAAAAAATCAATTTTCGGATGAAAAACGATGACTCCGGACATGTCGAACATTCCCAAAATGGTCTATAATGATGAAATTTTAACATATAATCTTTTGACTCTAAATGACTGTTGGATGTGAATTATGACTTTTTCAACTAAAATAAGTGTGTTTAAAGTCATTTCTGTGCCTGAAACGGGTCAAAATTGAAGCTTTTGAGTAAGCAAAACTCTGTAAAAATGGCAATTTTGGTCACTGTGAGGGTTTAAAAAGTGGTTATTCAACATGAGGCACGATCCAATTGACATTTTGAATCATTTTTGGTACAGTCCAAAAAATCAGTTTTCGGATGAAAACCGATGACTCCCGACATGTCGAACGTTCCCCAAAATGGTCTATAATGATGAAATTTTAACATATAATCTTTTGACTCTAAATGACTGTTGGATGTGAATTATGACTTTTTCAACTAAAATAAGTGTGTTTAAAGTCATTTCTGTGCCTGAAACGGGTCAAAATTGAAGCTTTTGAGTAAGCAAAACTCTGTAAAAATGGCAATTTTGGTCACTGTGAGGGTTTAAAAAGTGGTTATTCAACATGAGGCACGATCCAATTGACATTTTGAATCATTTTTGGTACAGTCCAAAAAATCAGTTTTCGGATGAAAACCGATGACTCCCGACATGTCGAACGTTCCCCAAAATGGTCTATAATGATGAAATGTTAACATTTAATCTTTTGACTCTAAATGACTGTTGGATGTGAATTATGACTTTTTCAACTAAAATAAGTGTGTTTAAATTCATTTCTGTGCCCGAAACTGGTCAAAATTGAAGCTTTTGAGTAAGCAAAACTCTGTAAAAATGGCAATTTTGGTCACTGTGAGGGTTTAAAAAGTGGTTATTCAACATGAGGCACGATCCAATTGACATTTTGAATCATTTTTGGTACAGTCCAAAAAATCAATTTTCGGATGAAAAAACGATGACTCCGGACATATCGAACGTTCCCAAAATGGTCTATAATGATGAAATTTTATCATTTAATCTTTTGACTCTAAATGACTGTTGGATGTGAATTATGACTTTTTCAACTAAAATAAGTGTGTTTAAAGACAATTATGTGCCTGAAACGGGTCAAAATTGAAGCTTTTGAGTAAGCAAAACTCTGTAAAAATGGCAATTTTGGTCAATGTGAGGATTTAAAAGTGGTTATTCAACATGAGGCACGATCCAATTGACATTTTGAATCATTTTTGGTACAGTCCAAAAAATCAATTTTCGGATGAAAAACGATGACTCCGGACATGTCGAACGTTCCCAAAATGGTCTATAATGATGAAATTTTAACATTTAATCTTTTGACTCTAAATGACAGTTGGATGTGAATTATGACATTTTCAACTAAAATAAGTGTGTTTAAAGTCATTTCTGTGCCTGAAACGGGTCAAAATTGAAGCTTTTGAGTAAGCAAAACTCAGTAAAAATGGCAATTTTGGTCACTGTGAGGGTTTAAAAAGTGGTTATTCAACATGAGGCACGATACAATTGACATTTTGAATCATTTTTGGTACAGTCCAAAAAATCAATTTTCGGATGAAAAACGATGGCTCCGGACATGTCGAACGTTCCCAAAATGGTCTATAATGATGACATTTTAACATTTAATCTTTTGACTCTAAATGACTGTTGGATGTGAATTATGACTTTTTCAACTAAAATAAGTGTGTTTAAAGTCATTTCTGTGCCTGAAAGGGGTCAAAATTGAAGCTTTTGAGTAAGCAAAACTCTGTAAAAATGGCAATTTTGGTCACAGTGAGGGGTTAAAAAGTGGTTATTCAACATGAGGCACGATCCAATTGACATTTTGAATCATTTTTGGTACAGTCCAAAAAATCCATTTTCGGATGAAAAACGATGACTCCGGACATGTCGAACGTTCCCAAAATGGTCTATAATGATGAAATTTTAACATTTAATCTTTTGACTCTAAATGACTGTTGGATGTGAATTATGACTTTTTCAACTAAAATAAGTGTGTTTAAAGTCATTTCTGTGACTGAAAGGGGTCAAAATTGAAGCTTTTGAGTAAGCAAAACTCTGTAAAAATGGCCATTTTGGTCACTCTGAGGGTTTAAAAAGTGGTTATTCAACATGAGGCACAATCCAATTGACATTTTGAATCATTTTTGATACAGTCCAAAAAAATCAATTTTCGGATGAAAAACGATGACTCCGGACATGTCGAACGTTCCCAAAATGGTCTATAATGATGAAATTTTAACATTTAATCTTTTGACTCTAAATGACTGTTGGATGTGAATTATGACTTTTTCAACTAAAATAAGTGTGTTTAAAGTCATTTCTGTGCCTGAAACGGGTCAAAATTGAAGCTTTTGAGTAAGCAAAACTCTGTAAAAATGGCAATTTTGGTCACTGTGAGGGTTTAAAAAGTGGTTATTCAACATGAGGCACGATCCAATTGACATTTTGAATCATTTTTGGTACAGTCCAAAAAATCAGTTTTCGGATGAAAACCGATGACTCCCGACATGTCGAACGTTCCCCAAAATGGTCTATAATGATGAAATGTTAACATTTAATCTTTTGACTCTAAATGACTGTTGGATGTGAATTATGACTTTTTCAACTAAAATAAGTGTGTTTAAATTCATTTCTGTGCCCGAAACTGGTCAAAATTGAAGCTTTTGAGTAAGCAAAACTCTGTAAAAATGGCAATTTTGGTCACTGTGAGGGTTTAAAAAGTGGTTATTCAACATGAGGCACGATCCAATTGACATTTTGAATCATTTTTGGTACAGTCCAAAAAATCAATTTTCGGATGAAAAAACGATGACTCCGGACATATCGAACGTTCCCAAAATGGTCTATAATGATGAAATTTTATCATTTAATCTTTTGACTCTAAATGACTGTTGGATGTGAATTATGACTTTTTCAACTAAAATAAGTGTGTTTAAAGACAATTATGTGCCTGAAACGGGTCAAAATTGAAGCTTTTGAGTAAGCAAAACTCTGTAAAAATGGCAATTTTGGTCAATGTGAGGATTTAAAAGTGGTTATTCAACATGAGGCACGATCCAATTGACATTTTGAATCATTTTTGGTACAGTCCAAAAAATCAATTTTCGGATGAAAAACGATGACTCCGGACATGTCGAACGTTCCCAAAATGGTCTATAATGATGAAATTTTAACATTTAATCTTTTGACTCTAAATGACAGTTGGATGTGAATTATGACATTTTCAACTAAAATAAGTGTGTTTAAAGTCATTTCTGTGCCTGAAACGGGTCAAAATTGAAGCTTTTGAGTAAGCAAAACTCAGTAAAAATGGCAATTTTGGTCACTGTGAGGGTTTAAAAAGTGGTTATTCAACATGAGGCACGATACAATTGACATTTTGAATCATTTTTGGTACAGTCCAAAAAATCAATTTTCGGATGAAAAACGATGACTCCGGACATGTCGAACGTTCCCAAAATGGTCTATAATGATGACATTTTAACATTTAATCTTTTGACTCTAAATGACTGTTGGATGTGAATTATGACTTTTTCAACTAAAATAAGTGTGTTTAAAGTCATTTCTGTGCCTGAAAGGGGTCAAAATTGAAGCTTTTGAGTAAGCAAAACTCTGTAAAAATGGCAATTTTGGTCACAGTGAGGGGTTAAAAAGTGGTTATTCAACATGAGGCACGATCCAATTGACATTTTGAATCATTTTTGGTACAGTCCAAAAAATCAATTTTCGGATGAAAAACGATGACTCCGGACATGTCGAACGTTCCCAAAATGGTCTATAATGATGAAATTTTAACATTTAATCTTTTGACTCTAAATGACTGTTGGATGTGAATTATGACTTTTTCAACTAAAATAAGTGTGTTTAAAGTCATTTCTGTGACTGAAAGGGGTCAAAATTGAAGCTTTTGAGTAAGCAAAAGTCTGTAAAAATGGCAATTTTGGTCACAGTGAGGGGTTAAAAAGTGGTTATTCAACATGAGGCACGATTCAATTGACATTTTGAATCATTTTTGGTACAGTCCAAAAAATCAATTTTCGGATGAAAAAACGATGACTCCGGACATATCGAACGTTCCCAAAATGGTCTATAATGATGAAATTTTATCATTTAATCTTTTGACTCTAAATGACTGTTGGATGTGAATTATGACTTTTTCAACTAAAATAAGTGTGTTTAAAGACAATTATGTGCCTGAAACGGGTCAAAATTGAAGCTTTTGAGTAAGCAAAACTCTGTAAAAATGGCAATTTTGGTCAATGTGAGGATTTAAAAGTGGTTATTCAACATGAGGCACGATCCAATTGACATTTTGAATCATTTTTGGTACAGTCCAAAAAATCAATTTTCGGATGAAAAACGATGACTCCGGACATGTCGAACGTTCCCAAAATGGTCTATAATGATGAAATTTTAACATTTAATCTTTTGACTCTAAATGACAGTTGGATGTGAATTATGACATTTTCAACTAAAATAAGTGTGTTTAAAGTCATTTCTGTGCCTGAAACGGGTCAAAATTGAAGCTTTTGAGTAAGCAAAACTCAGTAAAAATGGCAATTTTGGTCACTGTGAGGGTTTAAAAAGTGGTTATTCAACATGAGGCACGATACAATTGACATTTTGAATCATTTTTGGTACAGTCCAAAAAATCAATTTTCGGATGAAAAACGATGACTCCGGACATGTCGAACGTTCCCAAAATGGTCTATAATGATGACATTTTAACATTTAATCTTTTGACTCTAAATGACTGTTGGATGTGAATTATGACTTTTTCAACTAAAATAAGTGTGTTTAAAGTCATTTCTGTGCCTGAAAGGGGTCAAAATTGAAGCTTTTGAGTAAGCAAAACTCTGTAAAAATGGCAATTTTGGTCACAGTGAGGGGTTAAAAAGTGGTTATTCAACATGAGGCACGATCCAATTGACATTTTGAATCATTTTTGGTACAGTCCAAAAAATCAATTTTCGGATGAAAAACGATGACTCCGGACATGTCGAACGTTCCCAAAATGGTCTATAATGATGAAATTTTAACATTTAATCTTTTGACTCTAAATGACTGTTGGATGTGAATTATGACTTTTTCAACTAAAATAAGTGTGTTTAAAGTCATTTCTGTGACTGAAAGGGGTCAAAATTGAAGCTTTTGAGTAAGCAAAACTCTGTAAAAATGGCCATTTTGGTCACTCTGAGGGTTTAAAAAGTGGTTATTCAACATGAGGCACAATCCAATTGACATTTTGAATCATTTTTGATACAGTCCAAAAAAATCAATTTTCGGATGAAAAACGATGACTCCGGACATGTCGAACGTTCCCAAAATGGTCTATAATGATGAAATTTTAACATTTAATCTTTTGACTCTAAATGACTGTTGGATGTGAATTATGACTTTTTCAACTAAAATAAGTGTGTTTAAAGTCATTTCTGTGCCTGAAACGGGTCAAAATTGAAGCTTTTGAGTAAGCAAAACTCTGTAAAAATGGCAATTTTGGTCACTGTGAGGGTTTAAAAAGTGGTTATTCAACATGAGGCACGATCCAATTGACATTTTGAATCATTTTTGGTACAGTCCAAAAAATCAGTTTTCGGATGAAAACCGATGACTCCCGACATGTCGAACGTTCCCCAAAATGGTCTATAATGATGAAATGTTAACATTTAATCTTTTGACTCTAAATGACTGTTGGATGTGAATTATGACTTTTTCAACTAAAATAAGTGTGTTTAAATTCATTTCTGTGCCCGAAACTGGTCAAAATTGAAGCTTTTGAGTAAGCAAAACTCTGTAAAAATGGCAATTTTGGTCACTGTGAGGGTTTAAAAAGTGGTTATTCAACATGAGGCACGATCCAATTGACATTTTGAATCATTTTTGGTACAGTCCAAAAAATCAATTTTCGGATGAAAAAACGATGACTCCGGACATATCGAACGTTCCCAAAATGGTCTATAATGATGAAATTTTATCATTTAATCTTTTGACTCTAAATGACTGTTGGATGTGAATTATGACTTTTTCAACTAAAATAAGTGTGTTTAAAGACAATTATGTGCCTGAAACGGGTCAAAATTGAAGCTTTTGAGTAAGCAAAACTCTGTAAAAATGGCAATTTTGGTCAATGTGAGGATTTAAAAGTGGTTATTCAACATGAGGCACGATCCAATTGACATTTTGAATCATTTTTGGTACAGTCCAAAAAATCAATTTTCGGATGAAAAACGATGACTCCGGACATGTCGAACGTTCCCAAAATGGTCTATAATGATGAAATGTTAACATTTAATCTTTTGACTCTAAATGACTGTTGGATGTGAATTATGACTTTTTCAACTAAAATAAGTGTGTTTAAATTCATTTCTGTGCCCGAAACTGGTCAAAATTGAAGCTTTTGAGTAAGCAAAACTCTGTAAAAATGGCAATTTTGGTCACTGTGAGGGTTTAAAAAGTGGTTATTCAACATGAGGCACGATCCAATTGACATTTTGAATCATTTTTGGTACAGTCCAAAAAATCAGTTTTCGGATGAAAACCGATGACTCCCGACATGTCGAACGTTCCCCAAAATGGTCTATAATGATGAAATGTTAACATTTAATCTTTTGACTCTAAATGACTGTTGGATGTGAATTATGACTTTTTCAACTAAAATAAGTGTGTTTAAATTCATTTCTGTGCCCGAAACTGGTCAAAATTGAAACTTTTGAGTAAGCAAAACTCTGTAAAAATGGCAATTTTGGTCACTGTGAGGGTTTAAAAAGTGGTTATTCAACATGAGGCACGATCCAATTGACATTTTGAATCATTTTTGGTACAGTCCAAAAAATCAATTTTCGGATGAAAAACGATGACTCCGGACATGTCGAACGTTCCCAAAATGGTCTATAATGATGAAATTTTAACATTTAATCTTTTGACTCTAAATGACTGTTGGATGTGAATTATGACAATTTCAATCTTTTGACTCTAAATGACTGTTGGATGTGAATTGTGACTTTTTCAACTAAAATAAGTGTGTTTAAAGTCATTTCTGTGCATGAAACGGGTCAAAATTGAAGCTTTTGAGTAAGCAAAACTCTGTAAAAATGGCAATTTTGGTCACAGTGAGGGGTTAAAAAGTGGTTATTCAACATGAGGCACGATCCAATTGACATTTTGAATCATTTTTGGTACAGTCCAAAAATCAATTTTCGGATGAAAAACGATGACTCCGGACATGTCGAACGTTCCCAAAATGGTCTATAATGATGAAATTTTAACATTTAATCTTTTGACTCTAAATGACTGTTGGATGTGAATTATGACAATTTCAACTAAAATAAGTGTGTTCAAAGTCATTTCTGTGACTGAAACGGGTCAAAATTGAAGCTCTTAAATAAGCAAAACTCTGTAAAAATGGCCATTTTGGTCACTGTGAGGGTTTAAAAAGTGGTTATTCAACATGAGGCACGATCCAATTGACATTTTGAATCATTTTTGGTACAGTCCAAAAAATCAATTTTCGGATGAAAAACGATGACTCCGGACATGTCAAACGTTCCCAAAATTGTCTATAATGATGAAATTTTAACATTTAATCTTTTGACTCTAAATGACTGTTGGATGTGAATTATGACTTTTTCAACTAAAATAAGTGTGTTTAAAGTCATTTCTGTGCCTGAAACGGGTCAAAATTGAAGCTTTTGAGTAAGCAAAAGTCTGTAAAAATGGCAATTTTGGTCACAGTGAGGGGTTAAAAAGTGGTTATTCAACATGAGGCACGATCCAATTGACATTTTGAATCATTTTTGGTACAGTCCAAAAAATCAATTTTCGGATGAAAAACGATGACTCCGGACATGTCGAACGTTCCCAAAATGGTCTATAATGATCAAATTTTAACATTTAATCTTTTGACTCTAAATGACTGTTGGATGTGAATTATGACTTTTTCAACTAAAATAAGTGTGTTTAAAGTCATTTCTGTGCCTGAAAGGGGTCAAAATTGAAGCTTTTGAGTAAGCAAAACTCTGTAAAAATGGCAATTTTGGTCACAGTGAGGGGTTAAAAAGTGGTTATTCAACATGAGGCACGATCCAATTGACATTTTGAATCATTTTTGGTACAGTCCAAAAAATCAATTTTCGGATGAAAAACGATGACTCCGGACATGTCGAACGTTCCCAAAATGGTCTATAATGATGAAATTTTAACATTTAATCTTTTGACTCTAAATGACTGTTGGATGTGAATTATGACTTTTTCAACTAAAATAAGTGTGTTTTAAGTCATTTCTGTGACTGAAACGGGTCAAAATTGAAGCTTTTGAGTAAGCAAAACTCTGTAAAAATGGCCATTTTGGTCACTCTGAGGGTTTAAAAAGTGGTTATTCAACATGAGGCACAATCCAATTGACATTTTGAATCATTTTTGATACAGTCCAAAAAAATCAATTTTCGGATGAAAAACGATGACTCCGGACATGTCGAACGTTCCCAAAATGGTCTATAATGATGAAATTTTAACATTTAATCTTTTGACTCTAAATGACTGTTGGATGTGAATTATGACAATTTCAACTAAAGTAAGTGTGTTCAAAGTCATTTCTGTGACTGAAACGGGTCAAAATTGAAGCTTTTAAATAAGCAAAACTCTGTAAAAATGGCCATTTTGGTCACTGTGAAGGTTTAAAAAGTGGTTATTCAACATGAGGCACGATCCAATTGACATTTTGAATCATTTTTGGTACAGTCCAAAAAATCAATTTTCGGATGAAAAACGATGACTCCGGACATGTCAAACGTTCCCAAAATGGTCTATAATGATGAGATTTTAACATTTAATCTTTTGACTCTAAATGACTGTTGGATGTGAATTATGACTTTTTCAACTAAAATAAGTGTGTTTAAAGTCATTTCTGTGCATGAAACGGGTCAAAATTGAAGCTTTTGAGTAAGCAAAACTCTGTAAAAATGGCAATTTTGGTCACAGTGAGGGGTTAAAAAGTGGTTATTCAACATGAGGCACGATCCAATTGACATTTTGAATCATTTTTGGTACAGTCCAAAAATCAATTTTCGGATGAAAAACGATGACTCCGGACATGTCGAACGTTCCCAAAATGGTCTATAATGATGAAATTTTAACATTTAATCTTTTGACTCTAAATGACTGTTGGATGTGAATTATGACTTTTTCAACTAAAATAAGTGTATTTAAAGTCATTTCTGTGCCTGAAACGGGTCAAAATTGAAGCTTTTGAGTAAGCAAAACTCTGTAAAAATGGCAATTTTGGTCACTGTGAGGGTTTAAAAAGTGGTTATTCAACATGAGGCACGATCCAATTGACATTTTGAAACATTTTTGGTACAGTCCAAAAAATCAGTTTTCGGATGAAAAACGATGACTCCCGACATGTCGAACGTTCCCAAAATGGTCTATAATGATGAAATGTTAACATTTAATCTTTTGACTCTAAATGACTGTGTGATGTGAATTATGACTTTTTCAACTAAAATAAGTGTGTTTAAAGTCATTTCTGTGCCCGAAACTGGTCAAAATTGAAGCTTTTGAGTAAGCAAAACTCTGTAAAAATGGCAATTTTGGTCACTGTGAGGGTTTAAAAAATGGTTATTCAACATGAGCCACGATCAAATTGACATTTTGAATCATTTTTGGTACAGTCCAAAAAATCAATTTTCGGATGAAAAACGATGACTCCGGACATGTCGAACGTTCCCAAAATGGTCTATAATGATGAAATTTTCACATTTAATCTTTTGACTCTAAATGACTGTTGGATGTGAATTATGACAATTTCAACTAAAATAAGTGTGTTTAAAGTCATTTCTGTGCCTGAAACGGGTCAAAATTGAAGCTTTTGAGTAAGCAAAACTCTGTAAAAATGGCAATTTTGGTCACTGTGAGGGTTTAAAAAGTGGTTATTCAACATGAGCCACGATCCAATTGACATTTTGAATCATTTTTGGTACAGTCCAAAAAATCAATTTTCGGATGAAAAACGATGACTCCGGACATGTCGAACGTTCCCAAAATGGTCTATAATGATGAAATTTTCACATTTAATCTTTTGACTCTAAATGACTGTTGGATGTGAATTATGACAATTTCAACTAAAATAAGTGTGTTTAAAGTCATTTCTGTGCCTGAAACGGGTCAAAATTGAAGCTTTTGAGTAAGCAAAACTCTGTAAAAATGGCAATTTTGGTCACTGTGAGGGTTTAAAAAGTGGTTATTCAACATGAGGCACGATCCAATTGACATTTTGAATCATTTTTGGTACAGTCCAAAAAATCTATTTTCGGATGAAAAAACGATGACTCCGGACATGTTGAACGTTCCCAAAATGGTCTATAATGATGAAATTTTAACATTTAATCTTTTGACTCTAAATGACTGTTAGATGTGAATTATGACTTTTTCAACTAAAATAAGTGAGTTTAAAGTCATTTCTGTGCCTGAAACGGGTCAAAATTGAAGCTTTTGAGTAAGCAAAACTCTGTAAAAATGGCAATTTTGGTCAATGTGAGGATTTAAAAGTGGTTATTCAACATGAGGCACGATCCAATTGACATTTTGAATCATTTTTGGTACAGTCCAAAAAATCAATTTTCGGATGAAAAACGATGACTCCGGACATGTCGAACGTTCCCAAAATGGTCTATAATGATGAAATTTTAACATTTAATCTTTTGACTCTAAATGACAGTTGGATGTGAATTATGACATTTTCAACTAAAATAAGTGTGTTTAAAGTCATTTCTGTGCCTGAAACGGGTCAAAATTGAAGCTTTTGAGTAAGCAAAACTCAGGAAAAATGGCAATTTTGGTCACTGTGAGGGTTTAAAAAGTGGTTATTCAACATGAGGCACGATACAATTGACATTTTGAATCATTTTTGGTACAGTCCAAAAAATCAATTTTCGGATGAAAAACGATGACTCCGGACATGTCGAACGTTCCCAAAATGGTCTATAATGATGACATTTTAACATTTAATCTTTTGACTCTAAATGACTGTTGGATGTGAATTATGACTTTTTCAACTAAAATAAGTGTGTTTAAAGTCATTTCTGTGCCTGAAAGGGGTCAAAATTGAAGCTTTTGAGGAAGCAAAACTCTGTAAAAATGGCAATTTTGGTCACAGTAAGGGGTTAAAAAGTGGTTATTCAACATGAGGCACGATCCAATTGACATTTTGAATCATTTTTGGTACAGTCCAAAAAATCAATTTTCGGATGAAAAACGATGACTCCGGACATGTCGAACGTTCCCAAAATGGTCTATAATGATGAAATTTTAACATTTAATCTTTTGACTCTAAATGACTGTTGGATGTGAATTATGACTTTTTCAACTAAAATAAGTGTGTTTAAAGTCATTTCTGTGACTGAAAGGGGTCAAAATTGAAGCTTTTGAGTAAGCAAAACTCTGTAAAAATGGCCATTTTGGTCACTCTGAGGGTTTAAAAAGTGGTTATTCAACATGAGGCACAATCCAATTGACATTTTGAATCATTTTTGGTACAGTCCAAAAAATCAATTTTCGGATGAAAAAACGATGACTCCGGACATGTCGAACGTTCCCAAAATGGTCTATAATGATGAAATTTTATCATTTAATCTTTTGATTCTAAATGACTGTTGGATGTGAATTATGACTTTTTCAACTAAAATAAGTGTGTTTAAAGTCATTTCTGTGCCTGAAACGGGTCAAAATTGAAGCTTTTGAGTAAGCAAAACTCAGTAAAAATGGCAATTTTGGTCACTGTGAGGGTTTAAAAAGTGGTTATTCAACATGAGGCACGATCCAATTGACATTTTGAATCATTTTTGGTACAGTCCAAAAAATCAGTTTTCGGATGAAAAACGATGACTCCCGACATGTCGAACGTTCCCAAAATGGTCTATAATGATGAAATGTTAACATTTAATCTTTTGACTCTAAATGACTGTTGGATGTGAATTATGACTTTTTCAACTAAAATAAGTGTGTTTAAATTCATTTCTGTGCCCGAAACTGGTCAAAATTGAAGCTTTTGAGTAAGCAAAACTCTGTAAAAATGGCAATTTTGGTCACTGTGAGGGTTTAAAAAGTGGTTATTCAACATGAGGCACGATCCAATTGACATTTTGAATCATTTTTGGTACAGTCCAAAAAATCAGTTTTCGGATGAAAACCGATGACTCCCGACATGTCGAACGTTCCCCAAAATGGTCTATAATGATGAAATGTTAACATTTAATCTTTTGACTCTAAATGACTGTTGGATGTGAATTATGACTTTTTCAACTAAAATAAGTGTGTTTAAATTCATTTCTGTGCCCGAAACTGGTCAAAATTGAAACTTTTGAGTAAGCAAAACTCTGTAAAAATGGCAATTTTGGTCACTGTGAGGGTTTAAAAAGTGGTTATTCAACATGAGGCACGATCCAATTGACATTTTGAATCATTTTTGGTACAGTCCAAAAAATCAATTTTCGGATGAAAAACGATGACTCCGGACATGTCGAACGTTCCCAAAATGGTCTATAATGATGAAATTTTAACATTTAATCTTTTGACTCTAAATGACTGTTGGATGTGAATTGTGACTTTTTCAACTAAAATAAGTGTGTTTAAAGTCATTTCTGTGCATGAAACGGGTCAAAATTGAAGCTTTTGAGTAAGCAAAACTCTGTAAAAATGGCAATTTTGGTCACAGTGAGGGGTTAAAAAGTGGTTATTCAACATGAGGCACGATCCAATTGACATTTTGAATCATTTTTGGTACAGTCCAAAAATCAATTTTCGGATGAAAAACGATGACTCCGGACATGTCGAACGTTCCCAAAATGGTCTATAATGATGAAATTTTAACATTTAATCTTTTGACTCTAAATGACTGTTGGATGTGAATTATGACAATTTCAACTAAAATAAGTGTGTTCAAAGTCATTTCTGTGACTGAAACGGGTCAAAATTGAAGCTCTTAAATAAGCAAAACTCTGTAAAAATGGCCATTTTGGTCACTGTGAGGGTTTAAAAAGTGGTTATTCAACATGAGGCACGATCCAATTGACATTTTGAATCATTTTTGGTACAGTCCAAAAAATCAATTTTCGGATGAAAAACGATGACTCCGGACATGTCAAACGTTCCCAAAATTGTCTATAATGATGAAATTTTAACATTTAATCTTTTGACTCTAAATGACTGTTGGATGTGAATTATGACTTTTTCAACTAAAATAAGTGTGTTTAAAGTCATTTCTGTGCCTGAAACGGGTCAAAATTGAAGCTTTTGAGTAAGCAAAAGTCTGTAAAAATGGCAATTTTGGTCACAGTGAGGGGTTAAAAAGTGGTTATTCAACATGAGGCACGATCCAATTGACATTTTGAATCATTTTTGGTACAGTCCAAAAAATCAATTTTCGGATGAAAAACGATGACTCCGGACATGTCGAACGTTCCCAAAATGGTCTATAATGATCAAATTTTAACATTTAATCTTTTGACTCTAAATGACTGTTGGATGTGAATTATGACTTTTTCAACTAAAATAAGTGTGTTTAAAGTCATTTCTGTGCCTGAAAGGGGTCAAAATTGAAGCTTTTGAGTAAGCAAAACTCTGTAAAAATGGCAATTTTGGTCACAGTGAGGGGTTAAAAAGTGGTTATTCAACATGAGGCACGATCCAATTGACATTTTGAATCATTTTTGGTACAGTCCAAAAAATCAATTTTCGGATGAAAAACGATGACTCCGGACATGTCGAACGTTCCCAAAATGGTCTATAATGATGAAATTTTAACATTTAATCTTTTGACTCTAAATGACTGTTGGATGTGAATTATGACTTTTTCAACTAAAATAAGTGTGTTTTAAGTCATTTCTGTGACTGAAACGGGTCAAAATTGAAGCTTTTGAGTAAGCAAAACTCTGTAAAAATGGCCATTTTGGTCACTCTGAGGGTTTAAAAAGTGGTTATTCAACATGAGGCACAATCCAATTGACATTTTGAATCATTTTTGATACAGTCCAAAAAAATCAATTTTCGGATGAAAAACGATGACTCCGGACATGTCGAACGTTCCCAAAATGGTCTATAATGATGAAATTTTAACATTTAATCTTTTGACTCTAAATGACTGTTGGATGTTAATTATGACAATTTCAACTAAAGTAAGTGTGTTCAAAGTCATTTCTGTGACTGAAACGGGTCAAAATTGAAGCTTTTAAATAAGCAAAACTCTGTAAAAATGGCCATTTTGGTCACTGTGAAGGTTTAAAAAGTGGTTATTCAACATGAGGCACGATCCAATTGACATTTTGAATCATTTTTGGTACAGTCCAAAAAATCAATTTTCGGATGAAAAACGATGACTCCGGACATGTCAAACGTTCCCAAAATGGTCTATAATGATGAGATTTTAACATTTAATCTTTTGACTCTAAATGACTGTTGGATGTGAATTATGACTTTTTCAACTAAAATAAGTGTGTTTAAAGTCATTTCTGTGCATGAAACGGGTCAAAATTGAAGCTTTTGAGTAAGCAAAACTCTGTAAAAATGGCAATTTTGGTCACAGTGAGGGGTTAAAAAGTGGTTATTCAACATGAGGCACGATCCAATTGACATTTTGAATCATTTTTGGTACAGTCCAAAAATCAATTTTCGGATGAAAAACGATGACTCCGGACATGTCGAACGTTCCCAAAATGGTCTATAATGATGAAATTTTAACATTTAATCTTTTGACTCTAAATGACTGTTGGATGTGAATTATGACTTTTTCAACTAAAATAAGTGTATTTAAAGTCATTTCTGTGCCTGAAACGGGTCAAAATTGAAGCTTTTGAGTAAGCAAAACTCTGTAAAAATGGCAATTTTGGTCACTGTGAGGGTTTAAAAAGTGGTTATTCAACATGAGGCACGATCCAATTGACATTTTGAAACATTTTTGGTACAGTCCAAAAAATCAGTTTTCGGATGAAAAACGATGACTCCCGACATGTCGAACGTTCCCAAAATGGTCTATAATGATGAAATGTTAACATTTAATCTTTTGACTCTAAATGACTGTGTGATGTGAATTATGACTTTTTCAACTAAAATAAGTGTGTTTAAAGTCATTTCTGTGCCCGAAACTGGTCAAAATTGAAGCTTTTGAGTAAGCAAAACTCTGTAAAAATGGCAATTTTGGTCACTGTGAGGGTTTAAAAAATGGTTATTCAACATGAGGCACGATCCAATTGACATTTTGAATCATTTTTGTTACAGTCCAAAAAATCAATTTTCGGATGAAAAACGATGACTCCGGACATGTCAAACGTTCCCAAAAAGGTCTATAATGATGAAATTTTAACATTTAATCATTTGACTCTAAATGACTGTTGGATGTGAATTATGACTTTTTCAAATAAAATAAGTGTGTTTAAAGTTATTTCTGTGCCTGAAACAGGTCAAAATTAAAGCTTTTGAGTAAGCAAAACTCTGTAAAAATGGCAATTTTGGTCACTGTGAGGGTTTAAAAAGTGGTTATTCAACATGAGCCACGATCAAATTGACATTTTGAATCATTTTTGGTACAGTCCAAAAAATCAATTTTCGGATGAAAAACGATGACTCCGGACATGTCGAACGTTCCCAAAATGGTCTATAATGATGAAATTTTCACATTTAATCTTTTGACTCTAAATGACTGTTGGATGTGAATTATGACAATTTCAACTAAAATAAGTGTGTTTAAAGTCATTTCTGTGCCTGAAACGGGTCAAAATTGAAGCTTTTGAGTAAGCAAAACTCTGTAAAAATGGCAATTTTGGTCACTGTGAGGGTTTAAAAAGTGGTTATTCAACATGAGCCACGATCCAATTGACATTTTGAATCATTTTTGGTACAGTCCAAAAAATCAATTTTCGGATGAAAAACGATGACTCCGGACATGTCGAACGTTCCCAAAATGGTCTATAATGATGAAATTTTCACATTTAATCTTTTGACTCTAAATGACTGTTGGATGTGAATTATGACAATTTCAACTAAAATAAGTGTGTTTAAAGTCATTTCTGTGCCTGAAACGGGTCAAAATTGAAGCTTTTGAGTAAGCAAAACTCTGTAAAAATGGCAATTTTGGTCACTGTGAGGGTTTAAAAAGTGGTTATTCAACATGAGGCACGATCCAATTGACATTTTGAATCATTTTTGGTACAGTCCAAAAAATCTATTTTCGGATGAAAAAACGATGACTCCGGACATGTTGAACGTTCCCAAAATGGTCTATAATGATGAAATTTTAACATTTAATCTTTTGACTCTAAATGACTGTTAGATGTGAATTATGACTTTTTCAACTAAAATAAGTGTGTTTAAAGTCATTTCTGTGCCTGAAACGGGTCAAAATTGAAGCTTTTGAGTAAGCAAAACTCTGTAAAAATGGCAATTTTGGTCAATGTGAGGATTTAAAAAGTGGTTATTCAACATGAGGCACGATCCAATTGACATTTTGAATCATTTTTGGTACAGTCCAAAAAATCAGTTTTCGGATGAAAAACGATAACTCCCGACATGTCGAACGTTCCCAAAATGGTCTATAATGATGAAATGTTAACATTTAATCTTTTGACTCTAAATGACTGTTGGATGTGAATTATGAATTTTTCAACTAAAATAAGTGTGTTTAAAGTCATTTCTGTGCCTGAAACAGGTCAAAATTGAAGCTTTTGAGTAAGCAAAACTCTGTAAAAATGTCAATTTTGGTCACTGTGAGGGTTTAAAAAGTGGTTATTCAACATGAGGCACGATCCAATTGACATTTTGAATAATTTTTGGTACAGTCCAAAAAATCAATTTTCGGATGAAAAACGATGACTCCGGACATGTCGAACGTTCCCAAAATGGTCTATAATGATGAAATTTCAACATTTAATCTTTTGACTCTAAATGACTGTTGGATGTGAATTATGACCTTTTCAACTAAAATAAGTGTTTAAAGTCATTTCTGTGCCTGAAACGGGTCAAAATTGAAGCTTTTGAGTAAGCAAAACTCTGTAAAAATGGCAATTTTGGTCACTGTGAGGGTTTAAAAAGTGGTTATTCAACATGAGGCACGATCCAATTGACATTTTGAATTATTTTTGGTACATCCAAAAAACCAATTTTCGGATGAAAAACGATGACTCCGGACATGTCGAATGTTCCCAAAATGGTCTATAATGATGAGATTTTAACATTTAATCTTTTGACTCTAAATGACTGTTGGATGTGAATTATGACTTTTTCAACTAAAATAAGTGTGTTTAAAGTCATTTCTGTGCATGAAACGGGTCAAAATTGAAGCTTTTGAGTAAGCAAAACTCTGTAAAAATGGCAATTTTGGTCACAGTGAGGGGTTAAAAAGTGGTTATTCAACATGAGGCACGATCCAATTGACATTTTGAATCATTTTTGGTACAGTCCAAACATCAATTTTCGGATGAAAAACGATGACTCCGGACATGCCGAACGTTCCCAAAATGGTCTATAATTATGAAATTTTAACATTTAATCTTTTGACTCTAAATGACTGTTGGATGTGAATTATGACTTTTTCAACTAAAATAAGTGTATTTAAAGTCATTTCTGTGCCTGAAACGGGTCAAAATTGAAGCTTTTGAGTAAGCAAAACTCTGTAAAAATGGCAATTTTGGTCACTGTGAGGGTTTAAAAAGTGGTTATTCAACATGAGGCACGATCCAATTGACATTTTGAAACATTTTTGGTACAGTCCAAAAAATCAGTTTTCGGATGAAAAACGATGACTCCCGACATGTCGAACGTTCCCAAAATGGTCTATAATGATGAAATGTTAACATTTAATCTTTTGACTCTAAATGACTGTGTGATGTGAATTATGACTTTTTCAACTAAAATAAGTGTGTTTAAAGTCATTTCTGTGCCCGAAACTGGTCAAAATTGAAGCTTTTGAGTAAGCAAAACTCTGTAAAAATGGCAATTTTGGTCACTGTGAGGGTTTAAAAAATGGTTATTCAACATGAGGCACGATCCAATTGACATTTTGAATCATTTTTGTTACAGTCCAAAAAATCAATTTTCGGATGAAAAACGATGACTCCGGACATGTCAAACGTTCCCAAAATGGTCTATAATGATGAAATTTTAACATTTAATCATTTGACTCTAAATGACTGTTGGATATGAATTATGACTTTTTCAAATAAAATAAGTGTGTTTAAAGTTATTTCTGTGCCTGAAACAGGTCAAAATTAAAGCTTTTGAGTAAGCAAAACTCTGTAAAAATGGCAATTTTGGTCACTGTGAGGGTTTAAAAAGTGGTTATTCAACATGAGCCACGATCCAATTGACATTTTGAATCATTTTTGGTACAGTCCAAAAAATCAATTTTCGGATGAAAAACGATGACTCCGGACATGTCGAACGTTCCCAAAATGGTCTATAATGATGAAATTTTATCATTTAATCTTTTGACTCTAAATGACTGTTGGATGTGAATTATGACTTTTTCAACTAAAATAAGTGTGTTTAAAGACATTTATGTGCCTGAAACGGGTCAAAATTGAAGCTTTTGAGTAAGCAAAACTCTGTAAAAATGGCAATTTTGGTCAATGTGAGGATTTAAAAGTGGTTATTCAACATGAGGCACGATCCAATTGACATTTTGAATCATTTTTGGTACAGTCCAAAAAATCAATTTTCGGATGAAAAACGATGACTCCGGACATGTCGAACGTTCCCAAAATGGTCTATAATGATGAAATTTTAACATTTAATCTTTTGACTCTAAATGACAGTTGGATGTGAATTATGACATTTTCAACTAAAATAAGTGTGTTTAAAGTCATTTCTGTGCCTGAAACGGGTCAAAATTGAAGCTTTTGAGTAAGCAAAACTCAGTAAAAATGGCAATTTTGGTCACTGTGAGGGTTTAAAAAGTGGTTATTCAACATGAGGCACGATACAATTGACATTTTGAATCATTTTTGGTACAGTCCAAAAAATCAATTTTCGGATGAAAAACGATGACTCCGGACATGTCGAACGTTCCCAAAATGGTCTATAATGATGACATTTTAACATTTAATCTTTTGACTCTAAATGACTGTTGGATGTGAATTATGACTTTTTCAACTAAAATAAGTGTGTTTAAAGTCATTTCTGTGCCTGAAAGGGGTCAAAATTGAAGCTTTTGAGTAAGCAAAACTCTGTAAAAATGGCAATTTTGGTCACTGTGAGGGTTTAAAAAGTGGTTATTCAACATGAGGCACGATCCAATTGACATTTTGAATCATTTTTGGTACAGTCCAAAAAATCAGTTTTCGGATGAAAAACAATGACTCCGGACATGTCGAACGTTCCCAAAATGGTCTATAATGATGAAATTTTAACATTTAATCTTTTGACTCTAAATGACTGTTGGATGTGAATTATGACAATTTCAACTAAAATAAGTGTGTTTAAAGTCATTTCTGTGACTGAAACGGGTCAAAATTGAAGCTTTTAAATAAGCAAAACTCTGTAAAAATGGCCATTTTGGTCACTGTGAGGGTTTAAAAAGTGGTTATTCAACATGAGGCACGATCCAATTGACATTTTGAGTCATTTTTGGTACAGTCCAAAAAATCAATTTTCGGATGAAAAACGATGACTCCGGACATGTCAAACGTTCCCAAAATGGTCTATAATGATGAAATTTTAACATTTAATCTTTTGACTCTAAATGATTTTTTATATGTGAATTATGACTTTTTCAACTAAAATAAGTGTGTTTAAAGTCATTTCTGTGCCTGAAACAGGTCAAAATTGAAGCTTTTGAGTAAGCAAAACTCTGTAAAAATGTCAAATTTGGTCACTGTGAGGGTTTAAAAAGTGGTTATTCAACATGAGGCACGATCCAATTGACATTTTGAATCATTTTTGGTACAGTCCAAAAAATCAATTTTCGGATGAAAAACAATGACTCCGGACATGTCGAACGTTCCCAAAATGGTCTATAATGATGAAATTTTAGCATTTAATCTTTTGACTCTAAATGACTGTTGGATGTGAATTATGACTTTTTCAACTAAAATAAGTGTGTTTAAAGTCATTTCTGTGCCTGAAACGGGTCAAAATTGAAGCTTTTGAGTAAGCAAAACTCTGTAAAAATGGCAATTTTGGTCAATGTGAGGATTTAAAAGTGGTTATTCAACATGAGGCACGATCCAATTGACATTTTGAATCATTTTTGGTACAGTCCAAAAAATCAATTTTCGGATGAAAAACGATGACTCCGGACATGTCGAACGTTCCCAAAATGGTCTATAATGATGAAATTTTAACATTTAATCTTTTGACTCTAAATGACAGTTGGATGTGAATTATGACATTTTCAACTAAAATAAGTGTGTTTAAAGTCATTTCTGTGCCTGAAACGGGTCAAAATTGAAGCTTTTGAGTAAGCAAAACTCAGGAAAAATGGCAATTTTGGTCACTGTGAGGGTTTAAAAAGTGGTTATTCAACATGAGGCACGATACAATTGACATTTTGAATCATTTTTGGTACAGTCCAAAAAATCAATTTTCGGATGAAAAACGATGACTCCGGACATGTCGAACGTTCCCAAAATGGTCTATAATGATGACATTTTAACATTTAATCTTTTGACTCTAAATGACTGTTGGATGTGAATTATGACTTTTTCAACTAAAATAAGTGTGTTTAAAGTCATTTCTGTGCCTGAAAGGGGTCAAAATTGAAGCTTTTGAGGAAGCAAAACTCTGTAAAAATGGCAATTTTGGTCACAGTAAGGGGTTAAAAAGTGGTTATTCAACATGAGGCACGATCCAATTGACATTTTGAATCATTTTTGGTACAGTCCAAAAAATCAATTTTCGGATGAAAAACGATGACTCCGGACATGTCGAACGTTCCCAAAATGGTCTATAATGATGAAATTTTAACATTTAATCTTTTGACTCTAAATGACTGTTGGATGTGAATTATGACTTTTTCAACTAAAATAAGTGTGTTTAAAGTCATTTCTGTGACTGAAAGGGGTCAAAATTGAAGCTTTTGAGTAAGCAAAACTCTGTAAAAATGGCCATTTTGGTCACTCTGAGGGTTTAAAAAGTGGTTATTCAACATGAGGCACAATCCAATTGACATTTTGAATCATTTTTGGTACAGTCCAAAAAATCAATTTTCGGATGAAAAAACGATGACTCCGGACATGTCGAACGTTCCCAAAATGGTCTATAATGATGAAATTTTATCATTTAATCTTTTGATTCTAAATGACTGTTGGATGTGAATTATGACTTTTTCAACTAAAATAAGTGTGTTTAAAGACATTTATGTGCCTGAAACGGGTCAAAATTGAAGCTTTTGAGTAAGCAAAACTCTGTAAAAATGGACATTTTGGTCACTGTGAGGGTTTAAAAAGTGGTTATTCAACATGAAGCACGATCCAATTGACATTTTGAATCATTTTTGGTACAGTCCAAAAAATCAATTTTCGGATGAAAAACGATGACTCCGGACATGTCGAACGTTCCCAAAATGGTCTATAATGATGAAATTTTAACATTTAATCTTTTGACTCTAAATGACAGTTGGTTGTGAATTATGACATTTTCAACTAAAATAAGTGTGTTTAAAGTCATTTCTGTGCCTGAAACGGGTCAAAATTGAAGCTTTTGAGTAAGCAAAACTCAGTAAAAATGGCAATTTTGGTCACTGTGAGGGTTTAAAAAGTGGTTATTCAACATGAGGCACGATCCAATTGACATTTTGAATCATTTTTGGTACAGTCCAAAAAATCAGTTTTCGGATGAAAAACGATGACTCCCGACATGTCGAACGTTCCCAAAATGGTCTATAATGATGAAATGTTAACATTTAATCTTTTGACTCTAAATGACTGTTGGATGTGAATTATGACTTTTTCAACTAAAATAAGTGTGTTTAAATTCATTTCTGTGCCCGAAACTGGTCAAAATTGAAGCTTTTGAGTAAGCAAAACTCTGTAAAAATGGCAATTTTGGTCACTGTGAGGGTTTAAAAAGTGGTTATTCAACATGAGGCACGATCCAATTGACATTTTGAATCATTTTTGGTACAGTCCAAAAAATCAGTTTTCGGATGAAAACCGATGACTCCCGACATGTCGAACGTTCCCCAAAATGGTCTATAATGATGAAATGTTAACATTTAATCTTTTGACTCTAAATGACTGTTGGATGTGAATTATGACTTTTTCAACTAAAATAAGTGTGTTTAAATTCATTTCTGTGCCCGAAACTGGTCAAAATTGAAGCTTTTGAGTAAGCAAAACTCTGTAAAAATGGCAATTTTGGTCACTGTGAGGGTTTAAAAAGTGGTTATTCAACATGAGGCACGATCCAATTGACATTTTGAATCATTTTTGGTACAGTCCAAAAAATCAATTTTCGGATGAAAAACGATGACTCCGGACATGTCGAACGTTCCCAAAATGGTCTATAATGATGAAATTTTAACATTTAATCTTTTGACTCTAAATGACTGTTGGATGTGAATTGTGACTTTTTCAACTAAAATAAGTGTGTTTAAAGTCATTTCTGTGCATGAAACGGGTCAAAATTGAAGCTTTTGAGTAAGCAAAACTCTGTAAAAATGGCAATTTTGGTCACAGTGAGGGGTTAAAAAGTGGTTATTCAACATGAGGCACGATCCAATTGACATTTTGAATCATTTTTGGTACAGTCCAAAAATCAATTTTCGGATGAAAAACGATGACTCCGGACATGTCGAACGTTCCCAAAATGGTCTATAATGATGAAATTTTAACATTTAATCTTTTGACTCTAAATGACTGTTGGATGTGAATTATGACAATTTCAACTAAAATAAGTGTGTTCAAAGTCATTTCTGTGACTGAAACGGGTCAAAATTGAAGCTCTTAAATAAGCAAAACTCTGTAAAAATGGCCATTTTGGTCACTGTGAGGGTTTAAAAAGTGGTTATTCAACATGAGGCACGATCCAATTGACATTTTGAATCATTTTTGGTACAGTCCAAAAAATCAATTTTCGGATGAAAAACGATGACTCCGGACATGTCAAACGTTCCCAAAATTGTCTATAATGATGAAATTTTAACATTTAATCTTTTGACTCTAAATGACTGTTGGATGTGAATTATGACTTTTTCAACTAAAATAAGTGTGTTTAAAGTCATTTCTGTTGCTGAAACGGGTCAAAATTGAAGCTTTTGAGTAAGCAAAAGTCTGTAAAAATGGCAATTTTGGTCACAGTGAGGGGTTAAAAAGTGGTTATTCAACATGAGGCACGATCCAATTGACATTTTGAATCATTTTTGGTACAGTCCAAAAAATCAATTTTCGGATGAAAAACGATGACTCCGGACATGTCGAACGTTCCCAAAATGGTCTATAATGATCAAATTTTAACATTTAATCTTTTGACTCTAAATGACTGTTGGATGTGAATTATGACTTTTTCAACTAAAATAAGTGTGTTTAAAGTCATTTCTGTGCCTGAAAGGGGTCAAAATTGAAGCTTTTGAGTAAGCAAAACTCTGTAAAAATGGCAATTTTGGTCACAGTGAGGGGTTAAAAAGTGGTTATTCAACATGAGGCACGATCCAATTGACATTTTGAATCATTTTTGGTACAGTCCAAAAAATCAATTTTCGGATGAAAAACGATGACTCCGGACATGTCGAACGTTCCCAAAATGGTCTATAATGATGAAATTTTAACATTTAATCTTTTGACTCTAAATGACTGTTGGATGTGAATTATGACTTTTTCAACTAAAATAAGTGTGTTTTAAGTCATTTCTGTGACTGAAACGGGTCAAAATTGAAGCTTTTGAGTAAGCAAAACTCTGTAAAAATGGCCATTTTGGTCACTCTGAGGGTTTAAAAAGTGGTTATTCAACATGAGGCACAATCCAATTGACATTTTGAATCATTTTTGATACAGTCCAAAAAAATCAATTTTCGGATGAAAAACGATGACTCCGGACATGTCGAACGTTCCCAAAATGGTCTATAATGATGAAATTTTAACATTTAATCTTTTGACTCTAAATGACTGTTGGATGTTAATTATGACAATTTCAACTAAAGTAAGTGTGTTCAAAGTCATTTCTGTGACTGAAACGGGTCAAAATTGAAGCTTTTAAATAAGCAAAACTCTGTAAAAATGGCCATTTTGGTCACTGTGAAGGTTTAAAAAGTGGTTATTCAACATGAGGCACGATCCAATTGACATTTTTTGAATCATTTTTGGTACAGTCCAAAAAATCAATTTTCGGATGAAAAACGATGACTCCGGACATGTCAAACGTTCCCAAAATGGTCTATAATGATGAGATTTTAACATTTAATCTTTTGACTCTAAATGACTGTTGGATGTGAATTATGACTTTTTCAACTAAAATAAGTGTGTTTAAAGTCATTTCTGTGCATGAAACGGGTCAAAATTGAAGCTTTTGAGTAAGCAAAACTCTGTAAAAATGGCAATTTTGGTCACAGTGAGGGGTTAAAAAGTGGTTATTCAACATGAGGCACGATCCAATTGACATTTTGAATCATTTTTGGTACAGTCCAAAAATCAATTTTCGGATGAAAAACGATGACTCCGGACATGTCGAACGTTCCCAAAATGGTCTATAATGATGAAATTTTAACATTTAATCTTTTGACTCTAAATGACTGTTGGATGTGAATTATGACTTTTTCAACTAAAATAAGTGTATTTAAAGTCATTTCTGTGCCTGAAACGGGTCAAAATTGAAGCTTTTGAGTAAGCAAAACTCTGTAAAAATGGCAATTTTGGTCACTGTGAGGGTTTAAAAAGTGGTTATTCAACATGAGGCACGATCCAATTGACATTTTGAAACATTTTTGGTACAGTCCAAAAAATCAGTTTTCGGATGAAAAACGATGACTCCCGACATGTCGAACGTTCCCAAAATGGTCTATAATGATGAAATGTTAACATTTAATCTTTTGACTCTAAATGACTGTGTGATGTGAATTATGACTTTTTCAACTAAAATAAGTGTGTTTAAAGTCATTTCTGTGCCCGAAACTGGTCAAAATTGAAGCTTTTGAGTAAGCAAAACTCTGTAAAAATGGCAATTTTGGTCACTGTGAGGGTTTAAAAAATGGTTATTCAACATGAGGCACGATCCAATTGACATTTTGAATCATTTTTGTTACAGTCCAAAAAATCAATTTTCGGATGAAAAACGATGACTCCGGACATGTCGAACGTTCCCAAAATGGTCTATAATGATGAAATGTTAACATTTAATCTTTTGACTCTAAATGACTGTGTGATGTGAATTATGACTTTTTCAACTAAAATAAGTGTGTTTAAAGTTATTTCTGTGCCTGAAACAGGTCAAAATTAAAGCTTTTGAGTAAGCAAAACTCTGTAAAAATGGCAATTTTGGTCACTGTGAGGGTTTAAAAAGTGGTTATTCAACATGAGCCACGATCAAATTGACATTTTGAATCATTTTTGGTACAGTCCAAAAAATCAATTTTCGGATGAAAAACGATGACTCCGGACATGTCGAACGTTCCCAAAATGGTCTATAATGATGAAATTTTCACATTTAATCTTTTGACTCTAAATGACTGTTGGATGTGAATTATGACAATTTCAACTAAAATAAGTGTGTTTAAAGTCATTTCTGTGCCTGAAACGGGTCAAAATTGAAGCTTTTGAGTAAGCAAAACTCTGTAAAAATGGCAATTTTGGTCACTGTGAGGGTTTAAAAAGTGGTTATTCAACATGAGCCACGATCCAATTGACATTTTGAATCATTTTTGGTACAGTCCAAAAAATCAATTTTCGGATGAAAAACGATGACTCCGGACATGTCGAACGTTCCCAAAATGGTCTATAATGATGAAATTTTCACATTTAATCTTTTGACTCTAAATGACTGTTGGATGTGAATTATGACAATTTCAACTAAAATAAGTGTGTTTAAAGTCATTTCTGTGCCTGAAACGGGTCAAAATTGAAGCTTTTGAGTAAGCAAAACTCTGTAAAAATGGCAATTTTGGTCACTGTGAGGGTTTAAAAAGTGGTTATTCAACATGAGGCACGATCCAATTGACATTTTGAATCATTTTTGGTACAGTCCAAAAAATCTATTTTCGGATGAAAAAACGATGACTCCGGACATGTTGAACGTTCCCAAAATGGTCTATAATGATGAAATTTTAACATTTAATCTTTTGACTCTAAATGACTGTTAGATGTGAATTATGACTTTTTCAACTAAAATAAGTGTGTTTAAAGTCATTTCTGTGCCTGAAACGGGTCAAAATTGAAGCTTTTGAGTAAGCAAAACTCTGTAAAAATGGCAATTTTGGTCAATGTGAGGATTTAAAAAGTGGTTATTCAACATGAGGCACGATCCAATTGACATTTTGAATCATTTTTGGTACAGTCCAAAAAATCAGTTTTCGGATGAAAAACGATAACTCCCGACATGTCGAACGTTCCCAAAATGGTCTATAATGATGAAATGTTAACATTTAATCTTTTGACTCTAAATGACTGTTGGATGTGAATTATGAATTTTTCAACTAAAATAAGTGTGTTTAAAGTCATTTCTGTGCCTGAAACAGGTCAAAATTGAAGCTTTTGAGTAAGCAAAACTCTGTAAAAATGTCAATTTTGGTCACTGTGAGGGTTTAAAAAGTGGTTATTCAACATGAGGCACGATCCAATTGACATTTTGAATAATTTTTGGTACAGTCCAAAAAATCAATTTTCGGATGAAAAACGATGACTCCGGACATGTCGAACGTTCCCAAAATGGTCTATAATGATGAAATTTCAACATTTAATCTTTTGACTCTAAATGACTGTTGGATGTGAATTATGACCTTTTCAACTAAAATAAGTGTTTAAAGTCATTTCTGTGCCTGAAACGGGTCAAAATTGAAGCTTTTGAGTAAGCAAAACTCTGTAAAAATGGCAATTTTGGTCACTGTGAGGGTTTAAAAAGTGGTTATTCAACATGAGGCACGATCCAATTGACATTTTGAATCATTTTTGGTACATCCAAAAAACCAATTTTCGGATGAAAAACGATGACTCCGGACATGTCGAATGTTCCCAAAATGGTCTATAATGATGAGATTTTAACATTTAATCTTTTGACTCTAAATGACTGTTGGATGTGAATTATGACTTTTTCAACTAAAATAAGTGTGTTTAAAGTCATTTCTGTGCATGAAACGGGTCAAAATTGAAGCTTTTGAGTAAGCAAAACTCTGTAAAAATGGCAATTTTGGTCACAGTGAGGGGTTAAAAAGTGGTTATTCAACATGAGGCACGATCCAATTGACATTTTGAATCATTTTTGGTACAGTCCAAACATCAATTTTCGGATGAAAAACGATGACTCCGGACATGCCGAACGTTCCCAAAATGGTCTATAATTATGAAATTTTAACATTTAATCTTTTGACTCTAAATGACTGTTGGATGTGAATTATGACTTTTTCAACTAAAATAAGTGTATTTAAAGTCATTTCTGTGCCTGAAACGGGTCAAAATTGAAGCTTTTGAGTAAGCAAAACTCTGTAAAAATGGCAATTTTGGTCACTGTGAGGGTTTAAAAAGTGGTTATTCAACATGAGGCACGATCCAATTGACATTTTGAAACATTTTTGGTACAGTCCAAAAAATCAGTTTTCGGATGAAAAACGATGACTCCCGACATGTCGAACGTTCCCAAAATGGTCTATAATGATGAAATGTTAACATTTAATCTTTTGACTCTAAATGACTGTGTGATGTGAATTATGACTTTTTCAACTAAAATAAGTGTGTTTAAAGTCATTTCTGTGCCCGAAACTGGTCAAAATTGAAGCTTTTGAGTAAGCAAAACTCTGTAAAAATGGCAATTTTGGTCACTGTGAGGGTTTAAAAAATGGTTATTCAACATGAGGCACGATCCAATTGACATTTTGAATCATTTTTGTTACAGTCCAAAAAATCAATTTTCGGATGAAAAACGATGACTCCGGACATGTCAAACGTTCCCAAAATGGTCTATAATGATGAAATTTTAACATTTAATCATTTGACTCTAAATGACTGTTGGATATGAATTATGACTTTTTCAAATAAAATAAGTGTGTTTAAAGTTATTTCTGTGCCTGAAACAGGTCAAAATTAAAGCTTTTGAGTAAGCAAAACTCTGTAAAAATGGCAATTTTGGTCACTGTGAGGGTTTAAAAAGTGGTTATTCAACATGAGCCACGATCCAATTGACATTTTGAATCATTTTTGGTACAGTCCAAAAAATCAATTTTCGGATGAAAAACGATGACTCCGGACATGTCGAACGTTCCCAAAATGGTCTATAATGATGAAATTTTATCATTTAATCTTTTGACTCTAAATGACTGTTGGATGTGAATTATGACTTTTTCAACTAAAATAAGTGTGTTTAAAGACATTTATGTGCCTGAAACGGGTCAAAATTGAAGCTTTTGAGTAAGCAAAACTCTGTAAAAATGGCAATTTTGGTCAATGTGAGGATTTAAAAGTGGTTATTCAACATGAGGCACGATCCAATTGACATTTTGAATCATTTTTGGTACAGTCCAAAAAATCAATTTTCGGATGAAAAACGATGACTCCGGACATGTCGAACGTTCCCAAAATGGTCTATAATGATGAAATTTTAACATTTAATCTTTTGACTCTAAATGACAGTTGGATGTGAATTATGACATTTTCAACTAAAATAAGTGTGTTTAAAGTCATTTCTGTGCCTGAAACGGGTCAAAATTGAAGCTTTTGAGTAAGCAAAACTCAGTAAAAATGGCAATTTTGGTCACTGTGAGGGTTTAAAAAGTGGTTATTCAACATGAGGCACGATACAATTGACATTTTGAATCATTTTTGGTACAGTCCAAAAAATCAATTTTCGGATGAAAAACGATGACTCCGGACATGTCGAACGTTCCCAAAATGGTCTATAATGATGACATTTTAACATTTAATCTTTTGACTCTAAATGACTGTTGGATGTGAATTATGACTTTTTCAACTAAAATAAGTGTGTTTAAAGTCATTTCTGTGCCTGAAAGGGGTCAAAATTGAAGCTTTTGAGTAAGCAAAACTCTGTAAAAATGGCAATTTTGGTCACTGTGAGGGTTTAAAAAGTGGTTATTCAACATGAGGCACGATCCAATTGACATTTTGAATCATTTTTGGTACAGTCCAAAAAATCAGTTTTCGGATGAAAAACAATGACTCCGGACATGTCGAACGTTCCCAAAATGGTCTATAATGATGAAATTTTAACATTTAATCTTTTGACTCTAAATGACTGTTGGATGTGAATTATGACAATTTCAACTAAAATAAGTGTGTTTAAAGTCATTTCTGTGACTGAAACGGGTCAAAATTGAAGCTTTTAAATAAGCAAAACTCTGTAAAAATGGCCATTTTGGTCACTGTGAGGGTTTAAAAAGTGGTTATTCAACATGAGGCACGATCCAATTGACATTTTGAGTCATTTTTGGTACAGTCCAAAAAATCAATTTTCGGATGAAAAACGATGACTCCGGACATGTCAAACGTTCCCAAAATGGTCTATAATGATGAAATTTTAACATTTAATCTTTTGACTCTAAATGATTTTTTATATGTGAATTATGACTTTTTCAACTAAAATAAGTGTGTTTAAAGTCATTTCTGTGCCTGAAACAGGTCAAAATTGAAGCTTTTGAGTAAGCAAAACTCTGTAAAAATGTCAAATTTGGTCACTGTGAGGGTTTAAAAAGTGGTTATTCAACATGAGGCACGATCCAATTGACATTTTGAATCATTTTTGGTACAGTCCAAAAAATCAATTTTCGGATGAAAAACAATGACTCCGGACATGTCGAACGTTCCCAAAATGGTCTATAATGATGAAATTTTAACATTTAATCTTTTGACTCTAAATGACTGTTGGATGTGAATTATGACCTTTTCAACTAAAATAAGTGTTTAAAGTCATTTCTGTGCCTGAAACGGGTCAAAATTGAAGCTTTTGAGTAAGCAAAACTCTGTAAAAATGGCAATTTTGGTCACTGTGAGGGTTTAAAACGTGGTTATTCAACATGAGGCACGATCCAATTGACATTTTGAATCATTTTTGGTACATCCAAAAAACCAATTTTCGGATGAAAAACGATGACTCCGGACATGTCGAATGTTCCCAAAATGGTCTATAATGATGAAATTTTAACATTTAATCTTTTGACTCTAAATGACTGTTGGATGTGAATTATGACTTTTTCAACTAAAATAAGTGTGTTTAAAGTCATTTCTGTGCCTGAAACGGGTCAAAATTGTAGCTTTTGAGTAAGCAAATCTCTGTAAAAATGGCAATTTTCGTCACAGTGAGGGGTTAAAAAGTGGTTATTCAACATGAGGCACGATCCAATTGACATTTTGAATCATTTTTGGTACAGTCCAAAAAATCAATTTTCGGATGAAAAACGATGACTCCGGACATGTCGAACATTCCCAAAATGGTCTATAATGATGAAATTTTAACATATAATCTTTTGACTCTAAATGACTGTTGGATGTGAATTATGACTTTTTCAACTAAAATAAGTGTGTTTAAAGTCATTTCTGTGCCTGAAACGGGTCAAAATTGAAGCTTTTGAGTAAGCAAAACTCTGTAAAAATGGCAATTTTGGTCACTGTGAGGGTTTAAAAAGTGGTTATTCAACATGAGGCACGATCCAATTGACATTTTGAATCATTTTTGGTACAGTCCAAAAAATCAGTTTTCGGATGAAAAACGATGACTCCCGACATGTCGAACGTTCCCAAAATGGTCTATAATGATGAAATGTTAACATTTAATCTTTTGACTCTAAATGACTGTTGGATGTGAATTATGACTTTTTCAACTAAAATAAATGTGTTTAAAGTCATTTCTGTGCCCGAAACTGGTCAAAATTGAAGCTTTTGAGTAAGCAAAACTCTGTAAAAATGGCAATTTTGGTCACTGTGAGGGTTTAAAAAGTGGTTATTCAACATGAGGCACGATCCAATTGACATTTTGAATCATTTTTGGTACAGTCCAAAAAATCAATTTTCGGATGAAAAAACGATGACTCCGGACATGTCGAACGTTCCCAAAATGGTCTATAATGATGAAATTTTATCATTTAATCTTTTGACTCTAAATGACTGTTGGATGTGAATTATGACTTTTTCAACTAAAATAAGTGTGTTTAAAGACATTTATGTGCCTGAAACGGGTCAAAATTGAAGCTTTTGAGTAAGCAAAACTCTGTAAAAATGGCAATTTTGGTCAATGTGAGGATTTAAAAGTGGTTATTCAACATGAGGCACGATCCAATTGACATTTTGAATCATTTTTGGTACAGTCCAAAAAATCAATTTTCGGATGAAAAACGATGACTCCGGACATGTCGAACGTTCCCAAAATGGTCTATAATGATGAAATTTTAACATTTAATCTTTTGACTCTAAATGACAGTTGGATGTGAATTATGACATTTTCAACTGAAATAAGTGTGTTTAAAGTCATTTCTGTGCCTGAAACGGGTCAAAATTGAAGCTTTTGAGTAAGCAAAACTCAGTAAAAATGGCAATTTTGGTCACTGTGAGGGTTTAAAAAGTGGTTATTCAACATGAGGCACGATACAATTGACATTTTGAATCATTTTTGGTACAGTCCAAAAAATCAATTTTCGGATGAAAAACGATGACTCCGGACATGTCGAATGTTCCCAAAATGGTCTATAATGATGACATTTTAACATTTAATCTTTTGACTCTAAATGACTGTTGGATGTGAATTATGACTTTTTCAACTAAAATAAGTGTGTTTAAAGTCATTTCTGTGCCTGAAAGGGGTCAAAATTGAAGCTTTTGAGTAAGCAAAACTCTGTAAAAATGGCAATTTTGGTCACAGTGAGGGGTTAAAAAGTGGTTATTCAACATGAGGCACGATCCAATTGACATTTTGAATCATTTTTGGTACAGTCCAAAAAATCAATTTTCGGATGAAAAACGATGACTCCGGACATGTCGAAAGTTCCCAAGATGGTCTATAATGATGAAATTTTAACATTTAATCTTTTGACTCTAAATGACTGTTGGATGTGAATTATGACTTTTTCAACTAAAATAAGTGTGTTTAAAGTCATTTCTGTGACTGAAAGGGGTCAAAATTGAAGCTTTTGAGTAAGCAAAACTCTGTAAAAATGGCCATTTTGGTCACTCTGAGGGTTTAAAAAGTGGTTATTCAACATGAGGCACAATCCAATTGACATTTTGAATCATTTTTGATACAGTCCATAAAAATCAATTTTCGGATGAAAAACGATGACTCCGGACATGTCGAACGTTCCCAAAATGGTCTATAATGATGAAATTTTAAAATTTAATCTTTTGACTCTAAATGACTGTTGGATGTGAATTATGACAATTTCAACTAAAATAAGTGTGTTCAAAGTCATTTCTGTGACTGAAACGGGTCAAAATTGAAGCTTTTAAATAAGCAAAACTCTGTAAAAATGGCCATTTTGGTCACTGTGAGGGTTTAAAAAGTGGTTATTCAACATGAGGCACGATCCAATTGACATTTTGAATCATTTTTGGTACAGTCCAAAAAATCAATTTTCGGATGAAAAACGATGACTCCGGACATGTCGAACGTTCCCAAAATGGTCTATAATGATGAAATTTTAACATTTCATCTTTTGACTCTAAATGACTGTTGGATGTGAAATATGACTTTTTCAACTAAAATAAGTGTGTTTAAAGTCATTTCTGTGCCTGAAAGGGGTCAAAATTGAAGCTTTTGAGTAAGCAAAACTCTGTAAAAATGGCAATTTTGGTCACAGTGAGGGGTTAAAAAGTGGTTATTCAACATGAGGCACGATCCAATTGACATTTTGAATCATTTTTGGTACAGTCCAAAAAATCAATTTTCGGATGAAAAACGATGACTCCGGACATGTCGAACGTTCCCAAAATGGTCTATAATGATGAAATTTTAACATTTAATCTTTTGACTCTAAATGACTGTTGGATGTGAATTATGACTTTTTCAACTAAAATAAGTGTGTTTTAAGTCATTTCTGTGACTGAAACGGGTCAAAATTGAAGCTTTTGAGTAAGCAAAACTCTGTAAAAATGGCCATTTTGGTCACTCTGAGGGTTTAAAAAGTGGTTATTCAACATGAGGCACAATCCAATTGACATTTTGAATCATTTTTGATACAGTCCAAAAAAATCAATTTTCGGATGAAAAACGATGACTCCGGACATGTCGAACGTTCCCAAAATGGTCTATAATGATGAAATTTTAACATTTAATCTTTTGACTCTAAATGACTGTTGGATGTGAATTATGACAATTTCAACTAAAATAAGTGTGTTTAAAGTCATTTCTGTGACTGAAAGGGGTCAAAATTGAAGCTTTTGAGTAAGCAAAACTCTGTAAAAATGGCAATTTTGGTCACTGTGAGGGTTTAAAAAGTGGTTATTCAACATGAGGCACGATCCAATTGACACTTTGAATCATTTTTGGTACAGTCCAAAAAATCAATTTTCGGATGAAAAAACGATGACTCCGGCCGGACATGTCGAACGTTCCCAAAATGGTCTATAATGATGAAATTTTATCATTTAATCTTTTGACTCTAAATGACTGTTGGATGTGAATTATGACTTTTTCAACTAAAATAAGTGTGTTTAAAGACATTTATGTGCCTGAAACGGGTCAAAATTGAAGCTTTTGAGTAAGCAAAACTCTGTAAAAATGGCAATTTTGGTCAATGTGAGGATTTAAAAGTGGTTATTCAACATGAGGCACGATCCAATTGACATTTTGAATCATTTTTGGTACAGTCCAAAACATCAATTTTCGGATGAAAAACGATGACTCCGGACATGTCGAACTCTCCCAAAATGGTCTATAATGATGAAATTTTAACATTTAATCTTTTGACTCTAAATGACTGTTGGATGTGAATTATGACTTTTTCAACTAAAATAAGTGTGTTTAAAGTCATTTCTGTGCCTGAAAGGGGTCAAAATTGAAGCTTTTGAGTAAGCAAAACTCTGTAAAAATGGCAATTTTGGTCACAGTGAGGGGTTAAAAAGTGGTTATTCATCATGAGGCACGATCCAATTGACATTTTGAATCATTTTTGGTACAGTCCAAAAAATCAATTTTCGGATGAAAAACGATGACTCCGGACATGTCGAACGTTCCCAAAATGGTCTATAATGATGAAATTTTAACATTTAATCTTTTGACTCTAAATGACTGTTGGATGTGAATTATGACTTTTTCAACTAAAATAATTGTGTTTAAAGTCATTTCTGTGACTGAAACGGGTCAACATTGAAGCTTTTGAGTAAGCAAAACTCTGTAAAAATGGCAATTTTGGTCACTGTGAGGGTTTAAAAAGTGGTTATTCAACATGAGGCACGATCCAATTGACATTTTGAATCATTTTTGGTACAGTCCAAAAAATCAATTTTCGGATGAAAAACGATGACTCCGGACATGTCGAAAGTTCCCAAGATGGTCTATAATGATGAAATTTTAACATTTAATCTTTTGACTCTAAATGACTGTTGGATGTGAATTATGACTTTTTCAACTAAAATAAGTGTGTTTAAAGTCATTTCTGTGACTGAAAGGGGTCAAAATTGAAGCTTTTGAGTAAGCAAAACTCTGTAAAAATGGCCATTTTGGTCACTCTGAGGGTTTAAAAAGTGGTTATTCAACATGAGGCACAATCCAATTGACATTTTGAATCATTTTTGATACAGTCCATAAAAATCAATTTTCGGATGAAAAACGATGACTCCGGTCATGTCGAACGTTCCCAAAATGGTCTATAATGATGAAATTTTAAAATTTAATCTTTTGACTCTAAATGACTGTTGGATGTGAATTATGACAATTTCAACTAAAATAAGTGTGTTCAAAGTCATTTCTGTGACTAAAACGGGTCAAAATTGAAGCTTTTAAATAAGCAAAACTCTGTAAAAATGGCCATTTTGGTCACTGTGAGGGTTTAAAAAGTGGTTATTCAACATGAGGCACGATCCAATTGACATTTTGAATCATTTTTGGTACAGTCCAAAAAATCAATTTTCGGATGAAAAACGATGACCCCGGACATGTCGAACGTTCCCAAAATGGTCTATAATGATGAAATTTTAACATTTCATCTTTTGACTCTAAATGACTGTTGGATGTGAATTATGACTTTTTCAACTAAAATAAGTGTGTTTAAAGTCATTTCTGTGCCTGAAAGGGGTCAAAATTGAAGCTTTTGAGTAAGCAAAACTCTGTAAAAATGGCAATTTTGGTCACAGTGAGGGGTTAAAAAGTGGTTATTCAACATGAGGCACGATCCAATTGACATTTTGAATCATTTTTGGTACAGTCCAAAAAATCAATTTTCGGATGAAAAACGATGACTCCGGACATGTCGAACGTTCCCAAAATGGTCTATAATGATGAAATTTTAACATTTAATCTTTTGACTCTAAATGACTGTTGGATGTGAATTATGACTTTTTCAACTAAAATAAGTGTGTTTTAAGTCATTTATGTGCCTGAAACGGGTCAAAATTGAAGCTTTTGAGTAAGCAAAACTCAGTAAAAATGGCAATTTTGGTCACTGTGAGGGTTTAAAAAGTGGTTATTCAACATGAGGCACGATACAATTGACATTTTGAATCATTTTTGGTACAGTCCAAAAAATCAATTTTCGGATGAAAAACGATGACTCCGGACATGTCGAATGTTCCCAAAATGGTCTATAATGATGACATTTTAACATTTAATCTTTTGACTCTAAATGACTGTTGGATGTGAATTATGACTTTTTCAACTAAAATAAGTGTGTTTAAAGTCATTTCTGTGCCTGAAAGGGGACAAAATTGAAGCTTTTGAGTAAGCAAAACTCTGTAAAAATGGCAATTTTGGTCACAGTGAGGGGTTAAAAAGTGGTTATTCAACATGAGGCACGATCCAATTGACATTTTGAATCATTTTTGGTACAGTCCAAAAAATCAATTTTCGGATGAAAAACGATGACTCCGGACATGTCGAAAGTTCCCAAGATGGTCTATAATGATGAAATTTTAACATTTAATCTTTTGACTCTAAATGACTGTTGGATGTGAATTATGACTTTTTCAACTAAAATAAGTGTGTTTAAAGTCATTTCTGTGACTGAAAGGGGTCAAAATTGAAGCTTTTGAGTAAGCAAAACTCTGTAAAAATGGCCATTTTGGTCACTCTGAGGGTTTAAAAAGTGGTTATTCAACATGAGGCACGATCCAATTGACATTTTGAATCATTTTTGGTACAGTCCAAAAAATCAATTTTCGGATGAAAAACGATGACTCCGGACATGTCGAACGTTCCCAAAATGATCTATAATGATGAAATTTTAACATTTCATCTTTTGACTCTAAATGACTGTTGGATGTGAATTATGACTTTTTCAACTAAAATAAGTGTGTTTAAAGTCATTTCTGTGCCTGAAAGGGGTCAAAATTGAAGCTTTTGAGTAAGCAAAACTCTGTAAAAATGGCAATTTTGGTCACAGTGAGGGGTTAAAAAGTGGTTATTCAACATGAGGCACGATCCAATTGACATTTTGAATCATTTTTGGTACAGTCCAAAAAATCAATTTTCGGATGAAAAACGATGACTCCGGACATGTCGAACGTTCCCAAAATGGTCTATAATGATGAAATTTTAACATTTAATCTTTTGACTCTAAATGACTGTTGGATGTGAATTATGACTTTTTCAACTAAAATAAGTGTGTTTTAAGTCATTTCTGTGACTGAAACGGGTCAAAATTGAAGCTTTTGAGTAAGCAAAACTCTGTAAAAATGGCCATTTTGGTCACTCTGAGGGTTTAAAAAGTGGTTATTCAACATGAGGCACAATCCAATTGACATTTTGAATCATTTTTGATACAGTCCAAAAAAATCAATTTTCGGATGAAAAACGATGACTCCGGACATGTCGAACGTTCCCAAAATGGTCTATAATGATGAAATTTTAACATTTAATCTTTTGACTCTAAATGACTGTTGGATGTGAATTATGACAATTTCAACTAAAATAAGTGTGTTTAAAGTCATTTCTGTGACTGAAACGGGTCAAAATTGAAGCTTTTGAGTAAGCAAAACTCTGTAAAAATGGCAATTTTGGTCACTGTGAGGGTTTAAAAAGTGGTTATTCAACATGAGGCACGATCCAATTGACACTTTGAATCATTTTTGGTACAGTCCAAAAAATCAATTTTCGGATGAAAAAACGATGACTCCGGCCGGACATGTCGAACGTTCCCAAAATGGTCTATAATGATGAAATTTTATCATTTAATCTTTTGACTCTAAATGACTGTTGGATGTGAATTATGACTTTTTCAACTAAAATAAGTGTGTTTAAAGACATTTATGTGCCTGAAACGGGTCAAAATTGAAGCTTTTGAGTAAGCAAAACTCTGTAAAAATGGCAATTTTGGTCAATGTGAGGATTTAAAAGTGGTTATTCAACATGAGGCACGATCCAATTGACATTTTGAATCATTTTTGGTACAGTCCAAAACATCAATTTTCGGATGAAAAACGATGACTCCGGACATGTCGAACTCTCCCAAAATGGTCTATAATGATGAAATTTTAACATTTAATCTTTTGACTCTAAATGACTGTTGGTTGTGAATTATGACTTTTTCAACTAAAATAAGTGTGTTTAAAGTCATTTCTGTGCCTGAAAGGGGTCAAAATTGAAGCTTTTGAGTAAGCAAAACTCTGTAAAAATGGCAATTTTGGTCTCAGTGAGGGGTTAAAAAGTGGTTATTCATCATGAGGCACGATCCAATTGACATTTTGAATCATTTTTGGTACAGTCCAAAAAATCAATTTTCGGATGAAAAACGATGACTCCGGACATGTCGAACGTTCCCAAAATGGTCTATAATGATGAAATTTTAACATTTAATCTTTTGACTCTAAATGACTGTTGGATGTGAATTATGACTTTTTCAACTAAAATAAGTGTGTTTAAAGTCATTTCTGTGACTGAAACGGGTCAACATTGAAGCTTTTGAGTAAGCAAAACTCTGTAAAAATGGCAATTTTGGTCACTGTGAGGGTTTAAAAAGTGGTTATTCAACATGAGGCACGATCCAATTGACATTTTGAATCATTTTTGGTACAGTCCAAAAAATCAATTTTCGGATGAAAAACGATGACTCCGGACATGTCGAAAGTTCCCAAGATGGTCTATAATGATGAAATTTTAACATTTAATCTTTTGACTCTAAATGACTGTTGGATGTGAATTATGACTTTTTCAACTAAAATAAGTGTGTTTAAAGTCATTTCTGTGACTGAAAGGGGTCAAAATTGAAGCTTTTGAGTAAGCAAAACTCTGTAAAAATGGCCATTTTGGTCACTCTGAGGGTTTAAAAAGTGGTTATTCAACATGAGGCACAATCCAATTGACATTTTGAATCATTTTTGATACAGTCCATAAAAATCAATTTTCGGATGAAAAACGATGACTCCGGTCATGTCGAACGTTCCCAAAATGGTCTATAATGATGAAATTTTAAAATTTAATCTTTTGACTCTAAATGACTGTTGGATGTGAATTATGACAATTTCAACTAAAATAAGTGTGTTCAAAGTCATTTCTGTGACTGAAACGGGTCAAAATTGAAGCTTTTAAATAAGCAAAACTCTGTAAAAATGGCCATTTTGGTCACTGTGAGGGTTTAAAAAGTGGTTATTCAACATGAGGCACGATCCAATTGACATTTTGAATCATTTTTGGTACAGTCCAAAAAATCAATTTTCGGATGAAAAACGATGACTCCGGACATGTCGAACGTTCCCAAAATGGTCTATAATGATGAAATTTTAACATTTCATCTTTTGACTCTAAATGACTGTTGGATGTGAATTATGACTTTTTCAACTAAAATAAGTGTGTTTAAAGTCATTTCTGTGCCTGAAAGGGTCAAAATTGAAGCTTTTGAGTAAGCAAAACTCTGTAAAAATGGCAATTTTGGTCACAGTGAGGGGTTAAAAAGTGGTTATTCAACATGAGGCACGATCCAATTGACATTTTGAATCATTTTTGGTACAGTCCAAAAAATCAATTTTCGGATGAAAAACGATGACTCCGGACATGTCGAACGTTCCCAAAATGGTCTATAATGATGAAATTTTAACATTTAATCTTTTGACTCTAAATGACTGTTGGATGTGAATTATGACTTTTTCAACTAAAATAAGTGTGTTTTAAGTCATTTCTGTGACTGAAACGGGTCAAAATTGAAGCTTTTGAGTAAGCAAAACTCTGTAAAAATGGCCATTTTGGTCACTCTGAGGGTTTAAAAAGTGGTTATTCAACATGAGGCACAATCCAATTGACATTTTGAATCATTTTTGATACAGTCCAAAAAAATCAATTTTCGGATGAAAAACGATGACTCCGGACATGTCGAACGTTCCCAAAATGGTCTATAATGATGAAATTTTAACATTTAATCTTTTGACTCTAAATGACTGTTGGATGTGAATTATGACAATTTCAACTAAAGTAAGTGTGTTCAAAGTCATTTCTGTGACTGAAACGGGTCAAAATTGAAGCTTTTAAATAAGCAAAACTCTGTAAAAATGGCCATTTTGGTCACTGTGAAGGTTTAAAAAGTGGTTATTCAACATGAGGCACGATCCAATTGACATTTTGAATCATTTTTGGTACAGTCCAAAAAATCAATTTTCGGATGAAAAACGATGACTCCGGACATGTCAAACGTTCTCAAAATGGTCTATAATGATGAGATTTTAACATTTAATCTTTTGACTCTAAATGACTGTTGGATGTGAATTATGACTTTTTCAACTAAAATAAGTGTGTTTAAAGTCATTTCTGTGCCTGAAACGGGTCAAAATTGAAGCTTTTGAGTAAGCAAAAGTCTGTAAAAATGGCAATTTTGGTCACAGTGAGGGGTTAAAAAGTGGTTATTCAACATGAGGCACGATCCAATTGACATTTTGAATCATTTTTGGTACAGTCCAAAAAATCAATTTTCGGATGAAAAACGATGACTCCGGACATGTCGAACGTTCCCAAAATGGTCTATAATGATCAAATTTTAACATTTAATCTTTTGACTCTAAATGACTGTTGGATGTGAATTATGACTTTTTCAACTAAAATAAGTGTGTTTAAAGTCATTTCTGTGCCTGAAACGGGTCAAAATTGAAGCTTTTGAGTAAGCAAAACTCTGTAAAAATGGCAATTTTGGTCACTGTGAGGGTTTAAAAAGTGGTTATTCAACATGAGGCACGATCCAATTGACATTTTGAATCATTTTTGGTACAGTCCAAAAAATCAATTTTCGGATGAAAAACGATGACTCCGGACATGTCGAACGTTCCCAAAATGGTCTATAATGATGAAATTTTAACATTTAATCTTTTGACTCTAAATGACTGTTGGATGTGAATTATGACTTTTTCAACTAAAATAAGTGTGTTTAAAGTCATTTCTGTGCCTGAAACGGGTCTAAATTGAAGCTTTTGAGTAAGCAAAACTCTGTAAAAATGTCAATTTTGGTCACTGTGAGGGTTTAAAAAGTGGTTATTCAACATGAGGCACGATCCAATTGACATTTTGAATCATTTTTGGTACAGTCCAAAAAATCAGTTTTCGGATGAAAAACAATGACTCCGGACATGTCGAACGTTCCCAAAATGGTCTATAATGATGACATTTTAACATTTAATCTTTTGACTCTAAATGACTGTTGGATGTGAATTATGACAATTTCAACTAAAATAAGTGTGTTTAAAGTCATTTCTGTGACTGAAACGGGTCAAAGTTGAAGCTTTTAAATAAGCAAAACTCTGTAAAAATGGCCATTTTGGTCACTGTGAGGGTTTAAAAAGTGGTTATTCAACATGAGGCACGATCCAATTGACATTTTGAGTCATTTTTGGTACAGTCCAAAAAATCAATTTTCGGATGAAAAACGATGACTCCGGACATGTCAAACGTTCCCAAAATGGTCTATAATGATGAAATTTTAACATTTAATCTTTTGACTCTAAATGATTTTTTATATGTGAATTATGACTTTTTCAACTAAAATAAGTGTGTTTAAAGTCATTTCTGTGCCTGAAACAGGTCAAAATTGAAGCTTTTGAGTAAGCAAAACTCTGTAAAAATGTCAATTTTGGTCACTGTGAGGGTTTAAAAAGTGGTTATTCAACATGAGGCACGATCCAATTGACATTTTGAATCATTTTTGGTACAGTCCAAAAAATCAATTTTCGGATGAAAAACGATGACTCCGGACATGTCGAACGTTCCCAAAATGGTCTATAATGATGAAATTTTAACATTTAATCTTTTGACTCTAAATGACTGTTGGATGTGAATTATGACCTTTTCAACTAAAATAAGTGTTTAAAGTCATTTCTGTGCCTGAAACGGGTCAAAATTGAAGCTTTTGAGTAAGCAAAACTCTGTAAAAATGGCAATTTTGTTCACTTTGAGGGTTTAAAAAGTGGATATTCAACATGAGGCACGATCCAATTGACATTTTGAATCATTTTTGGTACATCCAAAAAACCAATTTTCGGATGAAAAACGATGACTCCGGACATGTCGAATGTTCCCAAAATGGTCTATAATGATGAAATTTTAACATTTAATCTTTTGACTCTAAATGACTGTTGGATGTGAATTATGACAATTTCAACTAAAATAAGTGTGTTCAAAGTCATTTCTGTGACTGAAACGGGTCAAAATTGAAGCTTTTAAATAAGCAAAACTCTGTAAAAATGGCCATTTTGGTCACTGTGAGGGTTTAAAAAGTGGTTATTCAACATGAGGCACGATCCAATTGACATTTTGAATCATTTTTGGTACAGTCCAAAAAATCAATTTTCGGATGAAAAACGATGACTCCGGACATGTCAAACGTTCCCAAAATGGTCTATAATGATGAAATTTTAACATTTAATCTTTTGACTCTAAATGACTGTTGGATGTGAATTATGACTTTTTCAACTAAAATAAGTGTGTTTAAAGTCATTTCTGTGCCTGAAACGGGTCAAAATTGAAGCTTTTGAGTAAGCAAATCTCTGTAAAAATGGCAATTTTGGTCACAGTGAGGGGTTAAAAAGTGGTTATTCAACATGAGGCACGATCCAATTGACATTTTGAATCATTTTTGGTACAGTCCAAAAAATCAATTTTCGGATGAAAAACGATGACTCCGGACATGTCGAACATTCCCAAAATGGTCTATAATGATGAAATTTTAACATATAATCTTTTGACTCTAAATGACTGTTGGATGTGAATTATGACTTTTTCAACTAAAATAAGTGTGTTTAAAGTCATTTCTGTGCCTGAAACGGGGCAAAATTGAAGCTTTTGAGTAAGCAAAACTCTGTAAAAATGGCAATTTTGGTCACTGTGAGGGTTTAAAAAGTGGTTATTCAACATGAGGCATGATCCAATTGACATTTTGAATCATTTTTGGTACAGTTCAAAAAATCAGTTTTCGGATGAAAAACGATGACTCCCGACATGTCGAACGTTCCCAAAATGATCTATAATGATGAAATGTTAACATTTAATCTTTTAACTCTAAATGACTGTTGGATGTGAATTATGACTTTTTCAACTAAAATAAATGTGTTTAAATTCATTTCTGTGCCCGAAACTGGTCAAAATTGAAGCTTTTGAGTAAGCAAAACTCTGTAAAAATGGCAATTTTGGTCACTGTGAGGGTTTAAAAAGTGGTTATTCAACATGAGGCACAATCCAATTAACATTTTGAATCATTTTTGGTACAGTCCAAAAAATCAATTTTCGGATGAAAAAACGATGACTCCGGACATGTCGAACGTTCCCAAAATGGTCTATAATGATGAAATTTTATCATTTAATCTTTTGACTCTAAATGACTGTTGGATGTGAATTATGACTTTTTCAACTAAAATAAGTGTGTTTAAAGACATTTATGTGCCTGAAACGGGTCAAAATTGAAGCTTTTGAGTAAGCAAAACTCTGTAAAAATGGCAATTTTGGTCAATGTGAGGATTTAAAAGTGGTTATTCAACATGAGGCACGATCCAATTGACATTTTGAATCATTTTTGGTACAGTCCAAAAAATCAATTTGCGGATGAAAAACGATGACTCCGGACATGTCGAACGTTCCCAAAATGGTCTATAATGATGAAATTTTAACATTTAATCTTTTGACTCTAAATGACAGTTGGATGTGAATTATGACATTTTCAACTAACATAAGTGTGTTTAAAGTCATTTCTGTGCCTGAAACAGGTCAAAATTGAAGCTTTTGAGTAAGCAAAACTCAGTAAAAATGGCAATTTTGGTCACTGTGAGGGTTTAAAAAGTGGTTATTCAACATGAGGCACGATACAATTGACATTTTGAATCATTTTTGGTACAGTCCAAAAAATCAATTTTCGGATAAAAAACGATGATTCCGGACATGTCGAACGTTCCCAAAATGGTCTATAATGATGACATTTTAACATTTAATCTTTTGTCTCTAAATGACTGTTGGATGTGAATTATGACTTTTTCAACTAAAATAAGTGTGTTTAAAGTCATTTCTGTGCCTGAAAGGGGTCAAAATTGAAGCTTTTGAGTAAGCAAAACTCTGTAAAAATGGCAATTTTGGTCACAGTGAGGGGTTAAAAAGTGGTTATTTAACATGAGGCACGATCCAATTGACATTTTGAATCATTTTTGGTACAGTCCAAAAAATCAATTTTCGGATGAAAAACGATGACTCCGGACATGTCGAACGTTCCCAAGATGGTCTATAATGATGGAATTTTAACATTTAATCTTTTGACTCTAAATGATTTTTTATATGTGAATTATGACTTTTGCAACTAAAATTAGTGTGTTTAAAGTCATTTCTGTGACTGAAAGGGGTCAAAATTGAAGCTTTTGAGTAAGCAAAACTCTGTAAAAATGGCCATTTTGGTCACTCTGAGGGTTTAAAAAGTGGTTATTCAACATGAGGCACAATCCAATTGACATTTTGAATCATTTTTGATACAGTCCAAAAAAATCAATTTTCGGATGAAAAACGATGACTCCGGACATGTCGAACGTTCCCAAAATGGTCTATAATGATGAAATTTTAACATTTAATCTTTTGACTCTAAATGACTGTTGGATGTGAATTATGACAATTTCAACTAAAATAAGTGTGTTCAAAGTCATTTCTGTGACTGAAACGGGTCAAAATTGAAGCTTTTAAATAAGCAAAACTCTGTAAAAATGGCCCTTTTGGTCACAGTGAGGGTTTAAAAAGTGGTTATTCAACATGAGGCACGATCCAATTGACATTTTGAATCATTTTTGGTACAGTCCAAAAAATCAATTTTCGGATGAAAAACGATGACTCCGGACATGTCGAACGTTCCCAAGATGGTCTATAATGATGAAATTTTAACATTTAATCTTTTGACTCTAAATGACTGTTGGATGTGAATTATGACTTTTTCAACTAAAATAAGTGTGTTTAAAGTCATTTCTGTGACTGAAAGGGGTCAAAATTGAAGCTTTTGAGTAAGCAAAACTCTGTAAAAATGGCCATTTTGGTCACTCTGAGGGTTTAAAAAGTGGTTATTCAACATGAGGCACAATCCAATTGACATTTTGAATCATTTTTGATACAGTCCAAAAAAATCAATTTTCGGATGAAAAACGATGACTCCGGACATGTCGAACGTTCCCAAAATGGTCTATAATGATGAAATTTTAACATTTAATCTTTTGACTCTAAATGACTGTTGGATGTGAATTATGACAATTTCAACTAAAATAAGTGTGTTCAAAGTCATTTCTGTGACTGAAACGGGTCAAAATTGAAGCTTTTAAATAAGCAAAACTCTGTAAAAATGGCCATTTTGGTCACAGTGAGGGTTTAAAAAGTGGTTATTCAACATGAGGCACGATCCAATTGACATTTTGAATCATTTTTGGTACAGTCCAAAAAATCAATTTTCGGATGAAAAACGATGACTCCGGACATGTCGAACGTTCCCAAAATGGTCTATAATGATGACATTTTAACATTTCATCTTTTGACTCTAAATGACTGTTGGATGTGAATTATGACTTTTTCAACTACAATAAATGTGTTCAAAGTCATTTCTGTGACTGAAACGGGTCAAAATTGAAGCTTTTAAATAAGCAAAACTCTGTAAAAATGGCCATTTTGGTCACAGTGAGGGTTTAAAAAGTGGTTATTCAACATGAGGCACGATCCAATTGACATTTTGAATCATTTTTGGTACAGTCCAAAAAATCAATTTTCGGATGAAAAACGATGACTCCGGAGTCCGGACATGTCAAACGTTCCCAAAATGGTCTATAATGATGAGATTTTAACATTTAATCTTTTGACTCTAAATGACTGTTGGATGTGAATTATGACTTTTTCAACTAAAATAAGTGTGTTTAAAGTCATTTCTGTGCATGAAACGGGTCAAAATTGAAGCTTTTGAGTAAGCAAAACTCTGTAAAAATGGCAATTTTGGTCACAGTGAGGGGTTAAAAAGTGGTTATTCAACATGAGGCACGATCCAATTGACATTTTGAATCATTTTTGGTACAGTCCAAAAAATCAATTTTCGGATGAAAAACGATGACTCCAGACATGTCGAACGTTCCCAAAATGGTCTATAATGATGAAATTTTAACATTTAATCTTTAGACTCTAAATGACTGTTGGATGTGAATTATGACTTTTTCAACTAAAATAAGTGTGTTTAAAGTCATTTCTGTGCCTGAAACGGGTCAAAATTGAAGCTTTTGAGTAAGCAAAACTCTGTAAAAATGGCAATTTTGGTCACTGTGAGGGTTTAAAAAGTGGTTATTCAACATGAGGCACGATCCAATTGACATTTTGAATCATTTTTGGTACAGTCCAAAAAATCAGTTTTCGGATGAAAAACAATGACTCCGGACATGTCGAACGTTCCCAAAATGGTCTATAATGATGACATTTTAACATTTAATCTTTTGACTCTAAATGACTGTTGGATGTGAATTATGACAATTTCAACTAAAATAAGTGTGTTTAAAGTCATTTCTGTGACTGAAACGGGTCAAAATTGAAGCTTTTAAATAAGCAAAACTCTGTAAAAATGGCCTTTTTGGTCACTGTGAGGGTTTAAAAAGTGGTTATTCAACATGAGGCACGATCCAATTGACATTTTGAGTCATTTTTGGTACAGTCCAAAAAATCAATTTTCGGATGAAAAACGATGACTCCGGACATGTCAAACGTTCCCAAAATGGTCTATAATGATGAAATTTTAACATTTAATCTTTTGACTCTAAATGATTTTTTATATGTGAATTATGACTTTTTCAACTAAAATAAGTGTGTTTAAAGTCATTTCTGTGCCTGAAACAGGTCAAAATTGAAGCTTTTGAGTAAGCAAAACTCTGTAAAAATGTCAATTTTGGCCACTGTGAGGGTTTAAAAAGTGGTTATTCAACATGAGGCACGATCCAATTGACATTTTGAATCATTTTTGGTACAGTCCAAAAAATCAATTTTCGGATGAAAAACGATGACTCCGGACATGTCGAACGTTCCCAAAATGGTCTATAATGATGAAATTTTAACATTTAATCTTTTGACTCTAAATGACTGTTGGATGTGAATTATGACCTTTTCAACTAAAATAAGTGTTTAAAGTCATTTCTGTGCCTGAAACGGGTCAAAATTGAAGCTTTTGAGTAAGCAAAACTCTGTAAAAATGGCAATTTTGGTCACTGTGAGGGTTTAAAAAGTGGTTATTCAACATGAGGCACGATCCAATTGACATTTTGAATCATTTTTGGTACAGTCCAAAAAATCAATTTTCGGATGAAAAACGATGACTCCGGACATGTCAAACGTTCCCAAAATGGTCTATAATGATGAAATTTTAACATTTAATCTTTTGACTCTAAATGACTGTTGGATGTGAATTATGACTTTTTCAACTAAAATAAGTGTGTTTAAAGTCATTTCTGTGCCTGAAACGGGTCAAAATTGAAGCTTTTGAGTAAGCAAATCTCTGTAAAAATGGCAATTTTGGTCACAGTGAGGGGTTAAAAAGTGGTTATTCAACATGAGGCACGATCCAATTGACATTTTGAATCATTTTTGGTACAGTCCAAAAAATCAATTTTCGGATGAAAAACGATGACTCCGGACATGTCGAACATTCCCAAAATGGTCTATAATGATGAAATTTTAACATATAATCTTTTGACTCTAAATGACTGTTGGATGTGAATTATGACTTTTTCAACTAAAATAAGTGTGTTTAAAGTCATTTCTGTGCCTGAAACGGGGCAAAATTGAAGCTTTTGAGTAAGCAAAACTCTGTAAAAATGGCAATTTTGGTCACTGTGAGGGTTTAAAAAGTGGTTATTCAACATGAGGCATGATCCAATTGACATTTTGAATCATTTTTGGTACAGTTCAAAAAATCAGTTTTCGGATGAAAAACGATGACTCCCGACATGTCGAACGTTCCCAAAATGATCTATAATGATGAAATGTTAACATTTAATCTTTTGACTCTAAATGACTGTTGGATGTGAATTATGACTTTTTCAACTAAAATAAATGTGTTTAAATTCATTTCTGTGCCCGAAACTGGTCAAAATTGAGGCTTTTGAGTAAGCAAAACTCAGTAAAAATGGCAATTTTGGTCACTGTGAGGGTTTAAAAAGTGGTTATTCAACATGAGGCACGATCCAATTAACATTTTGAATCATTTTTGGTACAGTCCAAAAAATCAATTTTCGGATGAAAAAACGATGACTCCGGACATGTCGAACGTTCCCAAAATGGTCTATAATGATGAAATTTTATCATTTAATCTTTTGACTCTAAATGACTGTTGGATGTGAATTATGACTTTTTCAACTAAAATAAGTGTGTTTAAAGACATTTATGTGCCTGAAACGGGTCAAAATTGAAGCTTTTGAGTAAGCAAAACTCTGTAAAAATGGCAATTTTGGTCAATGTGAGGATTTAAAAGTGGTTATTCAACATGAGGCACGATCCAATTGACATTTTGAATCATTTTTGGTACAGTCCAAAAAATCAATTTTCGGATGAAAAACGATGACTCCGGACATGTCGAACGTTCCCAAAATGGTCTATAATGATGAAATTTTAACATTTAATCTTTTGACTCTAAATGACAGTTGGATGTGAATTATGACATTTTCAACTAACATAAGTGTGTTTAAAGTCATTTCTGTGCCTGAAACAGGTCAAAATTGAAGCTTTTGAGTAAGCAAAACTCAGTAAAAATGGCAATTTTGGTCACTGTGAGGGTTTAAAAAGTGGTTATTCAACATGAGGCACGATACAATTGACATTTTGAATCATTTTTGGTACAGTCCAAAAAATCAATTTTCGGATGAAAAACGATGATTCCGGACATGTCGAACGTTCCCAAAATGGTCTATAATGATGACATTTTAACATTTAATCTTTTGACTCTAAATGACTGTTGGATGTGAATTATGACTTTTTCAACTAAAATAAGTGTGTTTAAAGTCATTTCTGTGCCTGAAAGGGGTCAAAATTGAAGCTTTTGAGTAAGCAAAACTCTGTAAAAATGGCAATTTTGGTCACAGTGAGGGGTTAAAAAGTGGTTATTCAACATGAGGCACGATCCAATTGACATTTTGAATCATTTTTGGTACAGTCCAAAAAATCAATTTTCGGATGAAAAACGATGACTCCGGACATGTCGAACGTTCCCAAGATGGTCTATAATGATGAAATTTTAACATTTAATCTTTTGACTCTAAATGACTGTTGGATGTGAATTATGACTTTTTCAACTAAAATAAGTGTGTTTAAAGTCATTTCTGTGACTGAAAGGGGTCAAAATTGAAGCTTTTGAGTAAGCAAAACTCTGTAAAAATGGCCATTTTGGTCACTCTGAGGGTTTAAAAAGTGGTTATTCAACATGAGGCACAATCCAATTGACATTTTGAATCATTTTTGATACAGTCCAAAAAAATCAATTTTCGGATGAAAAACGATGACTCCGGACATGTCGAACGTTCCCAAAATGGTCTATAATGATGAAATTTTAACATTTAATCTTTTGACTCTAAATGACTGTTGGATGTGAATTATGACAATTTCAACTAAAATAAGTGTGTTCAAAGTCATTTCTGTGACTGAAACGGGTCAAAATTGAAGCTTTTAAATAAGCAAAACTCTGTAAAAATGGCCCTTTTGGTCACAGTGAGGGTTTAAAAAGTGGTTATTCAACATGAGGCACGATCCAATTGACATTTTGAATCATTTTTGGTACAGTCCAAAAAATCAATTTTCGGATGAAAAACGATGACTCCGGACATGTCGAACGTTCCCAAGATGGTCTATAATGATGAAATTTTAACATTTAATCTTTTGACTCTAAATGACTGTTGGATGTGAATTATGACTTTTTCAACTAAAATAAGTGTGTTTAAAGTCATTTCTGTGACTGAAAGGGGTCAAAATTGAAGCTTTTGAGTAAGCAAAACTCTGTAAAAATGGCCATTTTGGTCACTCTGAGGGTTTAAAAAGTGGTTATTCAACATGAGGCACGATCCAATTGACATTTTGAATCATTTTTGGTACAGTCCAAAAAATCAATTTTCGGATGAAAAACGATGACTCCGGACATGTCGAACGTTCCCAAAATGGTCTATAATGATGACATTTTAACATTTCATCTTTTGACTCTAAATGACTGTTGGATGTGAATTATGACTTTTTCAACTACAATAAATGTGTTCAAAGTCATTTCTGTGACTGAAACGGGTCAAAATTGAAGCTTTTAAATAAGCAAAACTCTGTAAAAATGGCCATTTTGGTCACAGTGAGGGTTTAAAAAGTGGTTATTCAACATGAGGCACGATCCAATTGACATTTTGAATCATTTTTGGTACAGTCCAAAAAATCAATTTTCGGATGAAAAACGATGACTCCGGACATGTCAAACGTTCCCAAAATGGTCTATAATGATGAGATTTTAACATTTAATCTTTTGACTCTAAATGACTGTTGGATGTGAATTATGACTTTTTCAACTAAAATAAGTGTGTTTAAAGTCATTTCTGTGCATGAAACGGGTCAAAATTGAAGCTTTTGAGTAAGCAAAACTCTGTAAAAATGGCAATTTTGGTCACAGTGAGGGGTTAAAAAGTGGTTATTCAACATGAGGCACGATCCAATTGACATTTTGAATCATTTTTGGTACAGTCCAAAAAATCAATTTTCGGATGAAAAACGATGACTCCAATAAATGGAGTCATCATGTCGAACGTTCCCAAAATGGTCTATAATGATGAAATGTTAACATTTAATCTTTTGACTCTAAATGACTGTTGGATGTGAATTATGACTTTTTCAACTAAAATAAGTGTGTTTAAAGTCATTTCTGTGCCCGAAACTGGTCAAAATTGAAGCTTTTGAGTTAGCAAAACTCTGTAAAAATGGCAATTTTGGTCACTGTGAGGGTTTAAAAAATGGTTATTCAACATGAGGCACGATCCAATTGACATTTTGAATCATTTTTGGTACAGTCCAAAAAATCAGTTTTCGGATGAAAAACGATGACTCCGGACATGTCGAACGTTCCCAAAATGGTCTATAATGATGAAATTTTAACATTTAATCTTTTGACTCTAAATGACTGTTGGATGTGAATTATGACAATTTCAACTAAAATAAGTGTGTTCAAAGTCATTTCTGTGACTGAAACGGGTCAAAATTGAAGCTTTTAAATAAGCAAAACTCTGTAAAAATGGCCATTTTGGTCACTGTGAGGGTTTAAAAAGTGGTTATTCAACATGAGGCACGATCCAATTGACATTTTGAATCATTTTTGGTACAGTCCAAAAAATCAATTTTCGGATGAAAAACGATGACTCCGGACATGTCAAACGTTCCCAAAATGGTCTATAATGATGAAATTTTAACATTTAATCTTTTGACTCTAAATGACTGTTGGATGTGAATTATGACTTTTTCAACTAAAATAAATGTGTTTAAAGTCATTTCTGTGCCTAAAACGGGTCAAAATTGAAGCTTTTGAGTAAGCAAAAGTCTGTAAAAATGGCAATTTTGGTCACAGTGAGGGGTTAAACAGTGGTTATTCAACATGAGGCACGATCCAATTGACATTTTGAATCATTTTTGGTACAGTCCAAAAAATCAATTTTCGGATGAAAAACGATGACTCCGGACATGTCGAACGTTCCCAAAATGGTCTATAATGATCAAATTTTAACATTTAATCTTTTGACTCTAAATGACTGTTGGATGTGAATTATGACTTTTTCAACTAAAATAAGTGTGTTTAAAGTCATTTCTGTGCCTGAAACGGGTCAAAATTGAAGCTTTTGAGTAAACAAAACTCTGTAAAAATGGCAATTTTGGTCACTGTGAGGGTTTAAAAAGTGGTTATTCAACATGAGGCACGATCCAATTGACATTTTGAATCATTTTTGGTACAGTCCAAAAAATCAATTTTCGGATGAAAAACGATGACTCCGGACATGTCGAACGTTCCCAAAATGGTCTATAATGATGAAATGTTAACATTTAATCTTTTGACTCTAAATGACTGTTGGATGTGAATTATGACTTTTTCAACTAAAATAAATGTGTTTAAATTCATTTCTGTGCCCGAAACTGGTCAAAATTGAAGCTTTTGAGTAAGCAAAACTCTGTAAAAATGGCAATTTTGGTCACTGTGAGGGTTTAAAAAGTGGTTATTCAACATGAGGCACGATCCAATTGACATTTTGAATCATTTTTGGTACAGTCCAAAAAATCAATTTTCGGATGAAAAAACGATGACTCCGGACATGTCGAACGTTCCCAAAATGGTCTATAATGATGAAATTTTATCATTTAATCTTTTGACTCTAAATGACTGTTGGATGTGAATTATGACTTTTTCAACTAAAATAAGTGTGTTTAAAGACATTTATGTGCCTGAAACGGGTCAAAATTGAAGCTTTTGAGTAAGCAAAACTCTGTAAAAATGGCAATTTTGGTCAATGTGAGGATTTAAAAGTGGTTATTCAACATGAGGCACGATCCAATTGACATTTTGAATCATTTTTGGTACAGTCCAAAAAATCAATTTTCGGATGAAAAACGATGACTCCGGACATGTCGAACGTTCCCAAAATGGTCTATAATGATGAAATTTTAACATTTAATCTTTTGACTCTAAATGACAGTTGGATGTGAATTATGACATTTTCAACTAACATAAGTGTGTTTAAAGTCATTTCTGTGCCTGAAACAGGTCAAAATTGAAGCTTTTGAGTAAGCAAAACTCAGTAAAAATGGCAATTTTGGTCACTGTGAGGGTTTAAAAAGTGGTTATTCAACATGAGGCACGATACAATTGACATTTTGAATCATTTTTGGTACAGTCCAAAAAATCAATTTTCGGATGAAAAACGATGATTCCGGACATGTCGAACGTTCCCAAAATGGTCTATAATGATGACATTTTAACATTTAATCTTTTGACTCTAAATGACTGTTGGATGTGAATTATGACTTTTTCAACTAAAATAAGTGTGTTTAAAGTCATTTCTGTGCCTGAAAGGGGTCAAAATTGAAGCTTTTGAGTAAGCAAAACTCTGTAAAAATGGCAATTTTGGTCACAGTGAGGGGTTAAAAAGTGGTTATTCAACATGAGGCACGATCCAATTGACATTTTGAATCATTTTTGGTACAGTCCAAAAAATCAATTTTCGGATGAAAAACGATGACTCCGGACATGTCGAACGTTCCCAAGATGGTCTATAATGATGAAATTTTAACATTTAATCTTTTGACTCTAAATGACTGTTGGATGTGAATTATGACTTTTTCAACTAAAATAAGTGTGTTTAAAGTCATTTCTGTGACTGAAAGGGGTCAAAATTGAAGCTTTTGAGTAAGCAAAACTCTGTAAAAATGGCCATTTTGGTCACTCTGAGGGTTTAAAAAGTGGTTATTCAACATGAGGCACAATCCAATTGACATTTTGAATCATTTTTGATACAGTCCAAAAAAATCAATTTTCGGATGAAAAACGATGACTCCGGACATGTCGAACGTTCCCAAAATGGTCTATAATGATGAAATTTTAACATTTAATCTTTTGACTCTAAATGACTGTTGGATGTGAATTATGACAATTTCAACTAAAATAAGTGTGTTCAAAGTCATTTCTGTGACTGAAACGGGTCAAAATTGAAGCTTTTGAGTAAGCAAAACTCTGTAAAAATGGCCATTTTGGTCACTCTGAGGGTTTAAAAAGTGGTTATTCAACATGAGGCACAATCCAATTGACATTTTGAATCATTTTTGATACAGTCCAAAAAAATCAATTTTCGGATGAAAAACGATGACTCCGGACATGTCGAACGTTCCCAAAATGGTCTATAATGATGAAATTTTAACATTTAATCTTTTGACTCTAAATGACTGTTGGATGTGAATTATGACAATTTCAACTAAAATAAGTGTGTTCAAAGTCATTTCTGTGACTGAAACGGGTCAAAATTGAAGCTTTTAAATAAGCAAAACTCTGTAAAAATGGCCATTTTGGACACTGTGAAGGTTTAAAAAGTGGTTATTCAACATGAGGCACGATCCAATTGACATTTTGAATCATTTTTGGTACAGTCCAAAAAATCAATTTTCGGATGAAAAACGATGACTCCGGACATGTCAAACGTTCCCAAAATGGTCTATAATGATGAGATTTTAACATTTAATCTTTTGACTCTAAATGACTGTTGGATGTGAATTATGACTTTTTCAACTAAAATAAGTGTGTTTAAAGTCATTTCTGTGCATGAAACGGGTCAAAATTGAAGCTTTTGAGTAAGCAAAACTCTGTAAAAATGGCAATTTTGGTCACAGTGAGGGGTTAAAAAGTGGTTATTCAACATGAGGCACGATCCAATTGACATTTTGAATCATTTTTGGTACAGTCCAAAAAATCAATTTTCGGATGAAAAACGATGACTCCGGAGTCCGGACATGTCAAACGTTCCCAAAATGGTCTATAATGATGAGATTTTAACATTTAATCTTTTGACTCTAAATGACTGTTGGATGTGAATTATGACTTTTTCAACTAAAATAAGTGTGTTTAAAGTCATTTCTGTGCATGAAACGGGTCAAAATTGAAGCTTTTGAGTAAGCAAAACTCTGTAAAAATGGCAATTTTGGTCACAGTGAGGGGTTAAAAAGTGGTTATTCAACATGAGGCACGATCCAATTGACATTTTGAATCATTTTTGGTACAGTCCAAAAAATCAATTTTCGGATGAAAAACGATGACTCCAGACATGTCGAACGTTCCCAAAATGGTCTATAATGATGAAATTTTAACATTTAATCTTTAGACTCTAAATGACTGTTGGATGTGAATTATGACTTTTTCAACTAAAATAAGTGTGTTTAAAGTCATTTCTGTGCCTGAAACGGGTCAAAATTGAAGCTTTTGAGTAAGCAAAACTCTGTAAAAATGGCAATTTTGGTCACTGTGAGGGTTTAAAAAGTGGTTATTCAACATGAGGCACGATCCAATTGACATTTTGAATCATTTTTGGTACAGTCCAAAAAATCAGTTTTCGGATGAAAAACAATGACTCCGGACATGTCGAACGTTCCCAAAATGGTCTATAATGATGACATTTTAACATTTAATCTTTTGACTCTAAATGACTGTTGGATGTGAATTATGACAATTTCAACTAAAATAAGTGTGTTTAAAGTCATTTCTGTGACTGAAACGGGTCAAAATTGAAGCTTTTAAATAAGCAAAACTCTGTAAAAATGGCCTTTTTGGTCACTGTGAGGGTTTAAAAAGTGGTTATTCAACATGAGGCACGATCCAATTGACATTTTGAGTCATTTTTGGTACAGTCCAAAAAATCAATTTTCGGATGAAAAACGATGACTCCGGACATGTCAAACGTTCCCAAAATGGTCTATAATGATGAAATTTTAACATTTAATCTTTTGACTCTAAATGATTTTTTATATGTGAATTATGACTTTTTCAACTAAAATAAGTGTGTTTAAAGTCATTTCTGTGCCTGAAACAGGTCAAAATTGAAGCTTTTGAGTAAGCAAAACTCTGTAAAAATGTCAATTTTGGCCACTGTGAGGGTTAAAAAAGTGGTTATTCAACATGAGGCACGATCCAATTGACATTTTGAATCATTTTTGGTACAGTCCAAAAAATCAATTTTCGGATGAAAAACGATGACTCCGGACATGTCGAACGTTCCCAAAATGGTCTATAATGATGAAATTTTAACATTTAATCTTTTGACTCTAAATGACTGTTGGATGTGAATTATGACCTTTTCAACTAAAATAAGTGTTTAAAGTCATTTCTGTGCGTGAAACGGGTCAAAATTGAAGCTTTTGAGTAAGCAAAACTCTGTAAAAATGGCAATTTTGGTCACTGTGAGGGTTTAAAAAGTGGTTATTCAACATGAGGCACGATCCAATTGACATTTTGAATCATTTTTGGTACAGTCCAAAAAATCAATTTTCGGATGAAAAACGATGACTCCGGACATGTCAAACGTTCCCAAAATGGTCTATAATGATGAAATTTTAACATTTAATCTTTTGACTCTAAATGACTGTTGGATGTGAATTATGACTTTTTCAACTAAAATAAGTGTGTTTAAAGTCATTTCTGTGCCTGAAACGGGTCAAAATTGAAGCTTTTGAGTAAGCAAATCTCTGTAAAAATGGCAATTTTGGTCACAGTGAGGGGTTAAAAAGTGGTTATTCAACATGAGGCACGATCCAATTGACATTTTGAATCATTTTTGGTACAGTCCAAAAAATCAATTTTCGGATGAAAAACGATGACTCCGGACATGTCGAACATTCCCAAAATGGTCTATAATGATGAAATTTTAACATATAATCTTTTGACTCTAAATGACTGTTGGATGTGAATTATGACTTTTTCAACTAAAATAAGTGTGTTTAAAGTCATTTCTGTGCCTGAAACGGGGCAAAATTGAAGCTTTTGAGTAAGCAAAACTCTGTAAAAATGGCAATTTTGGTCACTGTGAGGGTTTAAAAAGTGGTTATTCAACATGAGGCATGATCCAATTGACATTTTGAATCATTTTTGGTACAGTTCAAAAAATCAGTTTTCGGATGAAAAACGATGACTCCCGACATGTCGAACGTTCCCAAAATGATCTATAATGATGAAATGTTAACATTTAATCTTTTGACTCTAAATGACTGTTGGATGTGAATTATGACTTTTTCAACTAAAATAAATGTGTTTAAATTCATTTCTGTGCCCGAAACTGGTCAAAATTGAGGCTTTTGAGTAAGCAAAACTCAGTAAAAATGGCAATTTTGGTCACTGTGAGGGTTTAAAAAGTGGTTATTCAACATGAGGCACGATCCAATTAACATTTTGAATCATTTTTGGTACAGTCCAAAAAATCAATTTTCGGATGAAAAAACGATGACTCCGGACATGTCGAACGTTCCCAAAATGGTCTATAATGATGAAATTTTATCATTTAATCTTTTGACTCTAAATGACTGTTGGATGTGAATTATGACTTTTTCAACTAAAATAAGTGTGTTTAAAGACATTTATGTGCCTGAAACGGGTCAAAATTGAAGCTTTTGAGTAAGCAAAACTCTGTAAAAATGGCAATTTTGGTCAATGTGAGGATTTAAAAGTGGTTATTCAACATGAGGCACGATCCAATTGACATTTTGAATCATTTTTGGTACAGTCCAAAAAATCAATTTTCGGATGAAAAACGATGACTCCGGACATGTCGAACGTTCCCAAAATGGTCTATAATGATGAAATTTTAACATTTAATCTTTTGACTCTAAATGACAGTTGGATGTGAATTATGACATTTTCAACTAACATAAGTGTGTTTAAAGTCATTTCTGTGCCTGAAACAGGTCAAAATTGAAGCTTTTGAGTAAGCAAAACTCAGTAAAAATGGCAATTTTGGTCACTGTGAGGGTTTAAAAAGTGGTTATTCAACATGAGGCACGATACAATTGACATTTTGAATCATTTTTGGTACAGTCCAAAAAATCAATTTTCGGATGAAAAACGATGATTCCGGACATGTCGAACGTTCCCAAAATGGTCTATAATGATGACATTTTAACATTTAATCTTTTGACTCTAAATGACTGTTGGATGTGAATTATGACTTTTTCAACTAAAATAAGTGTGTTTAAAGTCATTTCTGTGCCTGAAAGGGGTCAAAATTGAAGCTTTTGAGTGAGCAAAACTCTGTAAAAATGGCAATTTTGGTCACAGTGAGGGGTTAAAAAGTGGTTATTCAACATGAGGCACGATCCAATTGACATTTTGAATCATTTTTGGTACAGTCCAAAAAATCAATTTTCGGATGAAAAACGATGACTCCGGACATGTCGAACGTTCCCAAGATGGTCTATAATGATGAAATTTTAACATTTAATCTTTTGACTCTAAATGACTGTTGGATGTGAATTATGACTTTTTCAACTAAAATAAGTGTGTTTAAAGTCATTTCTGTGACTGAAAGGGGTCAAAATTGAAGCTTTTGAGTAAGCAAAACTCTGTAAAAATGGCCATTTTGGTCACTCTGAGGGTTTAAAAAGTGGTTATTCAACATGAGGCACAATCCAATTGACATTTTGAATCATTTTTGATACAGTCCAAAAAAATCAATTTTCGGATGAAAAACGATGACTCCGGACATGTCGAACGTTCCCAAAATGGTCTATAATGATGAAATTTTAACATTTAATCTTTTGACTCTAAATGACTGTTGGATGTGAATTATGACAATTTCAACTAAAATAAGTGTGTTCAAAGTCATTTCTGTGACTGAAACGGGTCAAAATTGAAGCTTTTAAATAAGCAAAACTCTGTAAAAATGGCCCTTTTGGTCACAGTGAGGGTTTAAAAAGTGGTTATTCAACATGAGGCACGATCCAATTGACATTTTGAATCATTTTTGGTACAGTCCAAAAAATCAATTTTCGGATGAAAAACGATGACTCCGGACATGTCGAACGTTCCCAAGATGGTCTATAATGATGAAATTTTAACATTTAATCTTTTGACTCTAAATGACTGTTGGATGTGAATTATGACTTTTTCAACTAAAATAAGTGTGTTTAAAGTCATTTCTGTGACTGAAAGGGGTCAAAATTGAAGCTTTTGAGTAAGCAAAACTCTGTAAAAATGGCCATTTTGGTCACTCTGAGGGTTTAAAAAGTGGTTATTCAACATGAGGCACAATCCAATTGACATTTTGAATCATTTTTGATACAGTCCAAAAAAATCAATTTTCGGATGAAAAACGATGACTCCGGACATGTCGAACGTTCCCAAAATGGTCTATAATGATGAAATTTTAACATTTAATCTTTTGACTCTAAATGACTGTTGGATGTGAATTATGACAATTTCAACTAAAATAAGTGTGTTCAAAGTCATTTCTGTGACTGAAACGGGTCAAAATTGAAGCTTTTAAATAAGCAAAACTCTGTAAAAATGGCCATTTTGGTCACAGTGAGGGTTTAAAAAGTGGTTATTCAACATGAGGCACGATCCAATTGACATTTTGAATCATTTTTGGTACAGTCCAAAAAATCAATTTTCGGATGAAAAACGATGACTCCGGACATGTCGAACGTTCCCAAAATGGTCTATAATGATGACATTTTAACATTTCATCTTTTGACTCTAAATGACTGTTGGATGTGAATTATGACTTTTTCAACTACAATAAATGTGTTCAAAGTCATTTCTGTGACTGAAACGGGTCAAAATTGAAGCTTTAAATAAGCAAAACTCTGTAAAAATGGCCATTTTGGTCACAGTGAGGGTTTAAAAAGTGGTTATTCAACATGAGGCACGATCCAATTGACATTTTGAATCATTTTTGGTACAGTCCAAAAAATCAATTTTCGGATGAAAAACGATGACTCCGGACATGTCAAACGTTCCCAAAATGGTCTATAATGATGAGATTTTAACATTTAATCTTTTGACTCTAAATGACTGTTGGATGTGAATTATGACTTTTTCAACTAAAATAAGTGTGTTTAAAGTCATTTCTGTGCATGAAACGGGTCAAAATTGAAGCTTTTGAGTAAGCAAAACTCTGTAAAAATGGCAATTTTGGTCACAGTGAGGGGTTAAAAAGTGGTTATTCAACATGAGGCACGATCCAATTGACATTTTGAATCATTTTTGGTACAGTCCAAAAAATCAATTTTCGGATGAAAAACGATGACTCCAATAAATGGAGTCATCATGTCGAACGTTCCCAAAATGGTCTATAATGATGAAATTTTAACATTTAATCTTTTGACTCTAAATGACTGTTGGATGTGAATTATGACTTTTTCAACTAAAATAAGTGTATTTAAAGTCATTTCTGTGCCTGAAACGGGTCAAAATTGAAGCTTTTGAGTAAGCAAAACTCTGTAAAAATGGCAATTTTGGTCACTGTGAGGGTTTAAAAAGTGGTTATTCAACATGAGGCACGATCCAATTGACATTTTGAATCATTTTTGGTACAGTCCAAAAAATCAGTTTTCGGATGAAAAACGATGACTCCCGACATGTCGAACGTTCCCAAAATGGTCTATAATGATGAAATGTTAACATTTAATCTTTTGACTCTAAATGACTGTTGGATGTGAATTATGACTTTTTCAACTAAAATAAGTGTGTTTAAAGTCATTTCTGTGCCCGAAACTGGTCAAAATTGAAGCTTTTGAGTAAGCAAAACTCTGTAAAAATGGCAATTTTGGTCACTGTGAGGGTTTAAAAAATGGTTATTCAACATGAGGCACGATCCAATTGACATTTTGAATCATTTTTGGTACAGTCCAAAAAATCAGTTTTCGGATGAAAAACGATGACTCCGGACATGTCGAACGTTCCCAAAATGGTCTATAATGATGAAATTTTAACATTTAATCTTTTGACTCTAAATGACTGTTGGATGTGAATTATGACAATTTCAACTAAAATAAGTGTGTTCAAAGTCATTTCTGTGACTGAAACGGGTCAAAATTGAAGCTTTTAAATAAGCAAAACTCTGTAAAAATGGCCATTTTGGTCACTGTGAGGGTTTAAAAAGTGGTTATTCAACATGAGGCACGATCCAATTGACATTTTGAATCATTTTTGGTACAGTCCAAAAAATCAATTTTCGGATGAAAAACGATGACTCCGGACATGTCAAACGTTCCCAAAATGGTCTATAATGATGAAATTTTAACATTTAATCTTTTGACTCTAAATGACTGTTGGATGTGAATTATGACTTTTTCAACTAAAATAAATGTGTTTAAAGTCATTTCTGTGCCTAAAACGGGTCAAAATTGAAGCTTTTGAGTAAGCAAAAGTCTGTAAAAATGGCAATTTTGGTCACAGTGAGGGGTTAAACAGTGGTTATTCAACATGAGGCACGATCCAATTGACATTTTGAATCATTTTTGGTACAGTCCAAAAAATCAATTTTCGGATGAAAAACGATGACTCCGGACATGTCGAACGTTCCCAAAATGGTCTATAATGATCAAATTTTAACATTTAATCTTTTGACTCTAAATGACTGTTGGATGTGAATTATGACTTTTTCAACTAAAATAAGTGTGTTTAAAGTCATTTCTGTGCCTGAAACGGGTCAAAATTGAAGCTTTTGAGTAAACAAAACTCTGTAAAAATGGCAATTTTGGTCACTGTGAGGGTTTAAAAAGTGGTTATTCAACATGAGGCACGATCCAATTGACATTTTGAATCATTTTTGGTACAGTCCAAAAAATCAATTTTCGGATGAAAAACGATGACTCCGGACATGTCGAACGTTCCCAAAATGGTCTATAATGATGAAATGTTAACATTTAATCTTTTGACTCTAAATGACTGTTGGATGTGAATTATGACTTTTTCAACTAAAATAAATGTGTTTAAATTCATTTCTGTGCCCGAAACTGGTCAAAATTGAAGCTTTTGAGTAAGCAAAACTCTGTAAAAATGGCAATTTTGGTCACTGTGAGGGTTTAAAAAGTGGTTATTCAACATGAGGCACGATCCAATTGACATTTTGAATCATTTTTGGTACAGTCCAAAAAATCAATTTTCGGATGAAAAAACGATGACTCCGGACATGTCGAACGTTCCCAAAATGGTCTATAATGATGAAATTTTATCATTTAATCTTTTGACTCTAAATGACTGTTGGATGTGAATTATGACTTTTTCAACTAAAATAAGTGTGTTTAAAGACATTTATGTGCCTGAAACGGGTCAAAATTGAAGCTTTTGAGTAAGCAAAACTCTGTAAAAATGGCAATTTTGGTCAATGTGAGGATTTAAAAGTGGTTATTCAACATGAGGCACGATCCAATTGACATTTTGAATCATTTTTGGTACAGTCCAAAAAATCAATTTTCGGATGAAAAACGATGACTCCGGACATGTCGAACGTTCCCAAAATGGTCTATAATGATGAAATTTTAACATTTAATCTTTTGACTCTAAATGACAGTTGGATGTGAATTATGACATTTTCAACTAACATAAGTGTGTTTAAAGTCATTTCTGTGCCTGAAACAGGTCAAAATTGAAGCTTTTGAGTAAGCAAAACTCAGTAAAAATGGCAATTTTGGTCACTGTGAGGGTTTAAAAAGTGGTTATTCAACATGAGGCACGATACAATTGACATTTTGAATCATTTTTGGTACAGTCCAAAAAATCAATTTTCGGATGAAAAACGATGATTCCGGACATGTCGAACGTTCCCAAAATGGTCTATAATGATGACATTTTAACATTTAATCTTTTGACTCTAAATGACTGTTGGATGTGAATTATGACTTTTTCAACTAAAATAAGTGTGTTTAAAGTCATTTCTGTGCCTGAAAGGGGTCAAAATTGAAGCTTTTGAGTAAGCAAAACTCTGTAAAAATGGCAATTTTGGTCACAGTGAGGGGTTAAAAAGTGGTTATTCAACATGAGGCACGATCCAATTGACATTTTGAATCATTTTTGGTACAGTCCAAAAAATCAATTTTCGGATGAAAAACGATGACTCCGGACATGTCGAACGTTCCCAAAATGGTCTATAATGATGAAATTTTAACATTTAATCTTTTGACTCTAAATGACTGTTGGATGTGAATTATGACAATTTCAACTAAAATAAGTGTGTTCAAAGTCATTTCTGTGACTGAAACGGGTCAAAATTGAAGCTTTTGAGTAAGCAAAACTCTGTAAAAATGGCCATTTTGGTCACTCTGAGGGTTTAAAAAGTGGTTATTCAACATGAGGCACAATCCAATTGACATTTTGAATCATTTTTGATACAGTCCAAAAAAATCAATTTTCGGATGAAAAACGATGACTCCGGACATGTCGAACGTTCCCAAAATGGTCTATAATGATGAAATTTTAACATTTAATCTTTTGACTCTAAATGACTGTTGGATGTGAATTATGACAATTTCAACTAAAATAAGTGTGTTCAAAGTCATTTCTGTGACTGAAACGGGTCAAAATTGAAGCTTTTAAATAAGCAAAACTCTGTAAAAATGGCCATTTTGGACACTGTGAAGGTTTAAAAAGTGGTTATTCAACATGAGGCACGATCCAATTGACATTTTGAATCATTTTTGGTACAGTCCAAAAAATCAATTTTCGGATGAAAAACGATGACTCCGGACATGTCAAACGTTCCCAAAATGGTCTATAATGATGAGATTTTAACATTTAATCTTTTGACTCTAAATGACTGTTGGATGTGAATTATGACTTTTTCAACTAAAATAAGTGTGTTTAAAGTCATTTCTGTGCATGAAACGGGTCAAAATTGAAGCTTTTGAGTAAGCAAAACTCTGTAAAAATGGCAATTTTGGTCACAGTGAGGGGTTAAAAAGTGGTTATTCAACATGAGGCACGATCCAATTGACATTTTGAATCATTTTTGGTACAGTCCAAAAAATCAATTTTCGGATGAAAAACGATGACTCCGGACATGTCGAACGTTCCCAAAATGGTCTATAATGATGAAATTTTAACATTTAATCTTTTGACTCTAAATGACTGTTGGATGTGAATTATGACTTTTTCAACTAAAATAAGTGTATTTAAAGTCATTTCTGTGCCTGAAACGGGTCAAAATTGAAGCTTTTGAGTAAGCAAAACTATGTAAAAATGGCAATTTTGGTCACTGTGAGGGTTTAAAAAGTGGTTATTCAACATGAGGCACGATCCAATTGACATTTTGAATCATTTTTGGTACAGTCCAAAAAATCAGTTTTCGGATGAAAAACGATGACTCCCGACATGTCGAACGTTCCCAAAATGGTCTATAATGATGAAATTTTAACATTTAATCTTTTGACTCTAAATGACTGTTGGATGTGAATTATGACAATTTCAACTAAAATAAGTGTGTTCAAAGTCATTTCTGTGACTGAAACGGGTCAAAATTGAAGCTTTTAAATAAGCAAAACTCTGTAAAAATGGCCATTTTGGTCACTGTGAGGGTTTAAAAAGTGGTTATTCAACATGAGGCACGATCCAATTGACATTTTGAATCATTTTTGGTACAGTCCAAAAAATCAATTTTCGGATGAAAAACGATGACTCCGGACATGTCAAACGTTCCCAAAATGGTCTATAATGATGAAATTTTAACATTTAATCTTTTGACTCTAAATGACTGTTGGATGTGAATTATGACTTTTTCAACTAAAATAAGTGTGTTTAAAGTCATTTCTGTGCCTGAAACGGGTCAAAATTGAAGCTTTTGAGTAAGCAAAAGTCTGTAAAAATGGCAATTTTGGTCACAGTGAGGGGTTAAAAAGTGGTTATTCAACATGAGGCACGATCCAATTGACATTTTGAATCATTTTTGGTACAGTCCAAAAAATCAATTTTCGGATGAAAAACGATGACTCCGGACATGTCGAACGTTCCCAAAATGGTCTATAATGATCAAATTTTAACATTTAATCTTTTGACTCTAAATGACTGTTGGATGTGAATTATGACTTTTTCAACTAAAATAAGTGTGTTTAAAGTCATTTCTGTGCCTGAAACGGGTCAAAATTGAAGCTTTTGAGTAAGCAAAACTCTGTAAAAATGGCAATTTTGGTCACTGTGAGGGTTTAAAAAGTGGTTATTCAACATGAGGCACGATCCAATTGACATTTTGAATCATTTTTGGTACAGTCCAAAAAATCAATTTTCGGATGAAAAACGATGACTCCGGACATGTCGAACGTTCCCAAAATGGTCTATAATGATGAAATTTTAACATTTAATCTTTTGACTCTAAATGACTGTTGGATGTGAATTATGACTTTTTCAACTAAAATAAGTGTGTTTAAAGTCATTTCTGTGCCTGAAACGGGTCAAAATTGAAGCTTTTGAGTAAACAAAACTCTGTAAAAATGGCAATTTTGGTCACTGTGAGGGTTTAAAAAGTGGTTATTCAACATGAGGCACGATCCAATTGACATTTTGAATAATTTTTGGTACAGTCCAAAAAATCAATTTTCGGATGAAAAACGATGACTCCGGACATGTCGAACGTTCCCAAAATGGTCTATAATGATGAAATGTTAACATTTAATCTTTTGACTCTAAATGACTGTTGGATGTGAATTATGACTTTTTCAACTAAAATAAATGTGTTTAAATTCATTTCTGTGCCCGAAACTTGTCAAAATTGAAGCTTTTGAGTAAGCAAAACTCTGTAAAAATGGCAATTTTGGTCACTGTGAGGGTTTAAAAAGTGGTTATTCAACATGAGGCACGATCCAATTGACATTTTGAATCATTTTTGGTACAGTCCAAAAAATCAATTTTCGGATGAAAAAACGATGACTCCGGACATGTCGAACGTTCCCAAAATGGTCTATAATGATGAAATTTTATCATTTAATCTTTTGACTCTAAATGACTGTTGGATGTGAATTATGACTTTTTCAACTAAAATAAGTGTGTTTAAAGACATTTATGTGCCTGAAACGGGTCAAAATTGAAGCTTTTGAGTAAGCAAAACTCTGTAAAAATGGCAATTTTGGTCAATGTGAGGATTTAAAAGTGGTTATTCAACATGAGGCACGATCCAATTGACATTTTGAATCATTTTTGGTACAGTCCAAAAAATCAATTTTCGGATGAAAAACGATGACTCCGGACATGTCGAACGTTCCCAAAATGGTCTATAATGATGAAATTTTAACATTTAATCTTTTGACTCTAAATGACAGTTGGATGTGAATTATGACATTTTCAACTAACATAAGTGTGTTTAAAGTCATTTCTGTGCCTGAAACAGGTCAAAATTGAAGCTTTTGAGTAAGCAAAACTCAGTAAAAATGGCAATTTTGGTCACTGTGAGGGTTTAAAAAGTGGTTATTCAACATGAGGCACGATACAATTGACATTTTGAATCATTTTTGGTACAGTCCAAAAAATCAATTTTTGGATGAAAAACGATGATTCCGGACATGTCGAACGTTCCCAAAATGGTCTATAATGATGACATTTTAACATTTAATCTTTTGACTCTAAATGACTGTTGGATGTGAATTATGACTTTTTCAACTAAAATAAGTGTGTTTAAAGTCATTTCTGTGCCTGAAAGGGGTCAAAATTGAAGCTTTTGAGTAAGCAAAACTCTGTAAAAATGGCAATTTTGGTCACAGTGAGGGGTTAAAAAGTGGTTATTCAACATGAGGCACGATCCAATTGACATTTTGAATCATTTTTGGTACAGTCCAAAAAATCAATTTTCGGATGAAAAACGATGACTCCGGACATGTCGAACGTTCCCAAGATGGTCTATAATGATGAAATTTTAACATTTAATCTTTTGACTCTAAATGACTGTTGGATGTGAATTATGACTTTTTCAACTAAAATAAGTGTGTTTAAAGTCATTTCTGTGACTGAAAGGGGTCAAAATTGAAGCTTTTGAGTAAGCAAAACTCTGTAAAAATGGCCATTTTGGTCACTCTGAGGGTTTAAAAAGTGGTTATTCAACATGAGGCACAATCCAATTGACATTTTGAATCATTTTTGATACAGTCCAAAAAAATCAATTTTCGGATGAAAAACGATGACTCCGGACATGTCGAACGTTCCCAAAATGGTCTATAATGATGAAATTTTAACATTTAATCTTTTGACTCTAAATGACTGTTGGATGTGAATTATGACAATTTCAACTAAAATAAGTGTGTTCAAAGTCATTTCTGTGACTGAAACGGGTCAAAATTGAAGCTTTTAAATAAGCAAAACTCTGTAAAAATGGCCATTTTGGACACTGTGAAGGTTTAAAAAGTGGTTATTCAACATGAGGCACGATCCAATTGACATTTTGAATCATTTTTGGTACAGTCCAAAAAATCAATTTTCGGATGAAAAACGATGACTCCGGACATGTCGAACGTTCCCAAAATGGTCTATAATGATGAGATTTTAACATTTAATCTTTTGACTCTAAATGACTGTTGGATGTGAATTATGACTTTTTCAACTAAAATAAGTGTGTTTAAAGTCATTTCTGTGACTGAAAGGGGTCAAAATTGAAGCTTTTGAGTAAGCAAAACTCTGTAAAAATGGCCATTTTGGTCACTCTGAGGGTTTAAAAAGTGGTTATTCAACATGAGGCACAATCCAATTGACATTTTGAATCATTTTTGATACAGTCCAAAAAAATCAATTTTCGGATGAAAAACGATGACTCCGGACATGTCGAACGTTTCCAAAATGGTCTAAAATGATGAAATTTTAACATTTAATCTTTTGACTCTAAATGACTGTTGGATGTGAATTATGACAATTTCAACTAAAATAAGTGTGTTTAAAGTCATTTCTGTGACTGAAACGGGTCAAAATTGAAGCTTTTAAATAAGCAAAACTCTGTAAAAATGGCCATTTTGGACACTGTGAAGGTTTAAAAAGTGGTTATTCAACATGAGGCACGATCCAATTGACATTTTGAATCATTTTTGGTACAGTCCAAAAAATCAATTTTCGGATGAAAAACGATGACTCCGGACATGTCAAACGTTCCCAAAATGGTCTATAATGATGAGATTTTAACATTTAATCTTTTGACTCTAAATGACTGTTGGATGTGAATTATGACTTTTTCAACTAAAATAAGTGTGTTTAAAGTCATTTCTGTGCATGAAACGGGTCAAAATTGAAGCTTTTGAGTAAGCAAAACTCTGTAAAAATGGCAATTTTGGTCACAGTGAGGGGTTAAAAAGTGGTTATTCAACATGAGGCACGATCCAATTGACATTTTGAATCATTTTTGGTACAGTCCAAAAAATCAATTTTCGGATGAAAAACGATGACTCCGGACATGTCGAACGTTCCCAAAATGGTCTATAATGATGAAATTTTAACATTTAATCTTTTGACTCTAAATGACTGTTGGATGTGAATTATGACTTTTTCAACTAAAATAAGTGTATTTAAAGTCATTTCTGTGCCTGAAACGGGTCAAAATTGAAGCTTTTGAGTAAGCAAAACTATGTAAAAATGGCAATTTTGGTCACTGTGAGGGTTTAAAAAGTGGTTATTCAACATGAGGCACGATCCAATTGACATTTTGAATCATTTTTGGTACAGTCCAAAAAATCAGTTTTCGGATGAAAAACGATGACTCCCGACATGTCGAACGTTCCCAAAATGGTCTATAATGATGAAATTTTAACATTTAATCTTTTGACTCTAAATGACTGTTGGATGTGAATTATGACAATTTCAACTAAAATAAGTGTGTTCAAAGTCATTTCTGTGACTGAAACGGGTCAAAATTGAAGCTTTTAAATAAGCAAAACTCTGTAAAAATGGCCATTTTGGTCACTGTGAGGGTTTAAAAAGTGGTTATTCAACATGAGGCACGATCCAATTGACATTTTGAATCATTTTTGGTACAGTCCAAAAAATCAATTTTCGGATGAAAAACGATGACTCCGGACATGTCAAACGTTCCCAAAATGGTCTATAATGATGAAATTTTAACATTTAATCTTTTGACTCTAAATGACTGTTGGATGTGAATTATGACTTTTTCAACTAAAATAAGTGTGTTTAAAGTCATTTCTGTGCCTGAAACGGGTCAAAATTGAAGCTTTTGAGTAAGCAAAAGTCTGTAAAAATGGCAATTTTGGTCACAGTGAGGGGTTAAAAAGTGGTTATTCAACATGAGGCACGATCCAATTGACATTTTGAATCATTTTTGGTACAGTCCAAAAAATCAATTTTCGGATGAAAAACGATGACTCCGGACATGTCGAACGTTCCCAAAATGGTCTATAATGATCAAATTTTAACATTTAATCTTTTGACTCTAAATGACTGTTGGATGTGAATTATGACTTTTTCAACTAAAATAAGTGTGTTTAAAGTCATTTCTGTGCCTGAAACGGGTCAAAATTGAAGCTTTTGAGTAAGCAAAACTCTGTAAAAATGGCAATTTTGGTCACTGTGAGGGTTTAAAAAGTGGTTATTCAACATGAGGCACGATCCAATTGACATTTTGAATCATTTTTGGTACAGTCCAAAAAATCAATTTTCGGATGAAAAACGATGACTCCGGACATGTCGAACGTTCCCAAAATGGTCTATAATGATGAAATTTTAACATTTAATCTTTTGACTCTAAATGACTGTTGGATGTGAATTATGACTTTTTCAACTAAAATAAGTGTGTTTAAAGTCATTTCTGTGCCTGAAACGGGTCAAAATTGAAGCTTTTGAGTAAGCAAAACTCTGTAAAAATGGCAATTTTGGTCACTGTGAGGGTTTAAAAAGTGGTTATTCAACATGAGGCACGATCCAATTGACATTTTGAATCATTTTTGGTACAGTCCAAAAAATCAGTTTTCGGATGAAAAACAATGACTCCGGACATGTCGAACGTTCCCAAAATGGTCTATAATGATGAAATTTTAACATTTAATCTTTTGACTCTAAATGATTTTTTATATGTGAATTATGACTTTTTCAACTAAAATAAGTGTGTTTAAAGTCATTTCTGTGCCTGAAACAGGTCAAAATTGAAGCTTTTGAGTAAGCAAAACTCTGTAAAAATGTCAATTTTGGTCACTGTGAGGGTTTAAAAAGTGGTTATTCAACATGAGGCACGATCCAATTGACATTTTGAATCATTTTTGGTACAGTCCAAAAAATCAATTTTCGGATGAAAAACGATGACTCCGGACATGTCGAATGTTCCCAAAATGGTCTATAATGATGAAATTTTAACATTTAATCTTTTGACTCTAAATGACTGTTGGATGTGAATTATGACAATTTCAACTAAAATAAGTGTGTTCAAAGTCATTTCTGTGACTGAAACGGGTCAAAATTGAAGCTTTTAAATGAGCAAAACTCTGTAAAAATGGCCATTTTTGTCACTGTGAGGGTTTAAAAAGTGGTTATTCAACATGAGGCACGATCCAATTGACATTTTGAATCATTTTTGGTACAGTCCAAAAAATCAATTTTCGGATGAAAAACGATGACTCCGGACATGTCAAACGTTCCCAAAATGGTCTATAATGATGAAATTTTAACATTTAATCTTTTGACTCTAAATGACTGTTGGATGTGAATTATGACTTTTTCAACTAAAATAAGTGTGTTTAAAGTCATTTCTGTGCCTGAAACGGGTCAAAATTGAAGCTTTTGAGTTAGCAAATCTCTGTAAAAATGGCAATTTTGGTCACAGTGAGGGGTTAAAAAGTGGTTATTCAACATGAGGCACGATCCAATTGACATTTTGAATCATTTTTGGTACAGTCCAAAAAATCAATTTTCGGATGAAAAACGATGACTGCGGACATGTCGAACATTCCCAAAATGGTCTATAATGATGAAATTTTAACATATAATCTTTTGACTCTAAATGACTGTTGGATGTGAATTATGACTTTTTCAACTAAAATAAGTGTGTTTAAAGTCATTTCTGTGCCTGAAACGGGTCAAAATTGAAGCTTTTGAGTAAGCAAAACTCTGTAAAAATGGCAATTTTGGTCACTGTGAGGGTTTAAAAAGTGGTTATTCAACATGAGGCACGATCCAATTGACATTTTGAATCATTTTTGGTACAGTCCAAAAAATCAGTTTTCGGATGAAAAACGATGACTCCCGACATGTCGAACGTTCCCAAAATGGTCTATAATGATGAAATGTTAACATTTAATCTTTTGACTCTAAATGACTGTTGGATGTGAATTATGACTTTTTCAACTAAAATAAATGTGTTTAAATTCATTTCTGTGCCCGAAACTGGTCAAAATTGAAGCTTTTGAGTAAGCAAAACTCTGTAAAAATGGCAATTTTGGTCACAGTGAGGGGTTAAAAAGTGATTATTCAACATGAGGCACGATCCAATTGACATTTTGAATCATTTTTGGTACAGTCCAAAAAATCAATTTTCGGATGAAAAACGATGACTCCGGACATGTCGAACGTTCCCAAGATGGTCTATAATGATGAAATTTTAACATTTAATCTTTTGACTCTAAATGACTGTTGGATGTGAATTATGACTTTTTCAACTAAAATAAGTGTGTTTAAAGTCATTTCTGTGACTGAAAGGGGTCAAAATTGAAGCTTTTGAGTAAGCAAAACTCTGTAAAAATGGCCATTTTGGTCACTCTGAGGGTTTAAAAAGTGGTTATTCAACATGAGGCACAATCCAATTGACATTTTGAATCATTTTTGATACAGTCCAAAAAAATCAATTTTCGGATGAAAAACGATGACTCCGGACATGTCGAACGTTCCCAAAATGGTCTATAATGATGAAATTTTAACATTTAATCTTTTGACTCTAAATGACTGTTGGATGTGAATTATGACAATTTCAACTAAAATAAGTGTGTTCAAAGTCATTTCTGTGACTGACACGGGTCAAAATTGAAGCTTTTAAATAAGCAAAACTCTGTAAAAATGGCCATTTTGGTCACTGTGAAGGTTTAAAAAGTGGTTATTCAACATGAGGCACGATCCAATTGACATTTTGAATCATTTTTGGTACAGTCCAAAAAATCAATTTTCGGATGAAAAACGATGACTCCGGACATGTCAAACGTTCCCAAAATGGTCTATAATGATGAGATTTTAACATTTAATCTTTTGACTCTAAATGACTGTTGGATGTGAATTATGACTTTTTCAACTAAAATAAGTGTGTTTAAAGTCATTTCTGTGCATGAAACGGGTCAAAATTGAAGCTTTTGAGTAAGCAAAACTCTGTAAAAATGGCAATTTTGGTCACAGTGAGGGGTTAAAAAGTGGTTATTCAACATGAGGCACGATCCAATTGACATTTTGAATCATTTTTGGTACAGTCCAAAAAATCAATTTTCGGATGAAAAACGATGACTCCGGACATGTCGAACGTTCCCAAAATGGTCTATAATGATGAAATTTTAACATTTAATCTTTTGACTCTAAATGACTGTTGGATGTGAATTATGACTTTTTCAACTAAAATAAGTGTGTTTAAAGTCATTTCTGTGCCTGAAACGGGTCAAAATTGAAGCTTTTGAGTAAGCAAAACTCTGTAAAAATGGCAATTTTGGTCACTGTGAGGGTTTAAAAAGTGGTTATTCAACATGAGGCACGATCCAATTGACATTTTGAATCATTTTTGGTACAGTCCAAAAAATCAGTTTTCGGATGAAAAACAATGACTCCGGACATGTCGAACGTTCCCAAAATGGTCTATAATGATGAAATTTTAACATTTAATCTTTTGACTCTAAATGATTTTTTATATGTGAATTATGACTTTTTCAACTAAAATAAGAGTGTTTAAAGTCATTTCTGTGCCTGAAACAGGTCAAAATTGAAGCTTTTGAGTAAGCAAAACTCTGTAAAAATGTCAATTTTGGTCACTGTGAGGGTTTAAAAAGTGGTTATTCAACATGAGGCACGATCCAATTGACATTTTGAATCATTTTTGGTACAGTCCAAAAAATCAATTTTCGGATGAAAAACGATGACTCCGGACATGTCGAACGTTCCCAAAATGGTCTATAATGATGAAATTTTAACATTTAATCTTTTGACTCTAAATGACTGTTGGATGTGAATTATGACCTTTTCAACTAAAATAAGTGTTTAAAGTCATTTCTGTGCCTGAAACGGGTCAAAATTGAAGCTTTTGAGTAAGCAAAACTCTGTAAAAATGGCAATTTTGGTCACTGTGAGGGTTTAAAAAGTGGTTATTCAACATGAGGCACGATCCAATTGACATTTTGAATAATTTTTGGTACATCCAAAAAACCAGTTTTCGGATGAAAAACGATGACTCCAGACATGTCGAATGTTCCCAAAATGGTCTATAATGATGAAATTTTAACATTTAATCTTTTGACTCTAAATGACTGTTGGATGTGAATTATGACAATTTCAACTAAAATAAGTGTGTTCAAAGTCATTTCTGTGACTGAAACGGGTCAAAATTGAAGCTTTTAAATGAGCAAAACTCTGTAAAAATGGCCATTTTGGTCACTGTGAGGGTTTAAAAAGTGGTTATTCAACATGAGGCACGATCCAATTGACATTTTGAATCATTTTTGGTACAGTCCAAAAAATCAATTTTCGGATGAAAAACGATGACTCCGGACATGTCAAACGTTCCCAAAATGGTCTATAATGATGAAATTTTAACATTTAATCTTTTGACTCTAAATGACTGTTGGATGTGAATTATGACTTTTTCAACTAAAATAAGTGTGTTTAAAGTCATTTCTGTGCCTGAAACGGGTCAAAATTGAAGCTTTTGAGTAAGCAAATCTCTGTAAAAATGGCAATTTTGGTCACAGTGAGGGGTTAAAAAGTGGTTATTCAACATGAGGCACGATCCAATTGACATTTTGAATCATTTTTGGTACAGTCCAAAAAATCAATTTTCGGATGAAAAACGATGACTCCGGACATGTCGAACATTCCCAAAATGGTCTATAATGATGAAATTTTAACATATAATCTTTTGACTCTAAATGACTGTTGGATGTGAATTATGACTTTTTCAACTAAAATAAGTGTGTTTAAAGTCATTTCTGTGCCTGAAACGGGTCAAAATTGAAGCTTTTGAGTAAGCAAAACTCTGTAAAAATGGCAATTTTGGTCACCGTGAGGGTTTAAAAAGTGGTTATTCAACATGAGGCACGATCCAATTGACATTTTGAATCATTTTTGGTACAGTCCAAAAAATCAGTTTTCGGATGAAAAACGATGACTCCCGACATGTCGAACGTTCCCAAAATGGTCTATAATGATGAAATGTTAACATTTAATCTTTTGACTCTAAATGACTGTTGGATGTGAATTATGAATTTTTCAACTAAAATAAGTGTGTTTAAAGTAATTTCTGTGCCCGAAACTGGTCAAAATTGAAGCTTTTGAGTAAGCAAAACTCTGTAAAAATGGCAATTTTGGTCACTGTGAGGGTTTAAAAAGTGGTTATTCAACATGAGGCACGATCCAATTGACATTTTGAATCATTTTTGTTACAGTCCAAAAAATCAATTTTCGGATGAAAAACGATGACTCCGGACATGTCAAACGTTCCCAAAATGGTCTATAATGATGAAATTTTAACATTTAATCATTTGACTCTAAATGACTGTTGGATGTGAATTATGACTTTTTCAACTAAAATAAGTGTGTTTAAAGTTATTTCTGTGCCTGAAACAGGTCAAAATTAAAGCTTTTGATTAAGCAAAACTCTGTAAAAATGGCAATTTTGGTCACTGTGAGGGTTTAAAAAGTGGTTATTCAACATGAGCCACGATCCAATTGACATTTTGAATCATTTTTGGTACAGTCCAAAAAATCAATTTTCGGATGAAAAACGATGACTCCGGACATGTCGAACGTTCTCAAAATGGTCTATAATGATGAAATTTTAACATTTAATCTTTTGACTCTAAATGACTGTTGGATGTGAATTATGACTTTTTCAACTAAAATAAGTGTGTTTAAAGTCATTTCTGTGCCTGAAACGGGTCAAAATTGAAGCTTTTGAGTAAGCAAATCTCTGTAAAAATGGCAATTTTGGTCAATGTGATTATTTAAAAAGTGGTTATTCAACATGCGGCACGATCCAATTGACATTTTGAATCATTTTTGGTACATCCAAAAAACCAATTTTCGGATGAAAAACGATGACTCCGGACATGTCGAATGTTCCCAAAATGGTCTATAATGATGAAATTTTAACATTTAATCTTTTGACTCTAAATGACTGTTGGATGTGAATTATGACAATTTCAACTAAAATAAGTGTGTTCAAAGTCATTTCTGTGACTGAAACGGGTCAAAATTGAAGCTTTTAAATAAGCAAAACTCTGTAAAAATGGCCATTTTGGTCACTGTGAGGGTTTAAAAAGTGGTTATTCAACATGAGGCACAATCCAATTGACATTTTGAATCATTTTTGGTACAGTCCAAAAAATCAGTTTTCGGATGAAAAACGATGACTCCCGACATGTCGAACGTTTTAAAATGGTCTATAATGATGAAATGTTAACATTTAATCTTTTGACTCTAAATGACTGTTGGATGTGAATTATCACTTTTTCAACTAAAATAAGTGTGTTTAAAGTCATTTCTGTGCCTGAAACGGGTCAAAATTGAAGCTTTTGAGTAAGCAAAAGTCTGTAAAAATGGCAATTTTGGTCACAGTGAGGGGTTAAAAAGTGGTTATTCAACATGAGGCACGATCCAATTGACATTTTGAATCATTTTTGGTACAGTCCAAAAAATCAATTTTCGGATGAAAAACGATGACTCCGGACATGTCGAACGTTCCCAAAATGGTCTATAATGATGAAATTTTAACATTTAATCTTTTGACTCTAAATGACTGTTGGATGTGAATTATGACTTTTTCAACTAAAATAAGTGTGTTTAAAGTCATTTCTGTGCCTGAAACGGGTCAAAATTGAAGCTTTTGAGTAAGCAAAACTCTGTAAAAATGGCAATTTTGGTCACTGTGAGGGTTTAAAAAGTGGTTATTCAACATGAGGCACGATCCAATTGACATTTTGAATCATTTTTGGTACAGTCCAAAAAAATCAATTTTCGGATGAAAAACGATGACTCCGGACATGTCGAACGTTCCCAAAATGGTCTATAATGATGAAATTTTAACATTTAATCTTTTGACTCTAAATGACTGTTGGATGTGAATTATGACTTTTTCAACTAAAATAAGTGTGTTTAAAGTCATTTCTGTGCCTGAAACGGGTCAAAATTGAAGCTTTTGAGTAAGCAAAACTCTGTAAAAATGGCAATTGTGGTCACAGTGAGGGTTTAAAAAGTGGTTATTCAACATGAGGCACGATCCAATTGACATTTTGAATCATTTTTGGTACAGTCCAAAAAATCAGTTTTCGGATGAAAAACGATGACTCCGGACATGTCGAACGTTCCCAAAATGGTCTATAATGATGAAATTTTAACATTTAATCTTTTGACTCTAAATGACTGTTGGATGTGAATTATGACAATTTCAACTAAAATAAGTGTGTTCAAAGTCATTTCTGTGACTGAAACGGGTCAAAATTGAAGCTTTTAAATAAGCAAAACTCTGTAAAAATGGCCATTGTGGTCACTGTGAGGGTTTAAAAAGTGGTTATTCAACATGAGGCACGATCCAATTGACATTTTGAGTCATTTTTGGTACAGTCCAAAAAATCAATTTTCGGATGAAAAACGATGACTCCGGACATGTCGAACGTTCCCAAAATGGTCTATAATGATGCAATTTTAACATTTAATCTTTTGACTCTAAATGACTGTTGGATGTGAATTATGACAATTTCAACTAAAATAAGTGTGTTCAAAGTCATTTCTGTGACTGAAACGGGTCAAAATTGAAGCTTTTAAATAAGCAAAACTCTGTAAAAATGGCCATTTTGGTCACTGTGAGGGTTTAAAAAGTGGTTATTCAACATGAGGCACGATCCAATTGACATTTTGAATCATTTTTGGTACAGTCCAAAAAATCAATTTTCGGATGAAAAACGATGACTCCGGACATGTCGAACGTTCCCAAAATGGTCTATAATGATGAAATTTTAACATTTAATCTTTTGACTCTAAATGACTGTTGGATGTGAATTATGACTTTTTCAACTAAAATAAGTGTATTTAAAGTCATTTCTGTGCCTGAAACGGGTCAAAATTGAAGCTTTTGAGTAAGCAAAACTCTGTAAAAATGGCAATTTTGGTCACTGTGAGGGTTTAAAAAGTGGTTATTCAACATGAGGCACGATCCAATTGACATTTTGAATCATTTTTGGTACAGTCCAAAAAATCAGTTTTCGGATGAAAAACGATGACTCCCGACATGTCGAACGTTCCCAAAATGGTCTATAATGATGAAATGTTAACATTTAATCTTTTGACTCTAAATGACTGTTGGATGTGAATTATGACTTTTTCAACTAAAATAAGTGTGTTTAAAGTCATTTCTGTGCCCGAAACTGGTCAAAATTGAAGCTTTTGAGTAAGCAAAACTCTGTAAAAATGGCAATTTTGGTCACTGTGAGGGTTTAAAAAGTGGTTATTCAACATGAGCCACGATCCAACTGACATTTTGAATCATTTTTGGTACAGTCCAAAAAATCAATTTTCGGATGAAAAACGATGACTCCGGACATGTCGAACGTTCCCAAAATGGTCTATAATGATGAAATTTTCACATTTAATCTTTTGACTCTAAATGACTGTTGGATGTGAATTATGACAATTTCAACTAAAATAAGTGTGTTTAAAGTCATTTCTGTGCCTGAAACGGGTCAAAATTGAAGCTTTTGAGTAAGCAAAACTCTGTAAAAATGGCAATTTTGGTCACTGTGAGGGTTTAAAAAGTGGTTATTCAACATGAGGCACGATCCAATTGACATTTTGAATCATTTTTGGTACAGTCCAAAAAATCTATTTTCGGATGAAAAAACGATGACTCCGGACATGTTGAACGTTCCCAAAATGGTCTATAATGATGAAATTTTAACATTTAATCTTTTGACTCTAAATGACTGTTGGATGTGAATTATGACTTTTTCAACTAAAATAAGTGTGTTTAAAGTCATTTCTGTGCCTGAAACGGGTCAAAATTGAAGCTTTTGAGTAAGCAAAACTCTGTAAAAATGGCAATTTTGGTCAATGTGAGGATTTAAAAAGTGGTTATTCAACATGAGGCACGATCCAATTGACATTTTGAATCATTTTTGGTACAGTCCAAAAAATCAGTTTTCGGATGAAAAACGATGACTCCCGACATGTCGAACGTTCCCAAAATGGTCTATAATGATGAAATGTTAACATTTAATCTTTTGACTCTAAATGACTGTTGGATGTGAATTATGACTTTTTCAACTAAAATAAATGTGTTTAAATTCATTTCTGTGCCCGAAACTGGTCAAAATTGAAGCTTTTGAGTAAGCAAAACTCTGTAAAAATGGCAATTTTGGTCACAGTGAGGGGTTAAAAAGTGGTTATTCAACATGAGGCAAGATCCAATTGACATTTTGAATCATTTTTGGTACAGTCCAAAAAATCAATTTTCGGATGAAAAACGATGACTCCGGACATGTCGAACGTTCCCAAGATGGTCTATAATGATGAAATTTTAACATTTAATCTTTTGACTCTAAATGACTGTTGGATGTGAATTATGACTTTTTCAACTAAAATAAGTGTGTTTAAAGTCATTTCTGTGACTGAAAGGGGTCAAAATTGAAGCTTTTGAGTAAGCAAAACTCTGTAAAAATGGCCATTTTGGTCACTCTGAGGGTTTAAAAAGTGGTTATTCAACATGAGGCGCGATCCAATTGACATTTTGAATCATTTTTGGTACAGTCCAAAAAATCAATTTTCGGATGAAAAACGATGACTCCGGACATGTCGAACGTTCCCAAAATGGTCTATAATGATGAAATTTTAACATTTAATCTTTTGACTCTAAATGACTGTTGGATGTGAATTATGACAATTTCAACTAAAATAAGTGTGTTCAAAGTCATTTCTGTGACTGAAACGGGTCAAAATTGAAGCTTTTAAATAAGCAAAACTCTGTAAAAATGGCCATTTTGGTCACTGTGAGGGTTTAAAAAGTGGTTATTCAACATGAGGCACGATCCAATTGACATTTTGAATCATTTTTGGTACAGTCCAAAAAATCAATTTTCGGATGAAAAACGATGACTCCGGACATGTCGAACGTTCCCAAAATGGTCTATAATGATGAAATTTTAACATTTAATCTTTTGACTCTAAATGACTGTTGGATGTGAATTATGACTTTTTCAACTAAAATAAGTGTGTTTTAAGTCATTTCTGTGACTGAAACGGGTCAAAATTGAAGCTTTTGAGTAAGCAAAACTCTGTAAAAATGGCCATTTTGGTCACTCTGAGGGTTTAAAAAGTGGTTATTCAACATGAGGCACAATCCAATTGACATTTTGAATCATTTTTGATACAGTCCCAAAAAATCAATTTTCGGATGAAAAACGATGACTCCGGACATGTCGAACGTTCCCAAAATGGTCTATAATGATGACATTTTAACATTTAATCTTTTGACTCTAAATGACTGTTGGATGTGAATTATGACAATTTCAACTAAAATAAGTGTGTTCAAAGTCATTTCTGTGACTGACACGGGTCAAAATTGAAGCTTTTAAATAAGCAAAACTCTGTAAAAATGGCCATTTTGGTCACTGTGAAGGTTTAAAAAGTGGTTATTCAACATGAGGCACGATCCAATTGACATTTTGAATCATTTTTGGTACAGTCCAAAAAATCAATTTTCGGATGAAAAACGATGACTCCGGACATGTCAAACGTTCCCAAAATGGTCTATAATGATGAGATTTTAACATTTAATCTTTTGACTCTAAATGACTGTTGGATGTGAATTATGACTTTTTCAACTAAAATAAGTGTGTTTAAAGTCATTTCTGTGCATGAAACGGGTCAAAATTGAAGCTTTTGAGTAAGCAAAACTCCGTAAAAATGGCAATTTTGGTCACAGTGAGGGGTTAAAAAGTGGTTATTCAACATGAGGCACGATCCAATTGACATTTTGAATCATTTTTGGTACAGTCCAAAAAATCAATTTTCGGATGAAAAACGATGACTCCGGACATGTCGAACGCTCCCAAAATGGTCTATAATGATGAAATTTTAACATTTAATCTTTTGACTCTAAATGACTGTTGGATGTGAATTATGACTTTTTCAACTAAAATAAGTGTATTTAAAGTCATTTCTGTGCCTGAAACGGGTCAAAATTGAAGCTTTTGAGTAAGCAAAAGTCTGTAAAAATGGCAATTTTGGTCACAGTGAGGGGTTAAAAAGTGGTTATTCAACATGAGGCACGATCCAATTGACATTTTGAATCATTTTTGGTACAGTCCAAAAAATCAATTTTCGGAAGAAAAACGATGACTCCGGACATGTCGAACGTTCCCAAAATGGTCTATAATGATCAAATTTTAACATTTAATCTTTTGACTCTAAATGACTGTTGGATGTGAATTATGACTTTTTCAACTAAAATAAGTGTGTTTAAAGTCATTTCTGTGCCTGAAACGGGTCAAAATTGAAGCTTTTGAGTAAGCAAAACTCTGTAAAAATGGCAATTTTGGTCACTGTGAGGGTTTAAAAAGTGGTTATTCAACATGAGGCACGATCCAATTGACATTTTGAATCATTTTTGGTACAGTCCAAAAAATCAATTTTCGGATGAAAAACGATGACTCCGGACATGTCGAACGTTCCCAAAATGGTCTATAATGATGAAATTTTAACATTTAATCTTTTGACTCTAAATGACTGTTGGATGTGAATTATGACTTTTTCAACTAAAATAAGTGTGTTTAAAGTCATTTCTGTGCCTGAAACGGGTCAAAATTGAAGCTTTTGAGTAAGCAAAACTCTGTAAAAATGGCAATTTTGGTCACTGTGAGGGTTTAAAAAGTGGTTATTCAACATGAGGCACGATCCAATTGACATTTTGAATCATTTTTGGTACAGTCCAAAAAATCAGTTTTCGGATGAAAAACAATGACTCCGGACATGTCGAACGTTCCCAAAATGGTCTATAATGATGAAATTTTAACATTTAATCTTTTGACTCTAAATGATTTTTTATATGTGAATTATGACTTTTTCAACTAAAATAAGTGTGTTTAAAGTCATTTCTGTGCCTGAAACAAGTCAAAATTGAAGCTTTTGAGTAAGCAAAACTCTGTAAAAATGTCAATTTTGGTCACTGTGAGGGTTTAAAAAGTGGTTATTCAACATGAGGCACGATCCAATTGACATTTTGAATCATTTTTGGTACAGTCCAAAAAATCAATTTTCGGATGAAAAACGATGACTCCGGACATGTCGAACGTTCCCAAAATGGTCTATAATGATGAAATTTTAACATTTAATCTTTTGACTCTAAATGACTGTTGGATGTGAATTATGACAATTTCAACTAAAATAAGTGTGTTCAAAGTCATTTCTGTGACTGAAACGGGTCAAAATTGAAGCTTTTAAATGAGCAAAACTCTGTAAAAATGGCCATTTTGGTCACTGTGAGGGTTTAAAAAGTGGTTATTCAACATGAGGCACGATCCAATTGACATTTTGAATCATTTTTGGTACAGTCCAAAAAATCAATTTTCGGATGAAAAACGATGACTCCGGACATGTCAAACGTTCCCAAAATGGTCTATAATGATGAAATTTTAACATTTAATCTTTTGACTCTAAATGACTGTTGGATGTGAATTATGACTTTTTCAACTAAAATAAGTGTGTTTAAAGTCATTTCTGTGCCTGAAACGGGTCAAAATTGAAGCTTTTGAGTAAGCAAAACTCTGTAAAAATCGCAATTTTGGTCACTGTGGGGGTTTAAAAAGTGGTTATTCAACATGAGGCACGATCCAATTGACATTTTGAATCATTTTTGGTACAGTCCAAAAAATCAGTTTTCGGATGAAAAACGATGACTCCCGACATGTTGAACGTTCCCAATATGGTCTATAATGATGAAATGTTAACATTTAATCTTTTGACTCTAAATGACTGTTGGATGTGAATTATGACTTTTTCAACTAAAATAAATGTGTTTAAATTCATTTCTGTGCCCGAAACTGGTCAAAATTGAAGCTTTTGAGTAAGCAAAACTCTGTAAAAATGGCAATTTTGGTCACAGTGAGGGGTTAAAAAGTGGTTATTCAACATGAGGCACGATCCAATTGACATTTTGAATCATTTTTGGTACAGTCCAAAAAATCAATTTTCGGATGAAAAACGATGACTCCGGACATGTCGAACGTTCCCAAGATGGTCTATAATGATGAAATTTTAACATTTAATCTTTTGACTCTAAATGACTGTTGGATGTGAATTATGACTTTTTCAACTAAAATAAGTGTGTTTAAAGTCATTTCTGTGACTGAAACGGGTCAAAATTGAAGCTTTTGAGTAAGCAAAACTCTGTAAAAATGGCCATTTTGGTCACTCTGAGGGTTTAAAAAGTGGTTATTCAACATGAGGCACAATCCAATTGACATTTTGAATCATTTTTGATACAGTCCAAAAAAATCAATTTTCGGCTGAAAAACGATGACTCCGGACATGTCGAACGTTCCCAAAATGGTCTATAATGATGAAATTTTAACATTTAATCTTTTGACTCTAAATGACTGTTGGATGTGAATTATGACAATTTCAACTAAAATAAGTGTGTTCAAAGTCATTTCTGTGACTGAAACGGGTCAAAATTGAAGCTTTTAAATAAGCAAAACTCTGTAAAAATGGCCATTTTGGTCACTGTGAGGGTTTAAAAAGTGGTTATTCAACATGAGGCACGATCCAATTGACATTTTGAATCATTTTTGGTACAGTCCAAAAAATCAATTTTCGGATGAAAAACGATGACTCCGGACATGTCAAACGTTCCCAAAATGGTCTATAATGATGAGATTTTAACATTTAATCTTTTGACTCTAAATGACTGTTGGATGTGAATTATGACTTTTTCAACTAAAATAAGTGTGTTTAAAGTCATTTCTGTGCATGAAACGGGTCAAAATTGAAGCTTTTGAGTAAGCAAAACTCTGTAAAAATGGCAATTTTGGTCACAGTGAGGGGTTAAAAAGTGGTTATTCAACATGAGGCACGATCCAATTGACATTTTGAATCATTTTTGGTACAGTCCAAAAAATCAATTTTCGGATGAAAAACGATGACTCCGGACATGTCGAACGCTCCCAAAATGGTCTATAATGATGAAATTTTAACATTTAATCTTTTGACTCTAAATGACTGTTGGATGTGAATTATGACTTTTTCAACTAAAATAAGTGTATTTAAAGTCATTTCTGTGCCTGAAACGGGTCAAAATTGAAGCTTTTGAGTAAGCAAAACTCTGTAAAAATGGCAATTTTGGTCACTGTGAGGGTTTAAAAAGTGGTTATTCAACATGAGGCACGATCCAATTGACATTTTGAATCATTTTTGGTACAGTCCAAAAAATCAGTTTTCGGATGAAAAACGATGACTCCCGACATGTCGAACGTTCCCAAAATGGTCTATAATGATGAAATGTTAACATTTAATCTTTTGACTCTAAATGACTGTTGGATGTGAATTATGACTTTTTCAACTAAAATAAGTGTGTTTAAAGTCATTTCTGTGCCCGAAACTGGTCAAAATTGAAGCTTTTGAGTAAGCAAAACTCTGTAAAAATGGCAATTTTGGTCACTGTGAGGGTTTAAAAAGTGGTTATTCAACATGAGCCACGATCCAATTGACATTTTGAATCATTTTTGGTACAGTCCAAAAAATCAATTTTCGGATGAAAAACGATGACTCCGGACATGTCGAACGTTCCCAAAATGGTCTATAATGATGAAATTTTCACATTTAATCTTTTGACTCTAAATGACTGTTGGATGTGAATTATGACAATTTCAACTAAAATAAGTGTGTTTAAAGTCATTTCTGTGCCTGAAACGGGTCAAAATTGAAGCTTTTGAGTAAGCAAAACTCTGTAAAAATGGCAATTTTGGTCACTGTGAGGGTTTAAAAAGTGGTTATTCAACATGAGGCACGATCCAATTGACATTTTGAATCATTTTTGGTACAGTCCAAAAAATCTATTTTCGGATGAAAAAACGATGACTCCGGACATGTTGAACGTTCCCAAAATGGTCTATAATGATGAAATTTTAACATTTAATCTTTTGACTCTAAATGACTGTTGGATGTGAATTATGACTTTTTCAACTAAAATAAGTGTGTTTAAAGTCATTTCTGTGCCTGAAACGGGTCAAAATTGAAGCTTTTGAGTAAGCAAAACTCTGTAAAAATGGCAATTTTGGTCAATGTGAGGATTTAAAAAGTGGTTATTCAACATGAGGCACGATCCAATTGACATTTTGAATCATTTTTGGTACAGTCCAAAAAATCAGTTTTCGGATGAAAAACGATGACTCCCGACATGTCGAACGTTCCCAAAATGGTCTATAATGATGAAATGTTAACATTTAATCTTTTGACTCTAAATGACTGTTGGATGTGAATTATGACTTTTTCAACTAAAATAAATGTGTTTAAATTCATTTCTGTGCCCGAAACTGGTCAAAATTGAAGCTTTTGAGTAAGCAAAACTCTGTAAAAATGGCAATTTTGGTCACAGTGAGGGGTTAAAAAGTGGTTATTCAACATGAGGCACGATCCAATTGACATTTTGAATCATTTTTGGTACAGTCCAAAAAATCAATTTTCGGATGAAAAACGATGACTCCGGACATGTCGAACGTTCCCAAGATGGTCTATAATGATGAAATTTTAACATTTAATCTTTTGACTCTAAATGACTGTTGGATGTGAATTATGACTTTTTCAACTAAAATAAGTGTGTTTAAAGTCATTTCTGTGACTGAAAGGGGTCAAAATTGAAGCTTTTGTGTAAGCAAAACTCTGTAAAAATGGCCATTTTGGTCACTCTGAGGGTTTAAAAAGTGGTTATTCAATATGAGGCACAATCCAATTGACATTTTGAATCATTTTTGATACAGTCCAAAAAAATCAATTTTCGGATGAAAAACGATGACTCCGGACATGTCGAACGTTCCCAAAATGGTCTATAATGATGAAATTTTAACATTTAATCTTTTGACTCTAAATGACTGTTGGATGTGAATTATGACAATTTCAACTAAAATAAGTGTGTTCAAAGTCATTTCTGTGACTGAAACGGGTCAAAATTGAAGCTTTTAAATAAGCAAAACTCTGTAAAAATTGCCATTTTGGTCACTGTGAGGGTTTAAAAAGTGGTTATTCAACATGAGGCGCGATCCAATTGACATTTTGAATCATTTTTGGTACAGTCCAAAAAATCAGTTTTCGGATGAAAAACGATGACTCCCGACATGTCGAACGTTCCCAAGATGGTCTATAATGATGAAATTTTAACATTTAATCTTTTGACTCTAAATGACTGTTGGATGTGAATTATGACTTTTTCAACTAAAATAAGTGTGTTTAAAGTCATTTCTGTGACTGAAAGGGGTCAAAATTGAAGCTTTTGTGTAAGCAAAACTCTGTAAAAATGGCCATTTTGGTCACTCTGAGGGTTTAAAAAGTGGTTATTCAATATGAGGCACAATCCAATTGACATTTTGAATCATTTTTGATACAGTCCAAAAAAATCAATTTTCGGATGAAAAACGATGACTCCGGACATGTCGAACGTTCCCAAAATGGTCTATAATGATGAAATTTTAACATATAATCTTTTGACTCTAAATGACTGTTGGATGTGAATTATGACTTTTTCAACTAAAATAAGTGTGTTTAAAGTCATTTCTGTGCCTGAAACGGGTCAAAATTGAAGCTTTTGAGTAAGCAAAACTCTGTAAAAATGGCAATTTTGGTCACCGTGAGGGTTTAAAAAGTGGTTATTCAACATGAGGCACGATCCAATTGACATTTTGAATCATTTTTGGTACAGTCCAAAAAATCAGTTTTCGGATGAAAAACGATGACTCCCGACATGTCGAACGTTCCCAAAATGGTCTATAATGATGAAATGTTAACATTTAATCTTTTGACTCTAAATGACTGTTGGATGTGAATTATGAATTTTTCAACTAAAATAAGTGTGTTTAAAGTAATTTCTGTGCCCGAAACTGGTCAAAATTGAAGCTTTTGAGTAAGCAAAACTCTGTAAAAATGGCAATTTTGGTCACTGTGAGGGTTTAAAAAGTGGTTATTCAACATGAGGCACGATCCAATTGACATTTTGAATCATTTTTGTTACAGTCCAAAAAATCAATTTTCGGATGAAAAACGATGACTCCGGACATGTCAAACGTTCCCAAAATGGTCTATAATGATGAAATTTTAACATTTAATCATTTGACTCTAAATGACTGTTGGATGTGAATTATGACTTTTTCAACTAAAATAAGTGTGTTTAAAGTTATTTCTGTGCCTGAAACAGGTCAAAATTAAAGCTTTTGATTAAGCAAAACTCTGTAAAAATGGCAATTTTGGTCACTGTGAGGGTTTAAAAAGTGGTTATTCAACATGAGCCACGATCCAATTGACATTTTGAATCATTTTTGGTACAGTCCAAAAAATCAATTTTCGGATGAAAAACGATGACTCCGGACATGTCGAACGTTCTCAAAATGGTCTATAATGATGAAATTTTAACATTTAATCTTTTGACTCTAAATGACTGTTGGATGTGAATTATGACTTTTTCAACTAAAATAAGTGTGTTTAAAGTCATTTCTGTGCCTGAAACGGGTCAAAATTGAAGCTTTTGAGTAAGCAAATCTCTGTAAAAATGGCAATTTTGGTCAATGTGATTATTTAAAAAGTGGTTATTCAACATGCGGCACGATCCAATTGACATTTTGAATCATTTTTGGTACATCCAAAAAACCAATTTTCGGATGAAAAACGATGACTCCGGACATGTCGAATGTTCCCAAAATGGTCTATAATGATGAAATTTTAACATTTAATCTTTTGACTCTAAATGACTGTTGGATGTGAATTATGACAATTTCAACTAAAATAAGTGTGTTCAAAGTCATTTCTGTGACTGAAACGGGTCAAAATTGAAGCTTTTAAATAAGCAAAACTCTGTAAAAATGGCCATTTTGGTCACTGTGAGGGTTTAAAAAGTGGTTATTCAACATGAGGCACAATCCAATTGACATTTTGAATCATTTTTGGTACAGTCCAAAAAATCAGTTTTCGGATGAAAAACGATGACTCCCGACATGTCGAACGTTTTAAAATGGTCTATAATGATGAAATGTTAACATTTAATCTTTTGACTCTAAATGACTGTTGGATGTGAATTATCACTTTTTCAACTAAAATAAGTGTGTTTAAAGTCATTTCTGTGCCTGAAACGGGTCAAAATTGAAGCTTTTGAGTAAGCAAAAGTCTGTAAAAATGGCAATTTTGGTCACAGTGAGGGGTTAAAAAGTGGTTATTCAACATGAGGCACGATCCAATTGACATTTTGAATCATTTTTGGTACAGTCCAAAAAATCAATTTTCGGATGAAAAACGATGACTCCGGACATGTCGAACGTTCCCAAAATGGTCTATAATGATGAAATTTTAACATTTAATCTTTTGACTCTAAATGACTGTTGGATGTGAATTATGACTTTTTCAACTAAAATAAGTGTGTTTAAAGTCATTTCTGTGCCTGAAACGGGTCAAAATTGAAGCTTTTGAGTAAGCAAAACTCTGTAAAAATGGCAATTTTGGTCACTGTGAGGGTTTAAAAAGTGGTTATTCAACATGAGGCACGATCCAATTGACATTTTGAATCATTTTTGGTACAGTCCAAAAAAATCAATTTTCGGATGAAAAACGATGACTCCGGACATGTCGAACGTTCCCAAAATGGTCTATAATGATGAAATTTTAACATTTAATCTTTTGACTCTAAATGACTGTTGGATGTGAATTATGACTTTTTCAACTAAAATAAGTGTGTTTAAAGTCATTTCTGTGCCTGAAACGGGTCAAAATTGAAGCTTTTGAGTAAGCAAAACTCTGTAAAAATGGCAATTGTGGTCACAGTGAGGGTTTAAAAAGTGGTTATTCAACATGAGGCACGATCCAATTGACATTTTGAATCATTTTTGGTACAGTCCAAAAAATCAGTTTTCGGATGAAAAACGATGACTCCGGACATGTCGAACGTTCCCAAAATGGTCTATAATGATGAAATTTTAACATTTAATCTTTTGACTCTAAATGACTGTTGGATGTGAATTATGACAATTTCAACTAAAATAAGTGTGTTCAAAGTCATTTCTGTGACTGAAACGGGTCAAAATTGAAGCTTTTAAATAAGCAAAACTCTGTAAAAATGGCCATTGTGGTCACTGTGAGGGTTTAAAAAGTGGTTATTCAACATGAGGCACGATCCAATTGACATTTTGAGTCATTTTTGGTACAGTCCAAAAAATCAATTTTCGGATGAAAAACGATGACTCCGGACATGTCGAACGTTCCCAAAATGGTCTATAATGATGCAATTTTAACATTTAATCTTTTGACTCTAAATGACTGTTGGATGTGAATTATGACAATTTCAACTAAAATAAGTGTGTTCAAAGTCATTTCTGTGACTGAAACGGGTCAAAATTGAAGCTTTTAAATAAGCAAAACTCTGTAAAAATGGCCATTTTGGTCACTGTGAGGGTTTAAAAAGTGGTTATTCAACATGAGGCACGATCCAATTGACATTTTGAATCATTTTTGGTACAGTCCAAAAAATCAATTTTCGGATGAAAAACGATGACTCCGGACATGTCGAACGTTCCCAAAATGGTCTATAATGATGAAATTTTAACATTTAATCTTTTGACTCTAAATGACTGTTGGATGTGAATTATGACTTTTTCAACTAAAATAAGTGTATTTAAAGTCATTTCTGTGCCTGAAACGGGTCAAAATTGAAGCTTTTGAGTAAGCAAAACTCTGTAAAAATGGCAATTTTGGTCACTGTGAGGGTTTAAAAAGTGGTTATTCAACATGAGGCACGATCCAATTGACATTTTGAATCATTTTTGGTACAGTCCAAAAAATCAGTTTTCGGATGAAAAACGATGACTCCCGACATGTCGAACGTTCCCAAAATGGTCTATAATGATGAAATGTTAACATTTAATCTTTTGACTCTAAATGACTGTTGGATGTGAATTATGACTTTTTCAACTAAAATAAGTGTGTTTAAAGTCATTTCTGTGCCCGAAACTGGTCAAAATTGAAGCTTTTGAGTAAGCAAAACTCTGTAAAAATGGCAATTTTGGTCACTGTGAGGGTTTAAAAAGTGGTTATTCAACATGAGCCACGATCCAACTGACATTTTGAATCATTTTTGGTACAGTCCAAAAAATCAATTTTCGGATGAAAAACGATGACTCCGGACATGTCGAACGTTCCCAAAATGGTCTATAATGATGAAATTTTCACATTTAATCTTTTGACTCTAAATGACTGTTGGATGTGAATTATGACAATTTCAACTAAAATAAGTGTGTTTAAAGTCATTTCTGTGCCTGAAACGGGTCAAAATTGAAGCTTTTGAGTAAGCAAAACTCTGTAAAAATGGCAATTTTGGTCACTGTGAGGGTTTAAAAAGTGGTTATTCAACATGAGGCACGATCCAATTGACATTTTGAATCATTTTTGGTACAGTCCAAAAAATCTATTTTCGGATGAAAAAACGATGACTCCGGACATGTTGAACGTTCCCAAAATGGTCTATAATGATGAAATTTTAACATTTAATCTTTTGACTCTAAATGACTGTTGGATGTGAATTATGACTTTTTCAACTAAAATAAGTGTGTTTAAAGTCATTTCTGTGCCTGAAACGGGTCAAAATTGAAGCTTTTGAGTAAGCAAAACTCTGTAAAAATGGCAATTTTGGTCAATGTGAGGATTTAAAAAGTGGTTATTCAACATGAGGCACGATCCAATTGACATTTTGAATCATTTTTGGTACAGTCCAAAAAATCAGTTTTCGGATGAAAAACGATGACTCCCGACATGTCGAACGTTCCCAAAATGGTCTATAATGATGAAATGTTAACATTTAATCTTTTGACTCTAAATGACTGTTGGATGTGAATTATGACTTTTTCAACTAAAATAAATGTGTTTAAATTCATTTCTGTGCCCGAAACTGGTCAAAATTGAAGCTTTTGAGTAAGCAAAACTCTGTAAAAATGGCAATTTTGGTCACAGTGAGGGGTTAAAAAGTGGTTATTCAACATGAGGCAAGATCCAATTGACATTTTGAATCATTTTTGGTACAGTCCAAAAAATCAATTTTCGGATGAAAAACGATGACTCCGGACATGTCGAACGTTCCCAAGATGGTCTATAATGATGAAATTTTAACATTTAATCTTTTGACTCTAAATGACTGTTGGATGTGAATTATGACTTTTTCAACTAAAATAAGTGTGTTTAAAGTCATTTCTGTGACTGAAAGGGGTCAAAATTGAAGCTTTTGAGTAAGCAAAACTCTGTAAAAATGGCCATTTTGGTCACTCTGAGGGTTTAAAAAGTGGTTATTCAACATGAGGCGCGATCCAATTGACATTTTGAATCATTTTTGGTACAGTCCAAAAAATCAATTTTCGGATGAAAAACGATGACTCCGGACATGTCGAACGTTCCCAAAATGGTCTATAATGATGAAATTTTAACATTTAATCTTTTGACTCTAAATGACTGTTGGATGTGAATTATGACAATTTCAACTAAAATAAGTGTGTTCAAAGTCATTTCTGTGACTGAAACGGGTCAAAATTGAAGCTTTTAAATAAGCAAAACTCTGTAAAAATGGCCATTTTGGTCACTGTGAGGGTTTAAAAAGTGGTTATTCAACATGAGGCACGATCCAATTGACATTTTGAATCATTTTTGGTACAGTCCAAAAAATCAATTTTCGGATGAAAAACGATGACTCCGGACATGTCGAACGTTCCCAAAATGGTCTATAATGATGAAATTTTAACATTTAATCTTTTGACTCTAAATGACTGTTGGATGTGAATTATGACTTTTTCAACTAAAATAAGTGTGTTTTAAGTCATTTCTGTGACTGAAACGGGTCAAAATTGAAGCTTTTGAGTAAGCAAAACTCTGTAAAAATGGCCATTTTGGTCACTCTGAGGGTTTAAAAAGTGGTTATTCAACATGAGGCACAATCCAATTGACATTTTGAATCATTTTTGATACAGTCCCAAAAAATCAATTTTCGGATGAAAAACGATGACTCCGGACATGTCGAACGTTCCCAAAATGGTCTATAATGATGACATTTTAACATTTAATCTTTTGACTCTAAATGACTGTTGGATGTGAATTATGACAATTTCAACTAAAATAAGTGTGTTCAAAGTCATTTCTGTGACTGACACGGGTCAAAATTGAAGCTTTTAAATAAGCAAAACTCTGTAAAAATGGCCATTTTGGTCACTGTGAAGGTTTAAAAAGTGGTTATTCAACATGAGGCACGATCCAATTGACATTTTGAATCATTTTTGGTACAGTCCAAAAAATCAATTTTCGGATGAAAAACGATGACTCCGGACATGTCAAACGTTCCCAAAATGGTCTATAATGATGAGATTTTAACATTTAATCTTTTGACTCTAAATGACTGTTGGATGTGAATTATGACTTTTTCAACTAAAATAAGTGTGTTTAAAGTCATTTCTGTGCATGAAACGGGTCAAAATTGAAGCTTTTGAGTAAGCAAAACTCCGTAAAAATGGCAATTTTGGTCACAGTGAGGGGTTAAAAAGTGGTTATTCAACATGAGGCACGATCCAATTGACATTTTGAATCATTTTTGGTACAGTCCAAAAAATCAATTTTCGGATGAAAAACGATGACTCCGGACATGTCGAACGCTCCCAAAATGGTCTATAATGATGAAATTTTAACATTTAATCTTTTGACTCTAAATGACTGTTGGATGTGAATTATGACTTTTTCAACTAAAATAAGTGTATTTAAAGTCATTTCTGTGCCTGAAACGGGTCAAAATTGAAGCTTTTGAGTAAGCAAAAGTCTGTAAAAATGGCAATTTTGGTCACAGTGAGGGGTTAAAAAGTGGTTATTCAACATGAGGCACGATCCAATTGACATTTTGAATCATTTTTGGTACAGTCCAAAAAATCAATTTTCGGAAGAAAAACGATGACTCCGGACATGTCGAACGTTCCCAAAATGGTCTATAATGATCAAATTTTAACATTTAATCTTTTGACTCTAAATGACTGTTGGATGTGAATTATGACTTTTTCAACTAAAATAAGTGTGTTTAAAGTCATTTCTGTGCCTGAAACGGGTCAAAATTGAAGCTTTTGAGTAAGCAAAACTCTGTAAAAATGGCAATTTTGGTCACTGTGAGGGTTTAAAAAGTGGTTATTCAACATGAGGCACGATCCAATTGACATTTTGAATCATTTTTGGTACAGTCCAAAAAATCAATTTTCGGATGAAAAACGATGACTCCGGACATGTCGAACGTTCCCAAAATGGTCTATAATGATGAAATTTTAACATTTAATCTTTTGACTCTAAATGACTGTTGGATGTGAATTATGACTTTTTCAACTAAAATAAGTGTGTTTAAAGTCATTTCTGTGCCTGAAACGGGTCAAAATTGAAGCTTTTGAGTAAGCAAAACTCTGTAAAAATGGCAATTTTGGTCACTGTGAGGGTTTAAAAAGTGGTTATTCAACATGAGGCACGATCCAATTGACATTTTGAATCATTTTTGGTACAGTCCAAAAAATCAGTTTTCGGATGAAAAACAATGACTCCGGACATGTCGAACGTTCCCAAAATGGTCTATAATGATGAAATTTTAACATTTAATCTTTTGACTCTAAATGATTTTTTATATGTGAATTATGACTTTTTCAACTAAAATAAGTGTGTTTAAAGTCATTTCTGTGCCTGAAACAAGTCAAAATTGAAGCTTTTGAGTAAGCAAAACTCTGTAAAAATGTCAATTTTGGTCACTGTGAGGGTTTAAAAAGTGGTTATTCAACATGAGGCACGATCCAATTGACATTTTGAATCATTTTTGGTACAGTCCAAAAAATCAATTTTCGGATGAAAAACGATGACTCCGGACATGTCGAACGTTCCCAAAATGGTCTATAATGATGAAATTTTAACATTTAATCTTTTGACTCTAAATGACTGTTGGATGTGAATTATGACAATTTCAACTAAAATAAGTGTGTTCAAAGTCATTTCTGTGACTGAAACGGGTCAAAATTGAAGCTTTTAAATGAGCAAAACTCTGTAAAAATGGCCATTTTGGTCACTGTGAGGGTTTAAAAAGTGGTTATTCAACATGAGGCACGATCCAATTGACATTTTGAATCATTTTTGGTACAGTCCAAAAAATCAATTTTCGGATGAAAAACGATGACTCCGGACATGTCAAACGTTCCCAAAATGGTCTATAATGATGAAATTTTAACATTTAATCTTTTGACTCTAAATGACTGTTGGATGTGAATTATGACTTTTTCAACTAAAATAAGTGTGTTTAAAGTCATTTCTGTGCCTGAAACGGGTCAAAATTGAAGCTTTTGAGTAAGCAAAACTCTGTAAAAATCGCAATTTTGGTCACTGTGGGGGTTTAAAAAGTGGTTATTCAACATGAGGCACGATCCAATTGACATTTTGAATCATTTTTGGTACAGTCCAAAAAATCAGTTTTCGGATGAAAAACGATGACTCCCGACATGTTGAACGTTCCCAATATGGTCTATAATGATGAAATGTTAACATTTAATCTTTTGACTCTAAATGACTGTTGGATGTGAATTATGACTTTTTCAACTAAAATAAATGTGTTTAAATTCATTTCTGTGCCCGAAACTGGTCAAAATTGAAGCTTTTGAGTAAGCAAAACTCTGTAAAAATGGCAATTTTGGTCACAGTGAGGGGTTAAAAAGTGGTTATTCAACATGAGGCACGATCCAATTGACATTTTGAATCATTTTTGGTACAGTCCAAAAAATCAATTTTCGGATGAAAAACGATGACTCCGGACATGTCGAACGTTCCCAAGATGGTCTATAATGATGAAATTTTAACATTTAATCTTTTGACTCTAAATGACTGTTGGATGTGAATTATGACTTTTTCAACTAAAATAAGTGTGTTTAAAGTCATTTCTGTGACTGAAACGGGTCAAAATTGAAGCTTTTGAGTAAGCAAAACTCTGTAAAAATGGCCATTTTGGTCACTCTGAGGGTTTAAAAAGTGGTTATTCAACATGAGGCACAATCCAATTGACATTTTGAATCATTTTTGATACAGTCCAAAAAAATCAATTTTCGGCTGAAAAACGATGACTCCGGACATGTCGAACGTTCCCAAAATGGTCTATAATGATGAAATTTTAACATTTAATCTTTTGACTCTAAATGACTGTTGGATGTGAATTATGACAATTTCAACTAAAATAAGTGTGTTCAAAGTCATTTCTGTGACTGAAACGGGTCAAAATTGAAGCTTTTAAATAAGCAAAACTCTGTAAAAATGGCCATTTTGGTCACTGTGAGGGTTTAAAAAGTGGTTATTCAACATGAGGCACGATCCAATTGACATTTTGAATCATTTTTGGTACAGTCCAAAAAATCAATTTTCGGATGAAAAACGATGACTCCGGACATGTCAAACGTTCCCAAAATGGTCTATAATGATGAGATTTTAACATTTAATCTTTTGACTCTAAATGACTGTTGGATGTGAATTATGACTTTTTCAACTAAAATAAGTGTGTTTAAAGTCATTTCTGTGCATGAAACGGGTCAAAATTGAAGCTTTTGAGTAAGCAAAACTCTGTAAAAATGGCAATTTTGGTCACAGTGAGGGGTTAAAAAGTGGTTATTCAACATGAGGCACGATCCAATTGACATTTTGAATCATTTTTGGTACAGTCCAAAAAATCAATTTTCGGATGAAAAACGATGACTCCGGACATGTCGAACGCTCCCAAAATGGTCTATAATGATGAAATTTTAACATTTAATCTTTTGACTCTAAATGACTGTTGGATGTGAATTATGACTTTTTCAACTAAAATAAGTGTATTTAAAGTCATTTCTGTGCCTGAAACGGGTCAAAATTGAAGCTTTTGAGTAAGCAAAACTCTGTAAAAATGGCAATTTTGGTCACTGTGAGGGTTTAAAAAGTGGTTATTCAACATGAGGCACGATCCAATTGACATTTTGAATCATTTTTGGTACAGTCCAAAAAATCAGTTTTCGGATGAAAAACGATGACTCCCGACATGTCGAACGTTCCCAAAATGGTCTATAATGATGAAATGTTAACATTTAATCTTTTGACTCTAAATGACTGTTGGATGTGAATTATGACTTTTTCAACTAAAATAAGTGTGTTTAAAGTCATTTCTGTGCCCGAAACTGGTCAAAATTGAAGCTTTTGAGTAAGCAAAACTCTGTAAAAATGGCAATTTTGGTCACTGTGAGGGTTTAAAAAGTGGTTATTCAACATGAGCCACGATCCAATTGACATTTTGAATCATTTTTGGTACAGTCCAAAAAATCAATTTTCGGATGAAAAACGATGACTCCGGACATGTCGAACGTTCCCAAAATGGTCTATAATGATGAAATTTTCACATTTAATCTTTTGACTCTAAATGACTGTTGGATGTGAATTATGACAATTTCAACTAAAATAAGTGTGTTTAAAGTCATTTCTGTGCCTGAAACGGGTCAAAATTGAAGCTTTTGAGTAAGCAAAACTCTGTAAAAATGGCAATTTTGGTCACTGTGAGGGTTTAAAAAGTGGTTATTCAACATGAGGCACGATCCAATTGACATTTTGAATCATTTTTGGTACAGTCCAAAAAATCTATTTTCGGATGAAAAAACGATGACTCCGGACATGTTGAACGTTCCCAAAATGGTCTATAATGATGAAATTTTAACATTTAATCTTTTGACTCTAAATGACTGTTGGATGTGAATTATGACTTTTTCAACTAAAATAAGTGTGTTTAAAGTCATTTCTGTGCCTGAAACGGGTCAAAATTGAAGCTTTTGAGTAAGCAAAACTCTGTAAAAATGGCAATTTTGGTCAATGTGAGGATTTAAAAAGTGGTTATTCAACATGAGGCACGATCCAATTGACATTTTGAATCATTTTTGGTACAGTCCAAAAAATCAGTTTTCGGATGAAAAACGATGACTCCCGACATGTCGAACGTTCCCAAAATGGTCTATAATGATGAAATGTTAACATTTAATCTTTTGACTCTAAATGACTGTTGGATGTGAATTATGACTTTTTCAACTAAAATAAATGTGTTTAAATTCATTTCTGTGCCCGAAACTGGTCAAAATTGAAGCTTTTGAGTAAGCAAAACTCTGTAAAAATGGCAATTTTGGTCACAGTGAGGGGTTAAAAAGTGGTTATTCAACATGAGGCACGATCCAATTGACATTTTGAATCATTTTTGGTACAGTCCAAAAAATCAATTTTCGGATGAAAAACGATGACTCCGGACATGTCGAACGTTCCCAAGATGGTCTATAATGATGAAATTTTAACATTTAATCTTTTGACTCTAAATGACTGTTGGATGTGAATTATGACTTTTTCAACTAAAATAAGTGTGTTTAAAGTCATTTCTGTGACTGAAAGGGGTCAAAATTGAAGCTTTTGTGTAAGCAAAACTCTGTAAAAATGGCCATTTTGGTCACTCTGAGGGTTTAAAAAGTGGTTATTCAATATGAGGCACAATCCAATTGACATTTTGAATCATTTTTGATACAGTCCAAAAAAATCAATTTTCGGATGAAAAACGATGACTCCGGACATGTCGAACGTTCCCAAAATGGTCTATAATGATGAAATTTTAACATTTAATCTTTTGACTCTAAATGACTGTTGGATGTGAATTATGACAATTTCAACTAAAATAAGTGTGTTCAAAGTCATTTCTGTGACTGAAACGGGTCAAAATTGAAGCTTTTAAATAAGCAAAACTCTGTAAAAATTGCCATTTTGGTCACTGTGAGGGTTTAAAAAGTGGTTATTCAACATGAGGCGCGATCCAATTGACATTTTGAATCATTTTTGGTACAGTCCAAAAAATCAATTTTCGGATGAAAAACGATGACTCCGGACATGTCGAACGTTCCCAAAATGGTCTATAATGATGAAATTTTAACATTTAATCTTTTGACTCTAAATGACTGTTGGATGTGAATTATGACAATTTCAACTAAAATAAGTGTGTTCAAAGTCATTTCTGTGACTGAAACGGGTCAAAATTGAAGCTTTTAAATAAGCAAAACTCTGTAAAAATGGCCATTTTGGTCACTGTGAGGGTTTAAAAAGTGGTTATTCAACATGAGGCACGATCCAATTGACATTTTGAATCATTTTTGGTACAGTCCAAAAAATCAATTTTCGGATGAAAAACGATGACTCCGGACATGTCGAACGTTCCCAAAATGGTCTATAATGATGAAATTTTAACATTTAATCTTTTGACTCTAAATGACTGTTGGATGTGAATTATGACTTTTTCAACTAAAATAAGTGTGTTTTAAGTCATTTCTGTGACTGAAACGGGTCAAAATTGAAGCTTTTGAGTAAGCAAAACTCTGTAAAAATGGCCATTTTGGTCACTCTGAGGGTTTAAAAAGTGGTTATTCAACATGAGGCACAATCCAATTGACATTTTGAATCATTTTTGATACAGTCCCAAAAAATCAATTTTCGGATGAAAAACGATGACTCCGGACATGTCGAACGTTCCCAAAATGGTCTATAATGATGACATTTTAACATTTAATCTTTTGACTCTAAATGACTGTTGGATGTGAATTATGACAATTTCAACTAAAATAAGTGTGTTCAAAGTCATTTCTGTGACTGACACGGGTCAAAATTGAAGCTTTTAAATAAGCAAAACTCTGTAAAAATGGCCATTTTGGTCACTGTGAAGGTTTAAAAAGTGGTTATTCAACATGAGGCACGATCCAATTGACATTTTGAATCATTTTTGGTACAGTCCAAAAAATCAATTTTCGGATGAAAAACGATGACTCCGGACATGTCAAACGTTCCCAAAATGGTCTATAATGATGAGATTTTAACATTTAATCTTTTGACTCTAAATGACTGTTGGATGTGAATTATGACTTTTTCAACTAAAATAAGTGTGTTTAAAGTCATTTCTGTGCATGAAACGGGTCAAAATTGAAGCTTTTGAGTAAGCAAAACTCTGTAAAAATGGCAATTTTGGTCACAGTGAGGGGTTAAAAAGTGGTTATTCAACATGAGGCACGATCCAATTGACATTTTGAATCATTTTTGGTACAGTCCAAAAAATCAATTTTCGGATGAAAAACGATGACTCCGGACATGTCGAACGCTCCCAAAATGGTCTATAATGATGAAATTTTAACATTTAATCTTTTGACTCTAAATGACTGTTGGATGTGAATTATGACTTTTTCAACTAAAATAAGTGTATTTAAAGTCATTTCTGTGCCTGAAACGGGTCAAAATTGAAGCTTTTGAGTAAGCAAAAGTCTGTAAAAATGGCAATTTTGGTCACAGTGAGGGGTTAAAAAGTGGTTATTCAACATGAGGCACGATTCAATTGACATTTTGAATCATTTTTGGTACAGTCCAAAAAATCAATTTTCGGAAGAAAAACGATGACTCCGGACATGTCGAACGTTCCCAAAATGGTCTATAATGATCAAATTTTAACATTTAATCTTTTGACTCTAAATGACTGTTGGATGTGAATTATGACTTTTTCAACTAAAATAAGTGTGTTTAAAGTCATTTCTGTGCCTGAAACGGGTCAAAATTGAAGCTTTTGAGTAAGCAAAACTCTGTAAAAATGGCAATTTTGGTCACTGTGAGGGTTTAAAAAGTGGTTATTCAACATGAGGCACGATCCAATTGACATTTTGAATCATTTTTGGTACAGTCCAAAAAATCAATTTTCGGATGAAAAACGATGACTCCGGACATGTCGAACGTTCCCAAAATGGTCTATAATGATGAAATTTTAACATTTAATCTTTTGACTCTAAATGACTGTTGGATGTGAATTATGACTTTTTCAACTAAAATAAGTGTGTTTAAAGTCATTTCTGTGCCTGAAACGGGTCAAAATTGAAGCTTTTGAGTAAGCAAAACTCTGTAAAAATGGCAATTTTGGTCACTGTGAGGGTTTAAAAAGTGGTTATTCAACATGAGGCACGATCCAATTGACATTTTGAATCATTTTTGGTACAGTCCAAAAAATCAGTTTTCGGATGAAAAACAATGACTCCGGACATGTCGAACGTTCCCAAAATGGTCTATAATGATGAAATTTTAACATTTAATCTTTTGACTCTAAATGATTTTTTATATGTGAATTATGACTTTTTCAACTAAAATAAGTGTGTTTAAAGTCATTTCTGTGCCTGAAACAGGTCAAAATTGAAGCTTTTGAGTAAGCAAAACTCTGTAAAAATGTCAATTTTGGTCACTGTGAGGGTTTAAAAAGTGGTTATTCAACATGAGGCACGATCCAATTGACATTTTGAATCATTTTTGGTACAGTCCCAAAAATCAATTTTCGGATGAAAAATGATGACTCCGGACATGTCGAACGTTCCCAAAATGGTCTATAATGATGAAATTTTAACATTTAATCTTTTGACTCTAAATGACTGTTGGATGTGAATTATGACAATTTCAACTAAAATAAGTGTGTTCAAAGTCATTTCTGTGACTGAAACGGGTCAAAATTGAAGCTTTTAAATGAGCAAAACTCTGTAAAAATGGCCATTTTGGTCACTGTGAGGGTTTAAAAAGTGGTTATTCAACATGAGGCACGATCCAATTGACATTTTGAATCATTTTTGGTACAGTCCAAAAAATCAATTTTCGGATGAAAAACGATGACTCCGGACATGTCAAACGTTCCCAAAATGGTCTATAATGATGAAATTTTAACATTTAATCTTTTGACTCTAAATGACTGTTGGATGTGAATTATGACTTTTTCAACTAAAATAAGTGTGTTTAAAGTCATTTCTGTGCCTGAAACGGGTCAAAATTGAAGCTTTTGAGTAAGCAAATCTCTGTAAAAATGGCAATTTTGGTCACAGTGAGGGGTTAAAAAGTGGTTATTCAACATGAGGCACGATCCAATTGACATTTTGAATCATTTTTGGTACAGTCCAAAAAATCAATTTTCGGATGAAAAACGATGACTCCGGACATGTCGAACATTCCCAAAATGGTCTATAATGATGAAATTTTAACATATAATCTTTTGACTCTAAATGACTGTTGGATGTGAATTATGACTTTTTCAACTAAAATAAGTGTGTTTAAAGTCATTTCTGTGCCTGAAACGGGTCAAAATTGAAGCTTTTGAGTAAGCAAAACTCTGTAAAAATCGCAATTTTGGTCACTGTGGGGGTTTAAAAAGTGGTTATTCAACATGAGGCACGATCCAATTGACATTTTGAATCATTTTTGGTACAGTCCAAAAAATCAGTTTTCTGATGAAAAACGATGACTCCCGACATGTTGAACGTTCCCAATATGGTCTATAATGATGAAATGTTAACATTTAATCTTTTGACTCTAAATGACTGTTGGATGTGAATTATGACTTTTTCAACTAAAATAAATGTGTTTAAATTCATTTCTGTGCCCGAAACTGGTCAAAATTGAAGCTTTTGAGTAAGCAAAACTCTGTAAAAATGGCAATTTTGGTCACAGTGAGGGGTTAAAAAGTGGTTATTCAACATGAGGCACGATCCAATTGACATTTTGAATCATTTTTGGTACAGTCCAAAAAATCAATTTTCGGATGAAAAACGATGACTCCGGACATGTCGAACGTTCCCAAGATGGTCTATAATGATGAAATTTTAACATTTAATCTTTTGACTCTAAATGACTGTTGGATGTGAATTATGACTTTTTCAACTAAAATAAGTGTGTTTAAAGTCATTTCTGTGACTGAAAGGGGTCAAAATTGAAGCTTTTGAGTAAGCAAAACTCTGTAAAAATGGCCATTTTGGTCACTGTGAGGGTTTAAAAAGTGGTTATTCAACATGAGGCACGATCCAATTGACATTTTGAATCATTTTTGGTACAGTCCAAAAAATCAATTTTCGGATGAAAAACGATGACTCCGGACATGTCGAACGTTCCCAAAATGGTCTATAATGATGAAATTTTAACATTTAATCTTTTGACTCTAAATGACTGTTGGATGTGAATTATGACAATTTCAACTAAAATAAGTGTGTTCAAAGTCATTTCTGTGACTGAAACGGGTCAAAATTGAAGCTTTTAAATAAGCAAAACTCTGTAAAAATGGCCATTTTGGTCACTGTGAGGGTTTAAAAAGTGGTTATTCAACATGAGGCACGATCCAATTGACATTTTGAATCATTTTTGGTACAGTCCAAAAAATCAATTTTCGGATGAAAAACGATGACTCCGGACATGTCGAACGTTCCCAAAATGGTCTATAATGATGAAATTTTAACATTTAATCTTTTGACTCTAAATGACTGTTGGATGTGAATTATGACTTTTTCAACTAAAATAAGTGTGTTTTAAGTCATTTCTGTGACTGAAACGGGTCAAAATTGAAGCTTTTGAGTAAGCAAAACTCTGTAAAAATGGCCATTTTGGTCACTCTGAGGGTTTAAAAAGTGGTTATTCAACATGAGGCACAATCCAATTGACATTTTGAATCATTTTTGATACAGTCCAAAAAAATCAATTTTCGGCTGAAAAACGATGACTCCGGACATGTCGAACGTTCCCAAAATGGTCTATAATGATGAAATTTTAACATTTAATCTTTTGACTCTAAATGACTGTTGGATGTGAATTATGACAATTTCAACTAAAATAAGTGTGTTCAAAGTCATTTCTGTGACTGAAACGGGTCAAAATTGAAGCTTTTAAATAAGCAAAACTCTGTAAAAATGGCCATTTTGGTCACTGTGAAGGTTTAAAAAGTGGTTATTCAACATGAGGCACGATCCATTTGACATTTTGAATCATTTTTGGTACAGTCCAAAAAATCAATTTTCGGATGAAAAACGATGACTCCGGACATGTCAATCGTTCCAAAAATGGTCTATAATGATGAGATTTTAACATTTAATCTTTTGACTCTAAATGACTGTTGGATGTGAATTATGACTTTTTCAACTAAAATAAGTGTGTTTAAAGTCATTTCTGTGCATGAAACGGGTCAAAATTGAAGCTTTTGAGTAAGCAAAACTCTGTAAAAATGGCAATTTTGGTCACAGTGAGGGGTTAAAAAGTGGTTATTCAACATGAGGCACGATCCAATTGACATTTTGAATCATTTTTGGTACAGTCCAAAAAATCAATTTTCGGATGAAAAACGATGACTCCGGACATGTCGAACGCTCCCAAAATGGTCTATAATGATGAAATTTTAACATTTAATCTTTTGACTCTAAATGACTGTTGGATGTGAATTATGACTTTTTCAACTAAAATAAGTGTATTTAAAGTCATTTCTGTGCCTGAAACGGGTCAAAATTGAAGCTTTTGAGTAAGCAAAACTCTGTAAAAATGGCAATTTTGGTCACTGTGAGGGTTTAAAAAGTGGTTATTCAACATGAGGCACGATCCAATTGACATTTTGAATCATTTTTGGTACAGTCCAAAAAATCAGTTTTCGGATGAAAAACGATGACTCCCGACATGTCGAACGTTCCCAAAATGGTCTATAATGATGAAATGTTAACATTTAATCTTTTGACTCTAAATGACTGTTGGATGTGAATTATGACTTTTTCAACTAAAATAAGTGTGTTTAAAGTCATTTCTGTGCCCGAAACTGGTCAAAATTGAAGCTTTTGAGTAAGCAAAACTCTGTAAAAATGGCAATTTTGGTCACTGTGAGGGTTTAAAAAGTGGTTATTCAACATGAGCCACGATCCAATTGACATTTTGAATCATTTTTGGTACAGTCCAAAAAATCAATTTTCGGATGAAAAACGATGACTCCGGACATGTCGAACGTTCCCTAAATGGTCTATAATGATGAAATTTTCACATTTAATCTTTTGACTCTAAATGACTGTTGGATGTGAATTATGACAATTTCAACTAAAATAAGTGTGTTTAAAGTCATTTCTGTGCCTGAAACGGGTCAAAATTGAAGCTTTTGAGTAAGCAAAACTCTGTAAAAATGGCAATTTTGGTCACTGTGAGGGTTTAAAAAGTGGTTATTCAACATGAGGCACGATCCAATTGACATTTTGAATCATTTTTGGTACAGTCCAAAAAATCTATTTTCGGATGAAAAAACGATGACTCCGGACATGTTGAACGTTCCCAAAATGGTCTATAATGATGAAATTTTAACATTTAATCTTTTGACTCTAAATGACTGTTGGATGTGAATTATGACTTTTTCAACTAAAATAAGTGTGTTTAAAGTCATTTCTGTGCCTGAAACGGGTCAAAATTGAAGCTTTTGAGTAAGCAAAACTCTGTAAAAATGGCAATTTTGGTCAATGTGAGGATTTAAAAAGTGGTTATTCAACATGAGGCACGATCCAATTGACATTTTGAATCATTTTTGGTACAGTCCAAAAAATCAATTTTCGGAAGAAAAACGATGACTCCGGACATGTCGAACGTTCCCAAAATGGTCTATAATGATGAAATTTTAACATTTAATCTTTTGACTCTAAATGACTGTTGGATGTGAATTATGACAATTTCAACTAAAATAAGTGTGTTCAAAGTCATTTCTGTGACTGAAACGGGTCAAAATTGAAGCTTTTAAATAAGCAAAACTCTGTAAAAATGGCCATTTTGGTCACTGTGAAGGTTTAAAAAGTGGTTATTCAACATGAGGCACGATCCATTTGACATTTTGAATCATTTTTGGTACAGTCCAAAAAATCAATTTTCGGATGAAAAACGATGACTCCGGACATGTCAAACGTTCCCAAAATGGTCTATAATGATGAGATTTTAACATTTAATCTTTTGACTCTAAATGACTGTTGGATGTGAATTATGACTTTTTCAACTAAAATAAGTGTGTTTAAAGTCATTTCTGTGCATGAAACGGGTCAAAATTGAAGCTTTTGAGTAAGCAAAACTCTGTAAAAATGGCAATTTTGGTCACAGTGAGGGGTTAAAAAGTGGTTATTCAACATGAGGCACGATCCAATTGACATTTTGAATCATTTTTGGTACAGTCCAAAAAATCAATTTTCGGATGAAAAACGATGACTCCGGACATGTCGAACGCTCCCAAAATGGTCTATAATGATGAAATTTTAACATTTAATCTTTTGACTCTAAATGACTGTTGGATGTGAATTATGACTTTTTCAACTAAAATAAGTGTATTTAAAGTCATTTCTGTGCCTGAAACGGGTCAAAATTGAAGCTTTTGAGTAAGCAAAACTCTGTAAAAATGGCAATTTTGGTCACTGTGAGGGTTTAAAAAGTGGTTATTCAACATGAGGCACGATCCAATTGACATTTTGAATCATTTTTGGTACAGTCCAAAAAATCAGTTTTCGGATGAAAAACGATGACTCCCGACATGTCGAACGTTCCCAAAATGGTCTATAATGATGAAATGTTAACATTTAATCTTTTGACTCTAAATGACTGTTGGATGTGAATTATGACTTTTTCAACTAAAATAAGTGTGTTTAAAGTCATTTCTGTGCCCGAAACTGGTCAAAATTGAAGCTTTTGAGTAAGCAAAACTCTGTAAAAATGGCAATTTTGGTCACTGTGAGGGTTTAAAAAGTGGTTATTCAACATGAGCCACGATCCAATTGACATTTTGAATCATTTTTGGTACAGTCCAAAAAATCAATTTTCGGATGAAAAACGATGACTCCGGACATGTCGAACGTTCCCAAAATGGTCTATAATGATGAAATTTTCACATTTAATCTTTTGACTCTAAATGACTGTTGGATGTGAATTATGACAATTTCAACTAAAATAAGTGTGTTTCAAAGTCATTTCTGTGCCTGAAACGGGTCAAAATTGAAGCTTTTGAGTAAGCAAAACTCTGTAAAAATGGCAATTTTGGTCACTGTGAGGGTTTAAAAAGTGGTTATTCAACATGAGGCACGATCCAATTGACATTTTGAATCATTTTTGGTACAGTCCAAAAAATCTATTTTCGGATGAAAAAACGATGACTCCGGACATGTTGAACGTTCCCAAAATGGTCTATAATGATGAAATTTTAACATTTAATCTTTTGACTCTAAATGACTGTTGGATGTGAATTATGACTTTTTCAACTAAAATAAGTGTGTTTAAAGTCATTTCTGTGCCTGAAACGGGTCAAAATTGAAGCTTTTGAGTAAGCAAAACTCTGTAAAAATGGCAATTTTGGTCAATGTGAGGATTTAAAAAGTGGTTATTCAACATGAGGCACGATCCAATTGACATTTTGAATCATTTTTGGTACAGTCCAAAAAATCAATTTTCGGATGAAAAACGATGACTCCGGACATGTCGAACGTTCCCAAAATGGTCTATAATGATGAAATTTTAACATTTAATCTTTTGACTCTAAATGACTGTTGGATGTGAATTATGACTTTTTCAACTAAAATAAGTGTGTTTAAAGTCATTTCTGTGCCTGAAACGGGTCAAAATTGAAGCTTTTGAGTAAGCAAAACTCTGTAAAAATGGCAATTTTGGTCACTGTGAGGGTTTAAAAAGTGGTTATTCAACATGAGGCACGATCCAATTGACATTTTGAATCATTTTTGTTACAGTCCAAAAAATCAATTTTCGGATGAAAAACGATGACTCCGGACATGTCAAACGTTCCCAAAATGGTCTATAATGATGAAATTTTAACATTTAATCATTTGACTCTAAATGACTGTTGGATGTGAATTATGACTTTTTCAACTAAAATAAGTGTGTTTAAAGTTATTTCTGTGCCTGAAACAGGTCAAAATTAAAGCTTTTGAGTAAGCAAAACTCTGTAAAAATGGCAATTTTGGTCACTGTGAGGGTTTAAAAAGTGGTTATTCAACATGAGCCACGATCCAATTGACATTTTGAATCATTTTTGGTACAGTCCAAAAAATCAATTTTCGGATGAAAAACGATGACTCCGGACATGTCGAACGTTCTCAAAATGGTCTATAATGATGAAATTTTAACATTTAATCTTTTGACTCTAAATGACTGTTGGATGTGAATTATGACAATTTCAACTAAAATAAGTGTGTTCAAAGTCATTTCTGTGACTGACACGGGTCAAAATTGAAGCTTTTAAATAAGCAAAACTCTGTAAAAATGGCCATTTTGGTCACTGTGAAGGTTTAAAAAGTGGTTATTCAACATGAGGCACGATCCAATTGACATTTTGAATCATTTTTGGTACAGTCCAAAAAATCAATTTTCGGATGAAAAACGATGACTCCGGACATGTCGAACGCTCCCAAAATGGTCTATAATGATGAAATTTTAACATTTAATCTTTTGACTCTAAATGACTGTTGGATGTGAATTATGACTTTTTCAACTAAAATAAGTGTATTTAAAGTCATTTCTGTGCCTGAAACGGGTCAAAATTGAAGCTTTTGAGTAAGCAAAAGTCTGTAAAAATGGCAATTTTGGTCACTGTGAGGGTTTAAAAAGTGGTTATTCAACATGAGGCACGATCCAATTGACATTTTGAATCATTTTTGGTACAGTCCAAAAAATCAATTTTCGGATGAAAAACGATGACTCCGGACATGTCGAACGTTCCCAAAATGGTCTATAATGATGAAATTTTAACATTTAATCTTTTGACTCTAAATGACTGTTGGATGTGAATTATGACTTTTTCAACTAAAATAAGTGTGTTTAAAGTCATTTCTGTGACTGAAAGGGGTCTAAATTGAAGCTTTTGAGTAAGCAAAACTCTGTAAAAATGGCAATTTTGGTCACTGTGAGGGTTTAAAAAGTGGTTATTCAACATGAGGCACGATCCAATTGACATTTTGAATCATTTTTGGTACAGTCCAAAAAATCAGTTTTCGGATGAAAAACAATGACTCCGGACATGTCGAACGTTCCCAAAATGGTCTATAATGATGAAATTTTAACATTTAATCTTTTGACTCTAAATGATTTTTTATATGTGAATTATGACTTTTTCAACTAAAATAAGTGTGTTTAAAGTCATTTCTGTGCCTGAAACAGGTCAAAATTGAAGCTTTTGAGTAAGCAAAACTCTGTAAAAATGTCAATTTTGGTCACTGTGAGGGTTTAAAAAGTGGTTATTCAACATGAGGCACGATCCAATTGACATTTTGAATCATTTTTGGTACAGTCCAAAAAATCAATTTTCGGATGAAAAACGATGACTCCGGACATGTTGAACGTTCCCAAAATGGTCTATAATGATGAAATTTTAACATTTAATCTTTTGACTCTAAATGACTGTTGGATGTGAATTATGACAATTTCAACTAAAATAAGTGTGTTCAAAGTCATTTCTGTGACTGAAACGGGTCAAAATTGAAGCTTTTAAATGAGCAAAACTCTGTAAAAATGGCCATTTTGGTCACTGTGAGGGTTTAAAAAGTGGTTATTCAACATGAGGCACGATCCAATTGACATTTTGAATCATTTTTGGTACAGTCCAAAAAATCAATTTTCGGATGAAAAACGATGACTCCGGACATGTCAAACGTTCCCAAAATGGTCTATAATGATGAAATTTTAACATTTAATCTTTTGACTCTAAATGACTGTTGGATGTGAATTATGACTTTTTCAACTAAAATAAGTGTGTTTAAAGTCATTTCTGTGCCTGAAACGGGTCAAAATTGAAGCTTTTGAGTAAGCAAATCTCTGTAAAAATGGCAATTTTGGTCACAGTGAGGGGTTAAAAAGTGGTTATTCAACATGAGGCACGATCCAATTGACATTTTGAATCATTTTTGGTACAGTCCAAAAAATCAATTTTCGGATGAAAAACGATGACTCCGGACATGTCGAACATTCCCAAAATGGTCTATAATGATGAAATTTTAACATATAATCTTTTGACTCTAAATGACTGTTGGATGTGAATTATGACTTTTTCAACTAAAATAAGTGTGTTTAAAGTCATTTCTGTGCCTGAAACGGGTCAAAATTGAAGCTTTTGAGTAAGCAAAACTCTGTAAAAATGGCAATTTTGGTCACTGTGAGGGTTTAAAAAGTGGTTATTCAACATGAGGCACGATCCAATTGACATTTTGAATCATTTTTGGTACAGTCCAAAAAATCAGTTTTCGGATGAAAAACGATGACTCCCGACATGTTGAACGTTCCCAATATGGTCTATAATGATGAAATGTTAACATTTAACCTTTTGACTCTAAATGACTGTTGGATGTGAATTATGACTTTTTCAACTAAAATAAATGTGTTTAAATTCATTTCTGTGCCCGAAACTGGTCAAAATTGAAGCTTTTGAGTAAGCAAAACTCTGTAAAAATGGCAATTTTGGTCACAGTGAGGGGTTAAAAAGTGGTTATTCAACATGAGGCACGATCCAATTGACATTTTGAATCATTTTTGGTACAGTCCAAAAAATCAATTTTCGGATGAAAAACGATGACTCCGGACATGTCGAACGTTCCCAAGATGGTCTATAATGATGAAATTTTAACATTTAATCTTTTGACTCTAAATGACTGTTGGATGTGAATTATGACCTTTTCAACTAAAATAAGTGTTTAAAGTCATTTCTGTGCCTGAAACGGGTCAAAATTGAAGCTTTTGAGTAAGCAAAACTCTGTAAAAATGGCAATTTTGGTCACTGTGAGGGTTTAAAAAGTGGTTATTCAACATGAGGCACGATCCAATTGACATTTTGAATCATTTTTGGTACATCCAAAAAACCAATTTTCGGATGAAAAACGATGACTCCGGACATGTCGAATGTTCCCAAAATGGTCTATAATGATGAAATTTTAACATTTAATCTTTTGACTCTAAATGACTGTTGGATGTGAATTATGACAATTTCAACTAAAATAAGTGTGTTCAAAGTCATTTCTGTGACTGAAACGGGTCAAAATTGAAGCTTTTAAATGAGCAAAACTCTGTAAAAATGGCCATTTTGGTCACTGTGAGGGTTTAAAAAGTGGTTATTCAACATGAGGCACGATCCAATTGACATTTTGAATCATTTTTGGTACAGTCCAAAAAATCAATTTTCGGATGAAAAACGATGACTCCGGACATGTCAAACGTTCCCAAAATGGTCTATAATGATGAAATTTTAACATTTAATCTTTTGACTCTAAATGACTGTTGGATGTGAATTATGACTTTTTCAACTAAAATAAGTGTGTTTAAAGTCATTTCTGTGCCTGAAACGGGTCAAAATTGAAGCTTTTGAGTAAGCAAATCTCTGTAAAAATGGCAATTTTGGTCACAGTGAGGGGTTAAAAAGTGGTTATTCAACATGAGGCACGATCCAATTGACATTTTGAATCATTTTTGGTACAGTCCAAAAAATCAATTTTCGGATGAAAAACGATGACTCCGGACATGTCGAACATTCCCAAAATGGTCTATAATGATGAAATTTTAACATATAATCTTTTGACTCTAAATGACTGTTGGATGTGAATTATGACTTTTTCAACTAAAATAAGTGTGTTTAAAGTCATTTCTGTGCCTGAAACGGGTCAAAATTGAAGCTTTTGAGTAAGCAAAACTCTGTAAAAATGGCAATTTTGGTCACTGTGAGGGTTTAAAAAGTGGTTATTCAACATGAGGCACGATCCAATTGACATTTTGAATCATTTTTGGTACAGTCCAAAAAATCAGTTTTCGGATGAAAAACGATGACTCCCGACATGTTGAACGTTCCCAATATGGTCTATAATGATGAAATGTTAACATTTAACCTTTTGACTCTAAATGACTGTTGGATGTGAATTATGACTTTTTCAACTAAAATAAATGTGTTTAAATTCATTTCTGTGCCCGAAACTGGTCAAAATTGAAGCTTTTGAGTAAGCAAAACTCTGTAAAAATGGCAATTTTGGTCACAGTGAGGGGTTAAAAAGTGGTTATTCAACATGAGGCACGATCCAATTGACATTTTGAATCATTTTTGGTACAGTCCAAAAAATCAATTTTCGGATGAAAAACGATGACTCCGGACATGTCGAACGTTCCCAAGATGGTCTATAATGATGAAATTTTAACATTTAATCTTTTGACTCTAAATGACTGTTGGATGTGAATTATGACTTTTTCAACTAAAATAAGTGTGTTTAAAGTCATTTCTGTGACTGAAAGGGGTCAAAATTGAAGCTTTTGAGTAAGCAAAACTCTGTAAAAATGGCCATTTTGGTCACTCTGAGGGTTTAAAAAGTGGTTATTCAACATGAGGCACAATCCAATTGACATTTTGAATCATTTTTGATACAGTCCAAAAAAATCAATTTTCGGATGAAAAACGATGACTCCGGACATGTCGAACGTTCCCAAAATGGTCTATAATGATGAAATTTTAACATTTAATCTTTTGACTCTAAATGACTGTTGGATGTGAATTATGACAATTTCAACTAAAATAAGTGTGTTCAAAGTCATTTCTGTGACTGAAACGGGTCAAAATTGAAGCTTTTAAATAAGCAAAACTCTGTAAAAATGGCCATTTTGGTCACTGTGAGGGTTTAAAAAGTGGTTATTCAACATGAGGCACGATCCAATTGACATTTTGAATCATTTTTGGTACAGTCCAAAAAATCAATTTTCGGATGAAAAACGATGACTCCGGACATGTCGAACGTTCCCAAAATGGTCTATAATGATGAAATTTTAACATTTAATCTTTTGACTCTAAATGACTGTTGGATGTGAATTATGACAATTTCAACTAAAATAAGTGTGTTCAAAGTCATTTCTGTGACTGAAACGGGTCAAAATTGAAGCTTTTAAATAAGCAAAACTCTGTAAAAATGGCCATTTTGGTCACTGTGAGGGTTTAAAATGTGGTTATTCAACATGAGGCACGATCCAATTGACATTTTGAATCATTTTTGGTACAGTCCAAAAAATCAATTTTCGGATGAAAAACGATGACTCCGGACATGTCGAACGTTCCCAAAATGGTCTATAATGATGAAATTTTAACATTTAATCTTTTGACTCTAAATGACTGTTGGATGTGAATTATGACAATTTCAACTAAAATAAGTGTGTTCAAAGTCATTTCTGTGACTGAAACGGGTCAAAATTGAAGCTTTTAAATAAGCAAAACTCTGTAAAAATGGCCATTTTGGTCACTGTGAGGGTTTAAAAAGTGGTTATTCAACATGAGGCACGATCCAATTGACATTTTGAATCATTTTTGGTACAGTCCAAAAAATCAATTTTCGGATGAAAAACGATGACTCCGGACATGTCGAACGTTCCCAAAATGGTCTATAATGATGAAATTTTAACATTTAATCTTTTGACTCTAAATGACTGTTGGATGTGAATTATGACTTTTTCAACTAAAATAAGTGTGTTTTAAGTCATTTCTGTGACTGAAACGGGTCAAAATTGAAGCTTTTGAGTAAGCAAAACTCTGTAAAAATGGCCATTTTGGTCACTCTGAGGGTTTAAAAAGTGGTTATTCAACATGAGGCACAATCCAATTGACATTTTGAATCATTTTTGATACAGTCCCAAAAAATCAATTTTCGGATGAAAAACGATGACTCCGGACATGTCGAACGTTCCCAAAATGGTCTATAATGATGAAATTTTAACATTTAATCTTTTGACTCTAAATGACTGTTGGATGTGAATTATGACTTTTTCAACTAAAATAAGTGTGTTTAAAGTCATTTCTGTGCATGAAACGGGTCAAAATTGAAGCTTTTGAGTAAGCAAAACTCTGTAAAAATGGCAATTTTGGTCACAGTGAGGGGTTAAAAAGTGGTTATTCAACATGAGGCACGATCCAATTGACATTTTGAATCATTTTTGGTACAGTCCAAAAAATCAATTTTCAGATGAAAAACGATGACTCCGGACATGTCGAACGCTCCCAAAATGGTCTATAATGATGAAATTTTAACATTTAATCTTTTGACTCTAAATGACTGTTGGATGTGAATTATGACTTTTTCAACTAAAATAAGTGTATTTAAAGTCATTTCTGTGCCTGAAACGGGTCAAAATTGAAGCTTTTGAGTAAGCAAAAGTCTGTAAAAATGGCAATTTTGGTCACAGTGAGGGGTTAAAAAGTGGTTATTCAACATGAGGCACGATCCAATTGACATTTTGAATCATTTTTGGTACAGTCCAAAAAATCAATTTTCGGAAGAAAAACGATGACTCCGGACATGTCGAACGTTCCCAAAATGGTCTATAATGATCAAATTTTAACATTTAATCTTTTGACTCTAAATGACTGTTGGATGTGAATTATGACTTTTTCAACTAAAATAAGTGTGTTTAAAGTCATTTCTGTGCCTGAAACGGGTCAAAATTGAAGCTTTTGAGTAAGCAAAACTCTGTAAAAATGGCAATTTTGGTCACTGTGAGGGTTTAAAAAGTGGTTATTCAACATGAGGCACGATCCAATTGACATTTTGAATCATTTTTGGTACAGTCCAAAAAATCAATTTTCGGATGAAAAACGATGACTCCGGACATGTCGAACGTTCCCAAAATGGTCTATAATGATGAAATTTTAACATTTAATCTTTTGACTCTAAATGACTGTTGGATGTGAATTATGACTTTTTCAACTAAAATAAGTGTGTTTAAAGTCATTTCTGTGCCTGAAACGGGTCAAAATTGAAGCTTTTGAGTAAGCAAAACTCTGTAAAAATGGCAATTTTGGTCACTGTGAGGGTTTAAAAAGTGGTTATTCAACATGAGGCACGATCCAATTGACATTTTGAATCATTTTTGGTACAGTCCAAAAAATCAGTTTTCGGATGAAAAACAATGACTCCGGACATGTCGAACGTTCCCAAAATGGTCTATAATGATGAAATTTTAACATTTAATCTTTTGACTCTAAATGATTTTTTATATGTGAATTATGACTTTTTCAACTAAAATAAGTGTGTTTAAAGTCATTTCTGTGCCTGAAACAGGTCAAAATTGAAGCTTTTGAGTAAGCAAAACTCTGTAAAAATGTCAATTTTGGTCACTGTGAGGGTTTAAAAAGTGGTTATTCAACATGAGGCACGATCCAATTGACATTTTGAATCATTTTTGGTACAGTCCAAAAAATCAATTTTCGGATGAAAAACGATGACTCCGGACATGTCGAACGTTCCCAAAATGGTCTATAATGATGAAATTTTAACATTTAATCTTTTGACTCTAAATGACTGTTGGATGTGAATTATGACATTTTCAACTAAAATAAGTGTGTTTAAAGTCATTTCTGTGCCTGAAACGGGTCAAAATTGAAGCTTTTGAGTAAGCAAATCTCTGTAAAAATGGCAATTTTGGTCACAGTGAGGGGTTAAAAAGTGGTTATTCAACATGAGGCACGATCCAATTGACATTTTGAATCATTTTTGGTACAGTCCAAAAAATCAATTTTCGGATGAAAAACGATGACTCCGGACATGTCGAACATTCCCAAAATGGTCTATAATGATGAAATTTTAACATATAATCTTTTGACTCTAAATGACTGTTGGATGTGAATTATGACTTTTTCAACTAAAATAAGTGTGTTTAAAGTCATTTCTGTGCCTGAAACGGGTCAAAATTGAAGCTTTTGAGTAAGCAAAACTCTGTAAAAATGGCAATTTTGGTCACTGTGAGGGTTTAAAAAGTGGTTATTCAACATGAGGCACGATCCAATTGACATTTTGAATCATTTTTGGTACAGTCCAAAAAATCAGTTTTCGGATGAAAAACGATGACTCCCGACATGTTGAACGTTCCCAATATGGTCTATAATGATGAAATGTTAACATTTAACCTTTTGACTCTAAATGACTGTTGGATGTGAATTATGACTTTTTCAACTAAAATAAATGTGTTTAAATTCATTTCTGTGCCCGAAACTGGTCAAAATTGAAGCTTTTGAGTAAGCAAAACTCTGTAAAAATGGCAATTTTGGTCACAGTGAGGGGTTAAAAAGTGGTTATTCAACATGAGGCACGATCCAATTGACATTTTGAATCATTTTTGGTACAGTCCAAAAAATCAATTTTCGGATGAAAAACGATGACTCCGGACATGTCGAACGTTCCCAAGATGGTCTATAATGATGAAATTTTAACATTTAATCTTTTGACTCTAAATGACTGTTGGATGTGAATTATGACCTTTTCAACTAAAATAAGTGTTTAAAGTCATTTCTGTGCCTGAAACGGGTCAAAATTGAAGCTTTTGAGTAAGCAAAACTCTGTAAAAATGGCAATTTTGGTCACTGTGAGGGTTTAAAAAGTGGTTATTCAACATGAGGCACGATCCAATTGACATTTTGAATCATTTTTGGTACATCCAAAAAACCAATTTTCGGATGAAAAACGATGACTCCGGACATGTCGAATGTTCCCAAAATGGTCTATAATGATGAAATTTTAACATTTAATCTTTTGACTCTAAATGACTGTTGGATGTGAATTATGACAATTTCAACTAAAATAAGTGTGTTCAAAGTCATTTCTGTGACTGAAACGGGTCAAAATTGAAGCTTTTAAATGAGCAAAACTCTGTAAAAATGGCCATTTTGGTCACTGTGAGGGTTTAAAAAGTGGTTATTCAACATGAGGCACGATCCAATTGACATTTTGAATCATTTTTGGTACAGTCCAAAAAATCAATTTTCGGATGAAAAACGATGACTCCGGACATGTCAAACGTTCCCAAAATGGTCTATAATGATGAAATTTTAACATTTAATCTTTTGACTCTAAATGACTGTTGGATGTGAATTATGACTTTTTCAACTAAAATAAGTGTGTTTAAAGTCATTTCTGTGCCTGAAACGGGTCAAAATTGAAGCTTTTGAGTAAGCAAATCTCTGTAAAAATGGCAATTTTGGTCACAGTGAGGGGTTAAAAAGTGGTTATTCAACATGAGGCACGATCCAATTGACATTTTGAATCATTTTTGGTACAGTCCAAAAAATCAATTTTCGGATGAAAAACGATGACTCCGGACATGTCGAACATTCCCAAAATGGTCTATAATGATGAAATTTTAACATATAATCTTTTGACTCTAAATGACTGTTGGATGTGAATTATGACTTTTTCAACTAAAATAAGTGTGTTTAAAGTCATTTCTGTGCCTGAAACGGGTCAAAATTGAAGCTTTTGAGTAAGCAAAACTCTGTAAAAATGGCAATTTTGGTCACTGTGAGGGTTTAAAAAGTGGTTATTCAACATGAGGCACGATCCAATTGACATTTTGAATCATTTTTGGTACAGTCCAAAAAATCAGTTTTCGGATGAAAAACGATGACTCCCGACATGTTGAACGTTCCCAATATGGTCTATAATGATGAAATGTTAACATTTAACCTTTTGACTCTAAATGACTGTTGGATGTGAATTATGACTTTTTCAACTAAAATAAATGTGTTTAAATTCATTTCTGTGCCCGAAACTGGTCAAAATTGAAGCTTTTGAGTAAGCAAAACTCTGTAAAAATGGCAATTTTGGTCACAGTGAGGGGTTAAAAAGTGGTTATTCAACATGAGGCACGATCCAATTGACATTTTGAATCATTTTTGGTACAGTCCAAAAAATCAATTTTCGGATGAAAAACGATGACTCCGGACATGTCGAACGTTCCCAAGATGGTCTATAATGATGAAATTTTAACATTTAATCTTTTGACTCTAAATGACTGTTGGATGTGAATTATGACTTTTTCAACTAAAATAAGTGTGTTTAAAGTCATTTCTGTGACTGAAAGGGGTCAAAATTGAAGCTTTTGAGTAAGCAAAACTCTGTAAAAATGGCCATTTTGGTCACTCTGAGGGTTTAAAAAGTGGTTATTCAACATGAGGCACAATCCAATTGACATTTTGAATCATTTTTGATACAGTCCAAAAAAATCAATTTTCGGATGAAAAACGATGACTCCGGACATGTCGAACGTTCCCAAAATGGTCTATAATGATGAAATTTTAACATTTAATCTTTTGACTCTAAATGACTGTTGGATGTGAATTATGACAATTTCAACTAAAATAAGTGTGTTCAAAGTCATTTCTGTGACTGAAACGGGTCAAAATTGAAGCTTTTAAATAAGCAAAACTCTGTAAAAATGGCCATTTTGGTCACTGTGAGGGTTTAAAAAGTGGTTATTCAACATGAGGCACGATCCAATTGACATTTTGAATCATTTTTGGTACAGTCCAAAAAATCAATTTTCGGATGAAAAACGATGACTCCGGACATGTCGAACGTTCCCAAAATGGTCTATAATGATGAAATTTTAACATTTAATCTTTTGACTCTAAATGACTGTTGGATGTGAATTATGACAATTTCAACTAAAATAAGTGTGTTCAAAGTCATTTCTGTGACTGAAACGGGTCAAAATTGAAGCTTTTAAATAAGCAAAACTCTGTAAAAATGGCCATTTTGGTCACTGTGAGGGTTTAAAAAGTGGTTATTCAACATGAGGCACGATCCAATTGACATTTTGAATCATTTTTGGTACAGTCCAAAAAATCAATTTTCGGATGAAAAACGATGACTCCGGACATGTCGAACGTTCCCAAAATGGTCTATAATGATGAAATTTTAACATTTAATCTTTTGACTCTAAATGACTGTTGGATGTGAATTATGACTTTTTCAACTAAAATAAGTGTGTTTTAAGTCATTTCTGTGACTGAAACGGGTCAAAATTGAAGCTTTTGAGTAAGCAAAACTCTGTAAAAATGGCCATTTTGGTCACTCTGAGGGTTTAAAAAGTGGTTATTCAACATGAGGCACAATCCAATTGACATTTTGAATCATTTTTGATACAGTCCCAAAAAATCAATTTTCGGATGAAAAACGATGACTCCGGACATGTCGAACGTTCCCAAAATGGTCTATAATGATGAAATTTTAACATTTAATCTTTTGACTCTAAATGACTGTTGGATGTGAATTATGACTTTTTCAACTAAAATAAGTGTGTTTAAAGTCATTTCTGTGCATGAAACGGGTCAAAATTGAAGCTTTTGAGTAAGCAAAACTCTGTAAAAATGGCAATTTTGGTCACAGTGAGGGGTTAAAAAGTGGTTATTCAACATGAGGCACGATCCAATTGACATTTTGAATCATTTTTGGTACAGTCCAAAAAATCAATTTTCGGATGAAAAACGATGACTCCGGACATGTCGAACGCTCCCAAAATGGTCTATAATGATGAAATTTTAACATTTAATCTTTTGACTCTAAATGACTGTTGGATGTGAATTATGACTTTTTCAACTAAAATAAGTGTATTTAAAGTCATTTCTGTGCCTGAAACGGGTCAAAATTGAAGCTTTTGAGTAAGCAAAAGTCTGTAAAAATGGCAATTTTGGTCACAGTGAGGGGTTAAAAAGTGGTTATTCAACATGAGGCACGATCCAATTGACATTTTGAATCATTTTTGGTACAGTCCAAAAAATCAATTTTCGGAAGAAAAACGATGACTCCGGACATGTCGAACGTTCCCAAAATGGTCTATAATGATCAAATTTTAACATTTAATCTTTTGACTCTAAATGACTGTTGGATGTGAATTATGACTTTTTCAACTAAAATAAGTGTGTTTAAAGTCATTTCTGTGCCTGAAACGGGTCAAAATTGAAGCTTTTGAGTAAGCAAAACTCTGTAAAAATGGCAATTTTGGTCACTGTGAGGGTTTAAAAAGTGGTTATTCAACATGAGGCACGATCCAATTGACATTTTGAATCATTTTTGGTACAGTCCAAAAAATCAATTTTCGGATGAAAAACGATGACTCCGGACATGTCGAACGTTCCCAAAATGGTCTATAATGATGAAATTTTAACATTTAATCTTTTGACTCTAAATGACTGTTGGATGTGAATTATGACTTTTTCAACTAAAATAAGTGTGTTTAAAGTCATTTCTGTGCCTGAAACGGGTCAAAATTGAAGCTTTTGAGTAAGCAAAACTCTGTAAAAATGGCAATTTTGGTCACTGTGAGGGTTTAAAAAGTGGTTATTCAACATGAGGCACGATCCAATTGACATTTTGAATCATTTTTGGTACAGTCCAAAAAATCAGTTTTCGGATGAAAAACAATGACTCCGGACATGTCGAACGTTCCCAAAATGGTCTATAATGATGAAATTTTAACATTTAATCTTTTGACTCTAAATGATTTTTTATATGTGAATTATGACTTTTTCAACTAAAATAAGTGTGTTTAAAGTCATTTCTGTGCCTGAAACAGGTCAAAATTGAAGCTTTTGAGTAAGCAAAACTCTGTAAAAATGTCAATTTTGGTCACTGTGAGGGTTTAAAAAGTGGTTATTCAACATGAGGCACGATCCAATTGACATTTTGAATCATTTTTGGTACAGTCCAAAAAATCAATTTTCGGATGAAAAACGATGACTCCGGACATGTCGAACGTTCCCAAAATGGTCTATAATGATGAAATTTTAACATTTAATCTTTTGACTCTAAATGACTGTTGGATGTGAATTATGACCTTTTCAACTAAAATAAGTGTTTAAAGTCATTTCTGTGCCTGAAACGGGTCAAAATTGAAGCTTTTGAGTAAGCAAAACTCTGTAAAAATGGCAATTTTGGTCACTGTGAGGGTTTAAAAAGTGGTTATTCAACATGAGGCACGATCCAATTGACATTTTGAATCATTTTTGGTACATCCAAAAAACCAATTTTCGGATGAAAAACGATGACTCCGGACATGTCGAATGTTCCCAAAATGGTCTATAATGATGAAATTTTAACATTTAATCTTTTGACTCTAAATGACTGTTGGATGTGAATTATGACAATTTCAACTAAAATAAGTGTGTTCAAAGTCATTTCTGTGACTGAAACGGGTCAAAATTGAAGCTTTTAAATGAGCAAAACTCTGTAAAAATGGCCATTTTGGTCACTGTGAGGGTTTAAAAAGTGGTTATTCAACATGAGGCACGATCCAATTGACATTTTGAATCATTTTTGGTACAGTCCAAAAAATCAATTTTCGGATGAAAAACGATGACTCCGGACATGTCAAACGTTCCCAAAATGGTCTATAATGATGAAATTTTAACATTTAATCTTTTGACTCTAAATGACTGTTGGATGTGAATTATGACTTTTTCAACTAAAATAAGTGTGTTTAAAGTCATTTCTGTGCCTGAAACGGGTCAAAATTGAAGCTTTTGAGTAAGCAAATCTCTGTAAAAATGGCAATTTTGGTCACAGTGAGGGGTTAAAAAGTGGTTATTCAACATGAGGCACGATCCAATTGACATTTTGAATCATTTTTGGTACAGTCCAAAAAATCAATTTTCGGATGAAAAACGATGACTCCGGACATGTCGAACATTCCCAAAATGGTCTATAATGATGAAATTTTAACATATAATCTTTTGACTCTAAATGACTGTTGGATGTGAATTATGACTTTTTCAACTAAAATAAGTGTGTTTAAAGTCATTTCTGTGCCTGAAACGGGTCAAAATTGAAGCTTTTGAGTAAGCAAAACTCTGTAAAAATGGCAATTTTGGTCACTGTGAGGGTTTAAAAAGTGGTTATTCAACATGAGGCACGATCCAATTGACATTTTGAATCATTTTTGGTACAGTCCAAAAAATCAGTTTTCGGATGAAAAACGATGACTCCCGACATGTTGAACGTTCCCAATATGGTCTATAATGATGAAATGTTAACATTTAACCTTTTGACTCTAAATGACTGTTGGATGTGAATTATGACTTTTTCAACTAAAATAAATGTGTTTAAATTCATTTCTGTGCCCGAAACTGGTCAAAATTGAAGCTTTTGAGTAAGCAAAACTCTGTAAAAATGGCAATTTTGGTCACAGTGAGGGGTTAAAAAGTGGTTATTCAACATGAGGCACGATCCAATTGACATTTTGAATCATTTTTGGTACAGTCCAAAAAATCAATTTTCGGATGAAAAACGATGACTCCGGACATGTCGAACGTTCCCAAGATGGTCTATAATGATGAAATTTTAACATTTAATCTTTTGACTCTAAATGACTGTTGGATGTGAATTATGACTTTTTCAACTAAAATAAGTGTGTTTAAAGTCATTTCTGTGACTGAAAGGGGTCAAAATTGAAGCTTTTGAGTAAGCAAAACTCTGTAAAAATGGCCATTTTGGTCACTCTGAGGGTTTAAAAAGTGGTTATTCAACATGAGGCACAATCCAATTGACATTTTGAATCATTTTTGATACAGTCCAAAAAAATCAATTTTCGGATGAAAAACGATGACTCCGGACATGTCGAACGTTCCCAAAATGGTCTATAATGATGAAATTTTAACATTTAATCTTTTGACTCTAAATGACTGTTGGATGTGAATTATGACAATTTCAACTAAAATAAGTGTGTTCAAAGTCATTTCTGTGACTGAAACGGGTCAAAATTGAAGCTTTTAAATAAGCAAAACTCTGTAAAAATGGCCATTTTGGTCACTGTGAGGGTTTAAAAAGTGGTTATTCAACATGAGGCACGATCCAATTGACATTTTGAATCATTTTTGGTACAGTCCAAAAAATCAATTTTCGGATGAAAAACGATGACTCCGGACATGTCGAACGTTCCCAAAATGGTCTATAATGATGAAATTTTAACATTTAATCTTTTGACTCTAAATGACTGTTGGATGTGAATTATGACTTTTTCAACTAAAATAAATGTGTTTAAATTCATTTCTGTGCCCGAAACTGGTCAAAATTGAAGCTTTTGAGTAAGCAAAACTCTGTAAAAATGGCAATTTTGGTCACAGTGAGGGGTTAAAAAGTGGTTATTCAACATGAGGCACGATCCAATTGACATTTTGAATCATTTTTGGTACAGTCCAAAAAATCAATTTTCGGATGAAAAACGATGACTCCGGACATGTCGAACGTTCCCAAGATGGTCTATAATGATGAAATTTTAACATTTAATCTTTTGACTCTAAATGACTGTTGGATGTGAATTATGACTTTTTCAACTAAAATAAGTGTGTTTAAAGTCATTTCTGTGACTGAAAGGGGTCAAAATTGAAGCTTTTGAGTAAGCAAAACTCTGTAAAAATGGCCATTTTGGTCACTCTGAGGGTTTAAAAAGTGGTTATTCAACATGAGGCACAATCCAATTGACATTTTGAATCATTTTTGATACAGTCCAAAAAAATCAATTTTCGGATGAAAAACGATGACTCCGGACATGTCGAACGTTCCCAAAATGGTCTATAATGATGAAATTTTAACATTTAATCTTTTGACTCTAAATGACTGTTGGATGTGAATTATGACAATTTCAACTAAAATAAGTGTGTTCAAAGTCATTTCTGTGACTGAAACGGGTCAAAATTGAAGCTTTTAAATAAGCAAAACTCTGTAAAAATGGCCATTTTGGTCACTGTGAGGGTTTAAAAAGTGGTTATTCAACATGAGGCACGATCCAATTGACATTTTGAATCATTTTTGGTACAGTCCAAAAAATCAATTTTCGGATGAAAAACGATGACTCCGGACATGTCGAACGTTCCCAAAATGGTCTATAATGATGAAATTTTAACATTTAATCTTTTGACTCTAAATGACTGTTGGATGTGAATTATGACAATTTCAACTAAAATAAGTGTGTTCAAAGTCATTTCTGTGACTGAAACGGGTCAAAATTGAAGCTTTTAAATAAGCAAAACTCTGTAAAAATGGCCATTTTGGTCACTGTGAGGGTTTAAAAAGTGGTTATTCAACATGAGGCACGATCCAATTGACATTTTGAATCATTTTTGGTACAGTCCAAAAAATCAATTTTCGGATGAAAAACGATGACTCCGGACATGTCGAACGTTCCCAAAATGGTCTATAATGATGAAATTTTAACATTTAATCTTTTGACTCTAAATGACTGTTGGATGTGAATTATGACTTTTTCAACTAAAATAAGTGTGTTTTAAGTCATTTCTGTGACTGAAACGGGTCAAAATTGAAGCTTTTGAGTAAGCAAAACTCTGTAAAAATGGCCATTTTGGTCACTCTGAGGGTTTAAAAAGTGGTTATTCAACATGAGGCACAATCCAATTGACATTTTGAATCATTTTTGATACAGTCCAAAAAAATCAATTTTCGGCTGAAAAACGATGACTCCGGACATGTCGAACGTTCCCAAAATGGTCTATAATGATGAAATTTTAACATTTAATCTTTTGACTCTAAATGACTGTTGGATGTGAATTATGACAATTTCAACTAAAATAAGTGTGTTCAAAGTCATTTCTGTGACTGAAACGGGTCAAAGTTGAAGCTTTTAAATAAGCAAAACTCTGTAAAAATGGCCATTTTGGTCACTGTGAAGGTTTAAAAAGTGGTTATTCAACATGAGGCACGATCCATTTGACATTTTGAATCATTTTTGGTACAGTCCAAAAAATCAATTTTCGGATGAAAAACGATGACTCCGGACATGTCAAACGTTCCCAAAATGGTCTATAATGATGAGATTTTAACATTTAATCTTTTGACTCTAAATGACTGTGGGATGTGAATTATGACTTTTTCAACTAAAATAAGTGTGTTTAAAGTCATTTCTGTGCATGAAACGGGTCAAAATTGAAGCTTTTGAGTAAGCAAAACTCTGTAAAAATGGCCATTTTGGTCACTGTGAGGGTTTAAAAAGTGGTTATTCAACATGAGGCACGATCCAATTGACATTTTGAATCATTTTTGGTACAGTCCAAAAAATCAATTTTCGGATGAAAAACGATGACTCCGGACATGTCAAACGTTCCCAAAATGGTCTATAATGATGAAATTTTAACATTTAATCTTTTGACTCTAAATGACTGTTGGATGTGAATTATGACTTTTTCAACTAAAATAAGTGTGTTTAAAGTCATTTCTGTGCCTGAAACGGGTCAAAATTGAAGCTTTTGAGTAAGCAAATCTCTGTAAAAATGGCAATTTTGGTCACAGTGAGGGGTTAAAAAGTGGTTATTCAACATGAGGCACGATCCAATTGACATTTTGAATCATTTTTGGTACAGTCCAAAAAATCAATTTTCGGATGAAAAACGATGACTCCGGACATGTCGAACATTCCCAAAATGGTCTATAATGATGAAATTTTAACATATAATCTTTTGACTCTAAATGACTGTTGGATGTGAATTATGACTTTTTCAACTAAAATAAGTGTGTTTAAAGTCATTTCTGTGCCTGAAACGGGTCAAAATTGAAGCTTTTGAGTAAGCAAAACTCTGTAAAAATGGCAATTTTGGTCACTGTGAGGGTTTAAAAAGTGGTTATTCAACATGAGGCACGATCCAATTGACATTTTGAATCATTTTTGGTACAGTCCAAAAAATCAGTTTTCGGATGAAAAACGATGACTCCCGACATGTTGAACGTTCCCAATATGGTCTATAATGATGAAATGTTAACATTTAACCTTTTGACTCTAAATGACTGTTGGATGTGAATTATGACTTTTTCAACTAAAATAAATGTGTTTAAATTCATTTCTGTGCCCGAAACTGGTCAAAATTGAAGCTTTTGAGTAAGCAAAACTCTGTAAAAATGGCAATTTTGGTCACAGTGAGGGGTTAAAAAGTGGTTATTCAACATGAGGCACGATCCAATTGACATTTTGAATCATTTTTGGTACAGTCCAAAAAATCAATTTTCGGATGAAAAACGATGACTCCGGACATGTCGAACGTTCCCAAGATGGTCTATAATGATGAAATTTTAACATTTAATCTTTTGACTCTAAATGACTGTTGGATGTGAATTATGACTTTTTCAACTAAAATAAGTGTGTTTAAAGTCATTTCTGTGACTGAAAGGGGTCAAAATTGAAGCTTTTGAGTAAGCAAAACTCTGTAAAAATGGCCATTTTGGTCACTCTGAGGGTTTAAAAAGTGGTTATTCAACATGAGGCACAATCCAATTGACATTTTGAATCATTTTTGATACAGTCCAAAAAAATCAATTTTCGGATGAAAAACGATGACTCCGGACATGTCGAACGTTCCCAAAATGGTCTATAATGATGAAATTTTAACATTTAATCTTTTGACTCTAAGTGACTGTTGGATGTGAATTATGACAATTTCAACTAAAATAAGTGTGTTCAAAGTCATTTCTGTGACTGAAACGGGTCAAAATTGAAGCTTTTAAATAAGCAAAACTCTGTAAAAATGGCCATTTTGGTCACTGTGAGGGTTTAAAAAGTGGTTATTCAACATGAGGCACGATCCAATTGACATTTTGAATCATTTTTGGTACAGTCCAAAAAATCAATTTTCGGATGAAAAACGATGACTCCGGACATGTCGAACGTTCCCAAAATGGTCTATAATGATGAAATTTTAACATTTAATCTTTTGACTCTAAATGACTGTTGGATGTGAATTATGACAATTTCAACTAAAATAAGTGTGTTCAAAGTCATTTCTGTGACTGAAACGGGTCAAAATTGAAGCTTTTAAATAAGCAAAACTCTGTAAAAATGGCCATTTTGGTCACTGTGAGGGTTTAAAAAGTGGTTATTCAACATGAGGCACGATCCAATTGACATTTTGAATCATTTTTGGTACAGTCCAAAAAATCAATTTTCGGATGAAAAACGATGACTCCGGACATGTCGAACGTTCCCAAAATGGTCTATAATGATGAAATTTTAACATTTAATCTTTTGACTCTAAATGACTGTTGGATGTGAATTATGACTTTTTCAACTAAAATAAGTGTGTTTAAAGTCATTTCTGTGCCTGAAACGGGTCAAAATTGAAGCTTTTGAGTAAGCAAAACTCTGTAAAAATGGCAATTTTGGTCACTGTGAGGGTTTAAAAAGTGGTTATTCAACATGAGGCACGATCCAATTGACATTTTGAATCATTTTTGGTACAGTCCAAAAAATCAGTTTTCGGATGAAAAACAATGACTCCGGACATGTCGAACGTTCCCAAAATGGTCTATAATGATGAAATTTTAACATTTAATCTTTTGACTCTAAATGATTTTTTATATGTGAATTATGACTTTTTCAACTAAAATAAGTGTGTTTAAAGTCATTTCTGTGCCTGAAACAGGTCAAAATTGAAGCTTTTGAGTAAGCAAAACTCTGTAAAAATGTCAATTTTGGTCACTGTGAGGGTTTAAAAAGTGGTTATTCAACATGAGGCACGATCCAATTGACATTTTGAATCATTTTTGGTACAGTCCAAAAAATCAATTTTCGGATGAAAAACGATGACTCCGGACATGTCGAACGTTCCCAAAATGGTCTATAATGATGAAATTTTAACATTTAATCTTTTGACTCTAAATGACTGTTGGATGTGAATTATGACCTTTTCAACTAAAATAAGTGTTTAAAGTCATTTCTGTGCCTGAAACGGGTCAAAATTGAAGCTTTTGAGTAAGCAAAACTCTGTAAAAATGGCAATTTTGGTCACTGTGAGGGTTTAAAAAGTGGTTATTCAACATGAGGCACGATCCAATTGACATTTTGAATCATTTTTGGTACATCCAAAAAACCAATTTTCGGATGAAAAACGATGACTCCGGACATGTCGAATGTTCCCAAAATGGTCTATAATGATGAAATTTTAACATTTAATCTTTTGACTCTAAATGACTGTTGGATGTGAATTATGACAATTTCAACTAAAATAAGTGTGTTCAAAGTCATTTCTGTGACTGAAACGGGTCAAAATTGAAGCTTTTAAATGAGCAAAACTCTGTAAAAATGGCCATTTTGGTCACTGTGAGGGTTTAAAAAGTGGTTATTCAACATGAGGCACGATCCAATTGACATTTTGAATCATTTTTGGTACAGTCCAAAAAATCAATTTTCGGATGAAAAACGATGACTCCGGACATGTCAAACGTTCCCAAAATGGTCTATAATGATGAAATTTTAACATTTAATCTTTTGACTCTAAATGACTGTTGGATGTGAATTATGACTTTTTCAACTAAAATAAGTGTGTTTAAAGTCATTTCTGTGCCTGAAACGGGTCAAAATTGAAGCTTTTGAGTAAGCAAATCTCTGTAAAAATGGCAATTTTGGTCACAGTGAGGGGTTAAAAAGTGGTTATTCAACATGAGGCACGATCCAATTGACATTTTGAATCATTTTTGGTACAGTCCAAAAAATCAATTTTCGGATGAAAAACGATGACTCCGGACATGTCGAACATTCCCAAAATGGTCTATAATGATGAAATTTTAACATATAATCTTTTGACTCTAAATGACTGTTGGATGTGAATTATGACTTTTTCAACTAAAATAAGTGTGTTTAAAGTCATTTCTGTGCCTGAAACGGGTCAAAATTGAAGCTTTTGAGTAAGCAAAACTCTGTAAAAATGGCAATTTTGGTCACTGTGAGGGTTTAAAAAGTGGTTATTCAACATGAGGCACGATCCAATTGACATTTTGAATCATTTTTGGTACAGTCCAAAAAATCAGTTTTCGGATGAAAAACGATGACTCCCGACATGTTGAACGTTCCCAATATGGTCTATAATGATGAAATGTTAACATTTAACCTTTTGACTCTAAATGACTGTTGGATGTGAATTATGACTTTTTCAACTAAAATAAATGTGTTTAAATTCATTTCTGTGCCCGAAACTGGTCAAAATTGAAGCTTTTGAGTAAGCAAAACTCTGTAAAAATGGCAATTTTGGTCACAGTGAGGGGTTAAAAAGTGGTTATTCAACATGAGGCACGATCCAATTGACATTTTGAATCATTTTTGGTACAGTCCAAAAAATCAATTTTCGGATGAAAAACGATGACTCCGGACATGTCGAACGTTCCCAAGATGGTCTATAATGATGAAATTTTAACATTTAATCTTTTGACTCTAAATGACTGTTGGATGTGAATTATGACTTTTTCAACTAAAATAAGTGTGTTTAAAGTCATTTCTGTGACTGAAAGGGGTCAAAATTGAAGCTTTTGAGTAAGCAAAACTCTGTAAAAATGGCCATTTTGGTCACTCTGAGGGTTTAAAAAGTGGTTATTCAACATGAGGCACAATCCAATTGACATTTTGAATCATTTTTGATACAGTCCAAAAAAATCAATTTTCGGATGAAAAACGATGACTCCGGACATGTCGAACGTTCCCAAAATGGTCTATAATGATGAAATTTTAACATTTAATCTTTTGACTCTAAATGACTGTTGGATGTGAATTATGACAATTTCAACTAAAATAAGTGTGTTCAAAGTCATTTCTGTGACTGAAACGGGTCAAAATTGAAGCTTTTAAATAAGCAAAACTCTGTAAAAATGGCCATTTTGGTCACTGTGAGGGTTTAAAAAGTGGTTATTCAACATGAGGCACGATCCAATTGACATTTTGAATCATTTTTGGTACAGTCCAAAAAATCAATTTTCGGATGAAAAACGATGACTCCGGACATGTCGAACGTTCCCAAAATGGTCTATAATGATGAAATTTTAACATTTAATCTTTTGACTCTAAATGACTGTTGGATGTGAATTATGACTTTTTCAACTAAAATAAATGTGTTTAAATTCATTTCTGTGCCCGAAACTGGTCAAAATTGAAGCTTTTGAGTAAGCAAAACTCTGTAAAAATGGCAATTTTGGTCACAGTGAGGGGTTAAAAAGTGGTTATTCAACATGAGGCACGATCCAATTGACATTTTGAATCATTTTTGGTACAGTCCAAAAAATCAATTTTCGGATGAAAAACGATGACTCCGGACATGTCGAACGTTCCCAAGATGGTCTATAATGATGAAATTTTAACATTTAATCTTTTGACTCTAAATGACTGTTGGATGTGAATTATGACTTTTTCAACTAAAATAAGTGTGTTTAAAGTCATTTCTGTGACTGAAAGGGGTCAAAATTGAAGCTTTTGAGTAAGCAAAACTCTGTAAAAATGGCCATTTTGGTCACTCTGAGGGTTTAAAAAGTGGTTATTCAACATGAGGCACAATCCAATTGACATTTTGAATCATTTTTGATACAGTCCAAAAAAATCAATTTTCGGATGAAAAACGATGACTCCGGACATGTCGAACGTTCCCAAAATGGTCTATAATGATGAAATTTTAACATTTAATCTTTTGACTCTAAATGACTGTTGGATGTGAATTATGACAATTTCAACTAAAATAAGTGTGTTCAAAGTCATTTCTGTGACTGAAACGGGTCAAAATTGAAGCTTTTAAATAAGCAAAACTCTGTAAAAATGGCCATTTTGGTCACTGTGAGGGTTTAAAAAGTGGTTATTCAACATGAGGCACGATCCAATTGACATTTTGAATCATTTTTGGTACAGTCCAAAAAATCAATTTTCGGATGAAAAACGATGACTCCGGACATGTCGAACGTTCCCAAAATGGTCTATAATGATGAAATTTTAACATTTAATCTTTTGACTCTAAATGACTGTTGGATGTGAATTATGACAATTTCAACTAAAATAAGTGTGTTCAAAGTCATTTCTGTGACTGAAACGGGTCAAAATTGAAGCTTTTAAATAAGCAAAACTCTGTAAAAATGGCCATTTTGGTCACTGTGAGGGTTTAAAAAGTGGTTATTCAACATGAGGCACGATCCAATTGACATTTTGAATCATTTTTGGTACAGTCCAAAAAATCAATTTTCGGATGAAAAACGATGACTCCGGACATGTCGAACGTTCCCAAAATGGTCTATAATGATGAAATTTTAACATTTAATCTTTTGACTCTAAATGACTGTTGGATGTGAATTATGACTTTTTCAACTAAAATAAGTGTGTTTTAAGTCATTTCTGTGACTGAAACGGGTCAAAATTGAAGCTTTTGAGTAAGCAAAACTCTGTAAAAATGGCCATTTTGGTCACTCTGAGGGTTTAAAAAGTGGTTATTCAACATGAGGCACAATCCAATTGACATTTTGAATCATTTTTGATACAGTCCAAAAAAATCAATTTTCGGCTGAAAAACGATGACTCCGGACATGTCGAACGTTCCCAAAATGGTCTATAATGATGAAATTTTAACATTTAATCTTTTGACTCTAAATGACTGTTGGATGTGAATTATGACAATTTCAACTAAAATAAGTGTGTTCAAAGTCATTTCTGTGACTGAAACGGGTCAAAGTTGAAGCTTTTAAATAAGCAAAACTCTGTAAAAATGGCCATTTTGGTCACTGTGAAGGTTTAAAAAGTGGTTATTCAACATGAGGCACGATCCATTTGACATTTTGAATCATTTTTGGTACAGTCCAAAAAATCAATTTTCGGATGAAAAACGATGACTCCGGACATGTCAAACGTTCCCAAAATGGTCTATAATGATGAGATTTTAACATTTAATCTTTTGACTCTAAATGACTGTGGGATGTGAATTATGACTTTTTCAACTAAAATAAGTGTGTTTAAAGTCATTTCTGTGCATGAAACGGGTCAAAATTGAAGCTTTTGAGTAAGCAAAACTCTGTAAAAATGGCCATTTTGGTCACTGTGAGGGTTTAAAAAGTGGTTATTCAACATGAGGCACGATCCAATTGACATTTTGAATCATTTTTGGTACAGTCCAAAAAATCAATTTTCGGATGAAAAACGATGACTCCGGACATGTCAAACGTTCCCAAAATGGTCTATAATGATGAAATTTTAACATTTAATCTTTTGACTCTAAATGACTGTTGGATGTGAATTATGACTTTTTCAACTAAAATAAGTGTGTTTAAAGTCATTTCTGTGCCTGAAACGGGTCAAAATTGAAGCTTTTGAGTAAGCAAATCTCTGTAAAAATGGCAATTTTGGTCACAGTGAGGGGTTAAAAAGTGGTTATTCAACATGAGGCACGATCCAATTGACATTTTGAATCATTTTTGGTACAGTCCAAAAAATCAATTTTCGGATGAAAAACGATGACTCCGGACATGTCGAACATTCCCAAAATGGTCTATAATGATGAAATTTTAACATATAATCTTTTGACTCTAAATGACTGTTGGATGTGAATTATGACTTTTTCAACTAAAATAAGTGTGTTTAAAGTCATTTCTGTGCCTGAAACGGGTCAAAATTGAAGCTTTTGAGTAAGCAAAACTCTGTAAAAATGGCAATTTTGGTCACTGTGAGGGTTTAAAAAGTGGTTATTCAACATGAGGCACGATCCAATTGACATTTTGAATCATTTTTGGTACAGTCCAAAAAATCAGTTTTCGGATGAAAAACGATGACTCCCGACATGTTGAACGTTCCCAATATGGTCTATAATGATGAAATGTTAACATTTAACCTTTTGACTCTAAATGACTGTTGGATGTGAATTATGACTTTTTCAACTAAAATAAATGTGTTTAAATTCATTTCTGTGCCCGAAACTGGTCAAAATTGAAGCTTTTGAGTAAGCAAAACTCTGTAAAAATGGCAATTTTGGTCACAGTGAGGGGTTAAAAAGTGGTTATTCAACATGAGGCACGATCCAATTGACATTTTGAATCATTTTTGGTACAGTCCAAAAAATCAATTTTCGGATGAAAAACGATGACTCCGGACATGTCGAACGTTCCCAAGATGGTCTATAATGATGAAATTTTAACATTTAATCTTTTGACTCTAAATGACTGTTGGATGTGAATTATGACTTTTTCAACTAAAATAAGTGTGTTTAAAGTCATTTCTGTGACTGAAAGGGGTCAAAATTGAAGCTTTTGAGTAAGCAAAACTCTGTAAAAATGGCCATTTTGGTCACTCTGAGGGTTTAAAAAGTGGTTATTCAACATGAGGCACAATCCAATTGACATTTTGAATCATTTTTGATACAGTCCAAAAAAATCAATTTTCGGATGAAAAACGATGACTCCGGACATGTCGAACGTTCCCAAAATGGTCTATAATGATGAAATTTTAACATTTAATCTTTTGACTCTAAGTGACTGTTGGATGTGAATTATGACAATTTCAACTAAAATAAGTGTGTTCAAAGTCATTTCTGTGACTGAAACGGGTCAAAATTGAAGCTTTTAAATAAGCAAAACTCTGTAAAAATGGCCATTTTGGTCACTGTGAGGGTTTAAAAAGTGGTTATTCAACATGAGGCACGATCCAATTGACATTTTGAATCATTTTTGGTACAGTCCAAAAAATCAATTTTCGGATGAAAAACGATGACTCCGGACATGTCGAACGTTCCCAAAATGGTCTATAATGATGAAATTTTAACATTTAATCTTTTGACTCTAAATGACTGTTGGATGTGAATTATGACAATTTCAACTAAAATAAGTGTGTTCAAAGTCATTTCTGTGACTGAAACGGGTCAAAATTGAAGCTTTTAAATAAGCAAAACTCTGTAAAAATGGCCATTTTGGTCACTGTGAGGGTTTAAAAAGTGGTTATTCAACATGAGGCACGATCCAATTGACATTTTGAATCATTTTTGGTACAGTCCAAAAAATCAATTTTCGGATGAAAAACGATGACTCCGGACATGTCGAACGTTCCCAAAATGGTCTATAATGATGAAATTTTAACATTTAATCTTTTGACTCTAAATGACTGTTGGATGTGAATTATGACTTTTTCAACTAAAATAAGTGTGTTTTAAGTCATTTCTGTGACTGAAACGGGTCAAAATTGAAGCTTTTGAGTAAGCAAAACTCTGTAAAAATGGCCATTTTGGTCACTCTGAGGGTTTAAAAAGTGGTTATTCAACATGAGGCACAATCCAATTGACATTTTGAATCATTTTTGATACAGTCCAAAAAAATCAATTTTCGGCTGAAAAACGATGACTCCGGACATGTCGAACGTTCCCAAAATGGTCTATAATGATGAAATTTTAACATTTAATCTTTTGACTCTAAATGACTGTTGGATGTGAATTATGACAATTTCAACTAAAATAAGTGTGTTCAAAGTCATTTCTGTGACTGAAACGGGTCAAAGTTGAAGCTTTTAAATAAGCAAAACTCTGTAAAAATGGCCATTTTGGTCACTGTGAAGGTTTAAAAAGTGGTTATTCAACATGAGGCACGATCCATTTGACATTTTGAATCATTTTTGGTACAGTCCAAAAAATCAATTTTCGGATGAAAAACGATGACTCCGGACATGTCAAACGTTCCCAAAATGGTCTATAATGATGAGATTTTAACATTTAATCTTTTGACTCTAAATGACTGTGGGATGTGAATTATGACTTTTTCAACTAAAATAAGTGTGTTTAAAGTCATTTCTGTGCATGAAACGGGTCAAAATTGAAGCTTTTGAGTAAGCAAAACTCTGTAAAAATGGCAATTTTGGTCACAGTGAGGGGTTAAAAAGTGGTTATTCAACATGAGGCACGATCCAATTGACATTTTGAATCATTTTTGGTACAGTCCAAAAAATCAATTTTCGGATGAAAAACGATGACTCCGGACATGTCGAACGCTCCCAAAATGGTCTATAATGATGAAATTTTAACATTTAATCTTTTGACTCTAAATGACTGTTGGATGTGAATTATGACTTTTTCAACTAAAATAAGTGTATTTAAAGTCATTTCTGTGCCTGAAACGGGTCAAAATTGAAGCTTTTGAGTAAGCAAAACTCTGTAAAAATGGCAATTTTGGTCACTGTGAGGGTTTAAAAAGTGGTTATTCAACATGAGGCACGATCCAATTGACATTTTGAATCATTTTTGGTACATCCAAAAAACCAATTTTCGGATGAAAAACGATGACTCCGGACATGTCGAATGTTCCCAAAATGGTCTATAATGATGAAATTTTAACATTTAATCTTTTGACTCTAAATGACTGTTGGATGTGAATTATGACAATTTCAACTAAAATAAGTGTGTTCAAAGTCATTTCTGTGACTGAAACGGGTCAAAATTGAAGCTTTTAAATGAGCAAAACTCTGTAAAAATGGCCATTTTGGTCACTGTGAGGGTTTAAAAAGTGGTTATTCAACATGAGGCACGATCCAATTGACATTTTGAATCATTTTTGGTACAGTCCAAAAAATCAATTTTCGGATGAAAAACGATGACTCCGGACATGTCAAACGTTCCCAAAATGGTCTATAATGATGAAATTTTAACATTTAATCTTTTGACTCTAAATGACTGTTGGATGTGAATTATGACTTTTTCAACTAAAATAAGTGTGTTTAAAGTCATTTCTGTGCCTGAAACGGGTCAAAATTGAAGCTTTTGAGTAAGCAAATCTCTGTAAAAATGGCAATTTTGGTCACAGTGAGGGGTTAAAAAGTGGTTATTCAACATGAGGCACGATCCAATTGACATTTTGAATCATTTTTGGTACAGTCCAAAAAATCAATTTTCGGATGAAAAACGATGACTCCGGACATGTCGAACATTCCCAAAATGGTCTATAATGATGAAATTTTAACATATAATCTTTTGACTCTAAATGACTGTTGGATGTGAATTATGACTTTTTCAACTAAAATAAGTGTGTTTAAAGTCATTTCTGTGCCTGAAACGGGTCAAAATTGAAGCTTTTGAGTAAGCAAAACTCTGTAAAAATGGCAATTTTGGTCACTGTGAGGGTTTAAAAAGTGGTTATTCAACATGAGGCACGATCCAATTGACATTTTGAATCATTTTTGGTACAGTCCAAAAAATCAGTTTTCGGATGAAAAACGATGACTCCCGACATGTTGAACGTTCCCAATATGGTCTATAATGATGAAATGTTAACATTTAACCTTTTGACTCTAAATGACTGTTGGATGTGAATTATGACAATTTCAACTAAAATAAGTGTGTTCAAAGTCATTTCTGTGACTGAAACGGGTCAAAGTTGAAGCTTTTAAATAAGCAAAACTCTGTAAAAATGGCCATTTTGGTCACTGTGAAGGTTTAAAAAGTGGTTATTCAACATGAGGCACGATCCATTTGACATTTTGAATCATTTTTGGTACAGTCCAAAAAATCAATTTTCGGATGAAAAACGATGACTCCGGACATGTCAAACGTTCCCAAAATGGTCTATAATGATGAGATTTTAACATTTAATCTTTTGACTCTAAATGACTGTGGGATGTGAATTATGACTTTTTCAACTAAAATAAGTGTGTTTAAAGTCATTTCTGTGCATGAAACGGGTCAAAATTGAAGCTTTTGAGTAAGCAAAACTCTGTAAAAATGGCAATTTTGGTCACAGTGAGGGGTTAAAAAGTGGTTATTCAACATGAGGCACGATCCAATTGACATTTTGAATCATTTTTGGTACAGTCCAAAAAATCAATTTTCGGATGAAAAACGATGACTCCGGACATGTCGAACGCTCCCAAAATGGTCTATAATGATGAAATTTTAACATTTAATCTTTTGACTCTAAATGACTGTTGGATGTGAATTATGACTTTTTCAACTAAAATAAGTGTATTTAAAGTCATTTCTGTGCCTGAAACGGGTCAAAATTGAAGCTTTTGAGTAAGCAAAACTCTGTAAAAATGGCAATTTTGGTCACTGTGAGGGTTTAAAAAGTGGTTATTCAACATGAGGCACGATCCAATTGACATTTTGAATCATTTTTGGTACATCCAAAAAACCAATTTTCGGATGAAAAACGATGACTCCGGACATGTCGAATGTTCCCAAAATGGTCTATAATGATGAAATTTTAACATTTAATCTTTTGACTCTAAATGACTGTTGGATGTGAATTATGACAATTTCAACTAAAATAAGTGTGTTCAAAGTCATTTCTGTGACTGAAACGGGTCAAAATTGAAGCTTTTAAATGAGCAAAACTCTGTAAAAATGGCCATTTTGGTCACTGTGAGGGTTTAAAAAGTGGTTATTCAACATGAGGCACGATCCAATTGACATTTTGAATCATTTTTGGTACAGTCCAAAAAATCAATTTTCGGATGAAAAACGATGACTCCGGACATGTCAAACGTTCCCAAAATGGTCTATAATGATGAAATTTTAACATTTAATCTTTTGACTCTAAATGACTGTTGGATGTGAATTATGACTTTTTCAACTAAAATAAGTGTGTTTAAAGTCATTTCTGTGCCTGAAACGGGTCAAAATTGAAGCTTTTGAGTAAGCAAATCTCTGTAAAAATGGCAATTTTGGTCACAGTGAGGGGTTAAAAAGTGGTTATTCAACATGAGGCACGATCCAATTGACATTTTGAATCATTTTTGGTACAGTCCAAAAAATCAATTTTCGGATGAAAAACGATGACTCCGGACATGTCGAACATTCCCAAAATGGTCTATAATGATGAAATTTTAACATATAATCTTTTGACTCTAAATGACTGTTGGATGTGAATTATGACTTTTTCAACTAAAATAAGTGTGTTTAAAGTCATTTCTGTGCCTGAAACGGGTCAAAATTGAAGCTTTTGAGTAAGCAAAACTCTGTAAAAATGGCAATTTTGGTCACTGTGAGGGTTTAAAAAGTGGTTATTCAACATGAGGCACGATCCAATTGACATTTTGAATCATTTTTGGTACAGTCCAAAAAATCAGTTTTCGGATGAAAAACGATGACTCCCGACATGTTGAACGTTCCCAATATGGTCTATAATGATGAAATGTTAACATTTAACCTTTTGACTCTAAATGACTGTTGGATGTGAATTATGACTTTTTCAACTAAAATAAATGTGTTTAAATTCATTTCTGTGCCCGAAACTGGTCAAAATTGAAGCTTTTGAGTAAGCAAAACTCTGTAAAAATGGCAATTTTGGTCACAGTGAGGGGTTAAAATGTGGTTATTCAACATGAGGCACGATCCAATTGACATTTTGAATCATTTTTGGTACAGTCCAAAAAATCAATTTTCGGATGAAAAACGATGACTCCGGACATGTCGAACGTTCCCAAGATGGTCTATAATGATGAAATTTTAACATTTAATCTTTTGACTCTAAATGACTGTTGGATGTGAATTATGACTTTTTCAACTAAAATAAGTGTGTTTAAAGTCATTTCTGTGACTGAAAGGGGTCAAAATTGAAGCTTTTGAGTAAGCAAAACTCTGTAAAAATGGCCATTTTGGTCACTCTGAGGGTTTAAAAAGTGGTTATTCAACATGAGGCACAATCCAATTGACATTTTGAATCATTTTTGATACAGTCCAAAAAAATCAATTTTCGGATGAAAAACGATGACTCCGGACATGTCGAACGTTCCCAAAATGGTCTATAATGATGAAATTTTAACATTTAATCTTTTGACTCTAAATGACTGTTGGATGTGAATTATGACAATTTCAACTAAAATAAGTGTGTTCAAAGTCATTTCTGTGACTGAAACGGGTCAAAATTGAAGCTTTTAAATAAGCAAAACTCTGTAAAAATGGCCATTTTGGTCACTGTGAGGGTTTAAAAAGTGGTTATTCAACATGAGGCACGATCCAATTGACATTTTGAATCATTTTTGGTACAGTCCAAAAAATCAATTTTCGGATGAAAAACGATGACTCCGGACATGTCGAACGTTCCCAAAATGGTCTATAATGATGAAATTTTAACATTTAATCTTTTGACTCTAAATGACTGTTGGATGTGAATTATGACTTTTTCAACTAAAATAAGTGTGTTTTAAGTCATTTCTGTGACTGAAACGGGTCAAAATTGAAGCTTTTGAGTAAGCAAAACTCTGTAAAAATGGCCATTTTGGTCACTCTGAGGGTTTAAAAAGTGGTTATTCAACATGAGGCACAATCCAATTGACATTTTGAATCATTTTTGATACAGTCCAAAAAAATCAATTTTCGGCTGAAAAACGATGACTCCGGACATGTCGAACGTTCCCAAAATGGTCTATAATGATGAAATTTTAACATTTAATCTTTTGACTCTAAATGACTGTTGGATGTGAATTATGACAATTTCAACTAAAATAAGTGTGTTCAAAGTCATTTCTGTGACTGAAACGGGTCAAAGTTGAAGCTTTTAAATAAGCAAAACTCTGTAAAAATGGCCATTTTGGTCACTGTGAAGGTTTAAAAAGTGGTTATTCAACATGAGGCACGATCCATTTGACATTTTGAATCATTTTTGGTACAGTCCAAAAAATCAATTTTCGGATGAAAAACGATGACTCCGGACATGTCAAACGTTCCCAAAATGGTCTATAATGATGAGATTTTAACATTTAATCTTTTGACTCTAAATGACTGTGGGATGTGAATTATGACTTTTTCAACTAAAATAAGTGTGTTTAAAGTCATTTCTGTGCATGAAACGGGTCAAAATTGAAGCTTTTGAGTAAGCAAAACTCTGTAAAAATGGCAATTTTGGTCACAGTGAGGGGTTAAAAAGTGGTTATTCAACATGAGGCACGATCCAATTGACATTTTGAATCATTTTTGGTACAGTCCAAAAAATCAATTTTCGGATGAAAAACGATGACTCCGGACATGTCGAACGCTCCCAAAATGGTCTATAATGATGAAATTTTAACATTTAATCTTTTGACTCTAAATGACTGTTGGATGTGAATTATGACTTTTTCAACTAAAATAAGTGTATTTAAAGTCATTTCTGTGCCTGAAACGGGTCAAAATTGAAGCTTTTGAGTAAGCAAAACTCTGTAAAAATGGCAATTTTGGTCACTGTGAGGGTTTAAAAAGTGGTTATTCAACATGAGGCACGATCCAATTGACATTTTGAATCATTTTTGGTACAGTCCAAAAAATCAGTTTTCGGATGAAAAACGATGACTCCCGACATGTCGAGCGTTCCCAAAATGGTCTATAATGATGAAATGTTAACATTTAATCTTTTGACTCTAAATGACTGTTGGATGTGAATTATGACTTTTTCAACTAAAATAAGTGTGTTTAAAGTCATTTCTGTGCCCGAAACTGGTCAAAATTGAAGCTTTTGAGTAAGCAAAACTCTGTAAAAATGGCAATTTTGGTCACTGTGAGGGTTTAAAAAGTGGTTATTCAACATGAGCCACGATCCAATTGACATTTTGAATCATTTTTGGTACAGTCCAAAAAATCAATTTTCGGATGAAAAACGATGACTCCGGACATGTCGAACGTTCCCAAAATGGTCTATAATGATGAAATTTTCACATTTAATCTTTTGACTCTAAATGACTGTTGGATGTGAATTATGACAATTTCAACTAAAATAAGTGTGTTTAAAGTCATTTCTGTGCCTGAAACGGGTCAAAATTGAAGCTTTTGAGTAAGCAAAACTCTGTAAAAATGGCAATTTTGGTCACTGTGAGGGTTTAAAAAGTGGTTATTCAACATGAGGCACGATCCAATTGACATTTTGAATCATTTTTGGTACAGTCCAAAAAATCAATTTTCGGATGAAAAACGATGACTCCCGACATGTCGAACGTTCCCAAAATGGTCTATAATGATGAAATGTTAACATTTAATCTTTTGACTCTAAATGACTGTTGGATGTGAATTATGACTTTTTCAACTAAAATAAATGTTTTTAAATTCATTTCTGTGCCCGAAACTGGTCAAAATTGAAGCTTTTGAGTAAGCAAAACTCTGTAAAAATGGCAATTTTGGTCACAGTGAGGGGTTAAAAAGTGGTTATTCAACATGAGGCACGATCCAATTGACATTTTGAATCATTTTTGGTACAGTCCAAAAAATCAATTTTTGGATGAAAAACGATGACTCCGGACATGTCGAACGTTCCCAAGATGGTCTATAATGATGAAATTTTAACATTTAATCTTTTGACTCTAAATGACTGTTGGATGTGAATTATGACTTTTTCAACTAAAATAAGTGTGTTTAAAGTCATTTCTGTGACTGAAAGGGGTCTAAATTGAAGCTTTTGAGTAAGCAAAACTCTGTAAAAATGGCAATTTTGGTCACTGTGAGGGTTTAAAAAGTGGTTATTCAACATGAGGCACGATCCAATTGACATTTTGAATCATTTTTGGTACAGTCCAAAAAATCAGTTTTCGGATGAAAAACAATGACTCCGGACATGTCGAACGTTCCCAAAATGGTCTATAATGATGAAATTTTAACATTTAATCTTTTGACTCTAAATGATTTTTTATATGTGAATTATGACTTTTTCAACTAAAATAAGTGTGTTTAAAGTCATTTCTGTGCCTGAAACAGGTCAAAATTGAAGCTTTTGAGTAAGCAAAACTCTGTAAAAATGTCAATTTTGGTCACTGTGAGGGTTTAAAAAGTGGTTATTCAACATGAGGCACGATCCAATTGACATTTTGAATCATTTTTGGTACAGTCCAAAAAATCAATTTTCGGATGAAAAACGATGACTCCGGACATGTTGAACGTTCCCAAAATGGTCTATAATGATGAAATTTTAACATTTAATCTTTTGACTCTAAATGACTGTTGGATGTGAATTATGACTTTTTCAACTAAAATAAGTGTGTTTAAAGTCATTTCTGTGCCTGAAACGGGTCAAAATTGAAGCTTTTGAGTAAGCAAAACTCTGTAAAAATGGCAATTTTGGTCAATGTGAGGATTTAAAAAGTGGTTATTCAACATGAGGCACGATCCAATTGACATTTTGAATCATTTTTGGTACAGTCCAAAAAATCAATTTTCGGATGAAAAACGATGACTCCGGACATGTCGAACGTTCCCAAAATGGTCTATAATGATGAAATTTTAACATTTAATCTTTTGACTCTAAATGACTGTTGGATGTGAATTATGACTTTTTCAACTAAAATAAGTGTGTTTAAAGTCATTTCTGTGCCTGAAACGGGTCAAAATTGAAGCTTTTGAGTAAGCAAAACTCTGTAAAAATGGCAATTTTGGTCACCGTGAGGGTTTAAAAAGTGGTTATTCAACATGAGGCACGATCCAATTGACATTTTGAATCATTTTTGGTACAGTCCAAAAAATCAGTTTTCGGATGAAAAACGATGACTCCCGACATGTCGAACGTTCCCAAAATGGTCTATAATGATGAAATGTTAACATTTAATCTTTTGACTCTAAATGACTGTTGGATGTGAATTATGAATTTTTCAACTAAAATAAGTGTGTTTAAAGTCATTTCTGTGCCCGAAACTGGTCAAAATTGAAGCTTTTGAGTAAGCAAAACTCTGTAAAAATGGCAATTTTGGTCACTGTGAGGGTTTAAAAAGTGGTTATTCAACATGAGGCACGATCCAATTGACATTTTGAATCATTTTTGTTACAGTCCAAAAAATCAATTTTCGGATGAAAAACGATGACTCCGGACATGTCAAACGTTCCCAAAATGGTCTATAATGATGAAATTTTAACATTTAATCATTTGACTCTAAATGACTGTTGGATGTGAATTATGACTTTTTCAACTAAAATAAGTGTGTTTAAAGTTATTTCTGTGCCTGAAACAGGTCAAAATTAAAGCTTTTGAGTAAGCAAAACTCTGTAAAAATGGCAATTTTGGTCACTGTGAGGGTTTAAAAAGTGGTTATTCAACATGAGCCACGATCCAATTGACATTTTGAATCATTTTTGGTACAGTCCAAAAAATCAATTTTCGGATGAAAAACGATGACTCCGGACATGTCGAACCTTCTCAAAATGGTCTATAATGATGAAATTTTAACATTTAATCTTTTGACTCTAAATGACTGTTGGATGTGAATTATGACAATTTCAACTAAAATAAGTGTGTTCAAAGTCATTTCTGTGACTGAAACGGGTCAAAATTGAAGCTTTTAAATAAGCAAAACTCTGTAAAAATGGCCATTTTGGTCACTGTGAGGGTTTAAAAAGTGGTTATTCAACATGAGGCACAATCCAATTGACATTTTGAATCATTTTTGGTACAGTCCAAAAAATCAGTTTTCGGATGAAAAACGATGACTCCCGACATGTTGAACGTTCCCAATATGGTCTATAATGATGAAATGTTAACATTTAACCTTTTGACTCTAAATGACTGTTGGATGTGAATTATGACTTTTTCAACTAAAATAAATGTGTTTAAATTCATTTCTGTGCCCGAAACTGGTCAAAATTGAAGCTTTTGAGTAAGCAAAACTCTGTAAAAATGGCAATTTTGGTCACAGTGAGGGGTTAAAAAGTGGTTATTCAACATGAGGCACGATCCAATTGACATTTTGAATCATTTTTGGTACAGTCCAAAAAAATCAATTTTCGGATGAAAAACGATGACTCCGGACATGTCGAACATTCCCAAGATGGTCTATAATGATGAAATTTTAACATTTAATCTTTTGACTCTAAATGACTGTTGGATGTGAATTATGACTTTTTCAACTAAAATAAGTGTGTTTAAAGTCATTTCTGTGACTGAAAGGGGTCAAAATTGAAGCTTTTGAGTAAGCAAAACTCTGTAAAAATGGCCATTTTGGTCACTCTGAGGGTTTAAAAAGTGGTTATTCAACATGAGGCACAATCCAATTGACATTTTGAATCATTTTTGATACAGTCCAAAAAAATCAATTTTCGGATGAAAAACGATGACTCCGGACATGTCGAACGTTCCCAAAATGGTCTATAATGATGAAATTTTAACATTTAATCTTTTGACTCTAAATGACTGTTGGATGTGAATTATGACAATTTCAACTAAAATAAGTGTGTTCAAAGTCATTTCTGTGACTGAAACGGGTCAAAATTGAAGCTTTTAAATAAGCAAAACTCTGTAAAAATGGCCATTTTGGTCACTGTGAGGGTTTAAAAAGTGGTTATTCAACATGAGGCACGATCCAATTGACATTTTGAATCATTTTTGGTACAGTCCAAAAAATCAATTTTCGGATGAAAAACGATGACTCCGGACATGTCGAACGTTCCCAAAATGGTCTATAATGATGAAATTTTAACATTTAATCTTTTGACTCTAAATGACTGTTGGATGTGAATTATGACAATTTCAACTAAAATAAGTGTGTTCAAAGTCATTTCTGTGACTGAAACGGGTCAAAATTGAAGCTTTTAAATAAGCAAAACTCTGTAAAAATGGCCATTTTGGTCACTGTGAGGGTTTAAAAAGTGGTTATTCAACATGAGGCACGATCCAATTGACATTTTGAATCATTTTTGGTACAGTCCAAAAAATCAATTTTCGGATGAAAAACGATGACTCCGGACATGTCGAACGTTCCCAAAATGGTCTATAATGATGAAATTTTAACATTTAATCTTTTGACTCTAAATGACTGTTGGATGTGAATTATGACTTTTTCAACTAAAATAAGTGTGTTTTAAGTCATTTCTGTGACTGAAACGGGTCAAAATTGAAGCTTTTGAGTAAGCAAAACTCTGTAAAAATGGCCATTTTGGTCACTCTGAGGGTTTAAAAAGTGGTTATTCAACATGAGGCACAATCCAATTGACATTTTGAATCATTTTTGATACAGTCCAAAAAAATCAATTTTCGGCTGAAAAACGATGACTCCGGACATGTCGAACGTTCCCAAAATGGTCTATAATGATGAAATTTTAACATTTAATCTTTTGACTCTAAATGACTGTTGGATGTGAATTATGACAATTTCAACTAAAATAAGTGTGTTCAAAGTCATTTCTGTGACTGAAACGGGTCAAAGTTGAAGCTTTTAAATAAGCAAAACTCTGTAAAAATGGCCATTTTGGTCACTGTGAAGGTTTAAAAAGTGGTTATTCAACATGAGGCACGATCCATTTGACATTTTGAATCATTTTTGGTACAGTCCAAAAAATCAATTTTCGGATGAAAAACGATGACTCCGGACATGTCAAACGTTCCCAAAATGGTCTATAATGATGAGATTTTAACATTTAATCTTTTGACTCTAAATGACTGTGGGATGTGAATTATGACTTTTTCAACTAAAATAAGTGTGTTTAAAGTCATTTCTGTGCATGAAACGGGTCAAAATTGAAGCTTTTGAGTAAGCAAAACTCTGTAAAAATGGCAATTTTGGTCACAGTGAGGGGTTAAAAAGTGGTTATTCAACATGAGGCACGATCCAATTGACATTTTGAATCATTTTTGGTACAGTCCAAAAAATCAATTTTCGGATGAAAAACGATGACTCCGGACATGTCGAACGCTCCCAAAATGGTCTATAATGATGAAATTTTAACATTTAATCTTTTGACTCTAAATGACTGTTGGATGTGAATTATGACTTTTTCAACTAAAATAAGTGTATTTAAAGTCATTTCTGTGCCTGAAACGGGTCAAAATTGAAGCTTTTGAGTAAGCAAAACTCTGTAAAAATGGCAATTTTGGTCACTGTGAGGGTTTAAAAAGTGGTTATTCAACATGAGGCACGATCCAATTGACATTTTGAATCATTTTTGGTACAGTCCAAAAAATCAGTTTTCGGATGAAAAACGATGACTCCCGACATGTCGAACGTTCCCAAAATGGTCTATAATGATGAAATGTTAACATTTAATCTTTTGACTCTAAATGACTGTTGGATGTGAATTATGACTTTTTCAACTAAAATAAGTGTGTTTAAAGTCATTTCTGTGCCCGAAACTGGTCAAAATTGAAGCTTTTGAGTAAGCAAAACTCTGTAAAAATGGCAATTTTGGTCACTGTGAGGGTTTAAAAAGTGGTTATTCAACATGAGGCACGATCCAATTGACATTTTGAATCATTTTTGGTACAGTCCAAAAAATCAGTTTTCGGATGAAAAACGATGACTCCCGACATGTCGAACGTTCCCAAAATGGTCTATAATGATGAAATTTTCACATTTAATCTTTTGACTCTAAATGACTGTTGGATGTGAATTATGACAATTTCAACTAAAATAAGTGTGTTTAAAGTCATTTCTGTGCCTGAAACGGGTCAAAATTGAAGCTTTTGAGTAAGCAAAACTCTGTAAAAATGGCAATTTTGGTCACTGTGAGGGTTTAAAAAGTGGTTATTCAACATGAGGCACGATCCAATTGACATTTTGAATCATTTTTGGTACAGTCCAAAAAATCTATTTTCGGATGAAAAAACGATGACTCCGGACATGTTGAACGTTCCCAAAATGGTCTATAATGATGAAATTTTAACATTTAATCTTTTGACTCTAAATGACTGTTGGATGTGAATTATGACTTTTTCAACTAAAATAAGTGTGTTTAAAGTCATTTCTGTGCCTGAAACGGGTCAAAATTGAAGCTTTTGAGTAAGCAAAACTCTGTAAAAATGGCAATTTTGGTCAATGTGAGGATTTAAAAAGTGGTTATTCAACATGAGGCACGATCCAATTGACATTTTGAATCATTTTTGGTACAGTCCAAAAAATCAATTTTCGGATGAAAAACGATGACTCCCGACATGTCGAACGTTCCCAAAATGGTCTATAATGATGAAATTTTAACATTTAATCTTTTGACTCTAAATGACTGTTGGATGTGAATTATGACTTTTTCAACTAAAATAAGTGTGTTTAAAGTCATTTCTGTGCCTGAAACGGGTCAAAATTGAAGCTTTTGAGTAAGCAAAACTCTGTAAAAATGGCAATTTTGGTCACCGTGAGGGTTTAAAAAGTGGTTATTCAACATGAGGCACGATCCAATTGACATTTTGAATCATTTTTGGTACAGTCCAAAAAATCAGTTTTCGGATGAAAAACGATGACTCCCGACATGTCGAACGTTCCCAAAATGGTCTATAATGATGAAATGTTAACATTTAATCTTTTGACTCTAAATGACTGTTGGATGTGAATTATGAATTTTTCAACTAAAATAAGTGTGTTTAAAGTCATTTCTGTGCCCGAAACTGGTCAAAATTGAAGCTTTTGAGTAAGCAAAACTCTGTAAAAATGGCAATTTTGGTCACTGTGAGGGTTTAAAAAGTGGTTATTCAACATGAGGCACGATCCAATTGACATTTTGAATCATTTTTGTTACAGTCCAAAAAATCAATTTTCGGATGAAAAACGATGACTCCGGACATGTCAAACGTTCCCAAAATGGTCTATAATGATGAAATTTTAACATTTAATCATTTGACTCTAAATGACTGTTGGATGTGAATTATGACTTTTTCAACTAAAATAAGTGTGTTTAAAGTTATTTCTGTGCCTGAAACAGGTCAAAATTAAAGCTTTTGAGTAAGCAAAACTCTGTAAAAATGGCAATTTTGGTCACTGTGAGGGTTTAAAAAGTGGTTATTCAACATGAGCCACGATCCAATTGACATTTTGAATCATTTTTGGTACAGTCCAAAAAATCAATTTTCGGATGAAAAACGATGACTCCGGACATGTCGAACGTTCTCAAAATGGTCTATAATGATGAAATTTTAACATTTAATCTTTTGACTCTAAATGACTGTTGGATGTGAATTATGACAATTTCAACTAAAATAAGTGTGTTCAAAGTCATTTCTGTGACTGAAACGGGTCAAAATTGAAGCTTTTAAATAAGCAAAACTCTGTAAAAATGGCCATTTTGGTCACTGTGAGGGTTTAAAAAGTGGTTATTCAACATGAGGCACAATCCAATTGACATTTTGAATCATTTTTGGTACAGTCCAAAAAATCAGTTTTCGGATGAAAAACGATGACTCCCGACATGTCGAACGTTTTAAAATGGTCTATAATAATGAAATGTTAACATTTAATCTTTTGACTCTAAATGACTGTTGGATGTGAATTATCACTTTTTCAACTAAAATAAGTGTGTTTAAAGTCATTTCTGTGCCTGAAACGGGTCAAAATTGAAGCTTTTGAGTAAGCAAAAGTCTGTAAAAATGGCAATTTTGGTCACAGTGAGGGGTTAAAAAGTGGTTATTCAACATGAGGCACGATCCAATTGACATTTTGAATCATTTTTGGTACAGTCCAAAAAATCAATTTTCGGATGAAAAACGATGACTCCGGACATGTCGAATGTTCCCAAAATGGTCTATAATGATGAAATTTTAACATTTAATCTTTTGACTCTAAATGACTGTTGGATGTGAATTATGACAATTTCAACTAAAATAAGTGTGTTCAAAGTCATTTCTGTGACTGAAACGGGTCAAAATTGAAGCTTTTAAATAAGCAAAACTCTGTAAAAATGGCCATTTTGGTCACTGTGAGGGTTTAAAAAGTGGTTATTCAACATGAGGCACGATCCAATTGACATTTTGAATCATTTTTGGTACAGTCCAAAAAATCAATTTTCGGATGAAAAACGATGACTCCGGACATGTCGAACGTTCCCAAAATGGTCTATAATGATGAAATTTTAACATTTAATCTTTTGACTCTAAATGACTGTTGGATGTGAATTATGACTTTTTCAACTAAAATAAGTGTGTTTTAAGTCATTTCTGTGACTGAAACGGGTCAAAATTGAAGCTTTTGAGTAAGCAAAACTCTGTAAAAATGGCCATTTTGGTCACTCTGAGGGTTTAAAAAGTGGTTATTCAACATGAGGCACAATCCAATTGACATTTTGAATCATTTTTGATACAGTCCAAAAAAATCAATTTTCGGATGAAAAACGATGACTCCGGACATGTCGAACGTTCCCAAAATGGTCTATAATGATGAAATTTTAACATTTAATCTTTTGACTCTAAATGACTGTTGGATGTGAATTATGACAATTTCAACTAAAATAAGTGTGTTCAAAGTCATTTCTGTGACTGACACGGGTCAAAATTGAAGCTTTTAAATAAGCAAAACTCTGTAAAAATGGCCATTTTGGTCACTGTGAAGGTTTAAAAAGTGGTTATTCAACATGAGGCACGATCCAATTGACATTTTGAATCATTTTTGGTACAGTCCAAAAAATCAATTTTCGGATGAAAAACGATGACTCCGGACATGTCAAACGTTCCCAAAATGGTCTATAATGATGAGATTTTAACATTTAATCTTTTGACTCTAAATGACTGTTGGATGTGAATTATGACTTTTTCAACTAAAATAAGTGTGTTTAAAGTCATTTCTGTGCATGAAACGGGTCAAAATTGAAGCTTTTGAGTAAGCAAAACTCTGTAAAAATGGCAATTTTGTTCACAGTGAGGGGTTAAAAAGTGGTTATTCAACATGAGGCACGATCCAATTGACATTTTGAATCATTTTTGGTACAGTCCAAAAAATCAATTTTCGGATGAAAAACGATGACTCCGGACATGTCGAACGCTCCCAAAATGGTCTATAATGATGAAATTTTAACATTTAATCTTTTGACTCTAAATGACTGTTGGATGTGAATTATGACTTTTTCAACTAAAATAAGTGTGTTTAAAGTCATTTCTGTGCCTGAAACGGGTCAAAATTGAAGCTTTTGAGTAAGCAAAACTCTGTAAAAATGGCAATTTTGGTCACTGTGAGGGTTTAAAAAGTGGTTATTCAACATGAGGCACGATCCAATTGACATTTTGAATCATTTTTGGTACAGTCCAAAAAATCAATTTTCGGATGAAAAACGATGACTCCGGACATGTCGAACGTTCCCAAAATGGTCTATAATGATGAAATTTTAACATTTAATCTTTTGACTCTAAATGACTGTTGGATGTGAATTATGACTTTTTCAACTAAAATAAGTGTGTTTAAAGTCATTTCTGTGCCTGAAACGGGTCAAAATTGAAGCTTTTGAGTAAGCAAAACTCTGTAAAAATGGCAATTTTGGTCACTGTGAGGGTTTAAAAAGTGGTTATTCAACATAAGGCACGATCCAATTGACATTTTGAATCATTTTTGGTACAGTCCAAAAAATCAGTTTTCGGATGAAAAACAATGACTCCGGACATGTCGAACGTTCCCAAAATGGTCTATAATGATGAAATTTTAACATTTAATCTTTTGACTCTAAATGATTTTTTATATGGCTGAGATACCCGCCACCCCCTCTCAACACAATCCCCAAAAGGAGGGAAACCGGAAACAGTTCTTAAAGTTTTTTTGGATGTGGGAGGGAGTGACCCTCCCGGCCGTATTTATTAAAACAAAAAATTAAAACATTAAACGTTTCATGTTATGTACAATTTCATTATCACATTGCGATGTTTGGCTAACCTTAACATATTCTCTAATACAGAGGTTCTCCTAGCCGAACTAGCATCCTACAAAAACATTCTCTAGAAACACTGAAATTGTACATCCTAACGTTTAAGGGCCAACGGCAAGGTCATAACCGGTGTCAAGATCCCTAACCAGACTTACCCCTCCCACTTGGGAGGGGCGACAGCACAGAGGCTTACCTCAAGTGCAACTACTAACAATTTCCCTTGGCTTGACGGGGGCACTTAAGACTCAACGCCATTTAAAGGTCGTTCGAAGACTTGTGTGTGGTATCTAGAAGGTATCGTGGACCTCCCCCCACCCCACACAACTTACCGCATCTGCCGTCGCAGATGACACTGGCCCCGGGAAATTCCCCAGGAGGGGGCTGTAACCCCTCCTACAAAGGAAGGGGCCTTGACCGCCTTTCCTTTACTTCCGGCGACCCGCCCTTAGACGGGACCGCCTCCCCATTGAGGGGCCAATGGCCACCTCTCCCGAGCGCTCCCATCCGTGTTGGGTGACGCCCACTCATAGGGATCTACCAATTAGTGCTCACCGATCATGACCTTACCGCCTACCAAACTAAATACGACAATTCTTACTCAAACCTATGAAAACATTGGTCGCTACGACCGAAAGAACATGCTTAAAATGCAACAACACATATAATCATTTTTAATCGTAACAGCTTACACGATATTCACCATACTTTATTATGATCAACAACAAACTGATACTTTCACAGCCTGTAAACGAAACGGAAAAACATATTTATAAAATTCGCTTTATTGCACAACAACTTGCTGTCTTCAGGGGCTGGTGGGTGGGTCAAAATTGGCTCTTCGTTCTGTCCCGAGCTCACGGGTAGCGAGGAGGTGCAGCTTCGGAGCACAAGAACAAGAGGACGTCTTCTGGTCTTGCGTCTCTTTTTTATCCGTCTTCAGGGCGGGCGAGAACCCGCCCCTGCCTGCCCCTGGGGCGGGGCTGGCTACGTCGGTGTCTAGGCCAGCCCACTCTAGGGCGGGAAAAAAGCGCGCCCCGGCTACGCCGCTTCGGGCATACCAGCCGAGACGCGCCTCCCGCCCAAAAATGGCTTCCCGGGGGGATCGAGGCACTCCGCCATACGTTCGGGGGGACCGAGTGGTCGCCCCTTTCCATATGGCTGAGATACCCGCCACCCCCTCTCAACACAATCCCCAAAAGGAGGGAAACCGGAAACAGTTCTTAAAGTTTTTTTGGATGTGGGAGGGAGTGACCCTCCCGGCCGTATTTATTAAAACAAAAAATTAAAACATTAAACGTTTCATGTTATGTACAATTTCATTATCACATTGCGATGTTTGGCTAACCTTAACATATTCTCTAATACAGAGGTTCTCCTAGCCGAACTAGCATCCTACAAAAACATTCTCTAGAAACACTGAAATTGTACATCCTAACGTTTAAGGGCCAACGGCAAGGTCATAACCGGTGTCAAGATCCCTAACCAGACTTACCCCTCCCACTTGGGAGGGGCGACAGCACAGAGGCTTACCTCAAGTGCAACTACTAACAATTTCCCTTGGCTTGACGGGGGCACTTAAGACTCGACGCCATTTAAAGGTCGTTCGAAGACTTGTGTGTGGTATCTAGAAGGTATCGTGGACCTCCCCCCACCCCACACAACTTACCGCATCTGCCGTCGCAGATGACACTGGCCCCGGGAAATTCCCCAGGAGGGGGCTGTAACCCCTCCTACAAAGGAAGGGGCCTTGACCGCCTTTCCTTTACTTCCGGCGACCCGCCCTTAGACGGGACCGCCTCCCCATTGAGGGGCCAATGGCCACCTCTCCCGAGCGCTCCCATCCGTGTTGGGTGACGCCCACTCATAGGGATCTACCAATTAGTGCTCACCGATCATGACCTTACCGCCACAGGTCCGGATAGTTGACCGGCTATCCGGACCCCCCACAAAACTCCTACCTAAAGGTCATGTTTTAACGATTTTAACCAAGCTAAGAAGTCTCCTATGAGTAACTCATTCCCCACCCTCGACAAATGCACACCATCCCCCAGATACATACTGACATCATTAATACAACTATGCGAGATCGAATGCAATGTCTTGGAACGGAACAACCTACTCACTTTGTTATTCAATTTTCTAACAGAATGATTCAAAGCAGGGATCGAGATAGCCCCCCGCCACACTTTTCGTGGGATCATATGAGACCACGCAATTATGCACCCCGGAACTCTCCTCGCTAACCAACTTACCGTGGAAAGCATAGCCTCCAGGAGAAGTCGTCTACCGGTGGTGACCAAATCATTGCCCCCCAAATGCACTATGACTATGGACGGCGGTGACCTCATCCGCTCTAACAAACCCTCAAAAAATTCCTGAAACTGGTCAATACAGAGACCGCCCCTTCCGTAGAAGGACACTCTGTACCCGTATTCCCCAGGTACGTGAATCATGTCACCTGCTTTGAATACGTCTGCGGCCCGTCTCACGTATGAGTGGCCCACGACCCACACCTCCTTCCTCACAGCCGGTGACGTGCGACCGCTGGCCTGGTGTTGGGTCGACTGCACAGTCCGCCCTGCCGCGTAGGCTTGCGCAACTGAAAACAAACAAAAGACAAGAAGCGTGAGTACATGATTACAGCTTCACAACATGTGCAATCGCACGTACCTCTTATAACAATTGGAGGACCAGCGCCCCACACGTTTCACTTGTTCTACATTAAGACCCCTGGCTGTAGCTTCAGTGGCAGCCCCTATTCGAAAGGAATGGGTCCCAAATTCGCCCGGGTCCAAGCCCGCTGCGGCAATGGCCATTGCAAGCACCCGCTGAAACTGAAACCTCGTCAGCGGGGTGGCGTCTGCATGCCTCAACAATGTCCCCCCCCATGATGCCACCCTTCGTGCTAGGTAATCTTCTAAGCACTGTACCGGACACATGGATGACTCGGGGTTCCTGCGAATGATCGTGCAGTCCCCTCTCCCATCTTGGTCAGTCTTGGACCTGAGAAAGGAGACAATCATCGCATCACCCCCGATCTGAACATGTTCCCTGCACAAGCCCCCCGTCACATCCTGTTTGTTCCTTGCAACTAGCTCACTAACCCTCATAGCCCCGTGAAATGCCAGCGTAAATGCAGTCCGGAACAAACAGGTCTCGAAAGGGGACGAGCATGTGTTAGGGAGTGTGGCCAGTAACTGGGACAACCTGTCTAGACCTATCGGTCGTCTTACGTCTACTCTGCGACCCTCTAGGCGTTGCCACCCACGCAGCGCTTTCTGTACTGTAAAAGACGCTGTTGGGTCCAGGATGCCATGGGCCCTGGCAACAAAGGAAATGGCGGCACGATGCCTTTGGGCCGTAGCCACCGATTTCCCAGCCCTACGTAAGGACATCAGAAAAAGTACTACCCACTCTTCCTGACCCCAAAGTCCCCCTCTATCTGCCCCCAAAAAGGCTAAATAGGCCTGGAACGCCCCTTCATATGCCTTCCTTGTCCTGGGTGCTAGACTCTCTCCCACGAGGTGACGAAGTTCGGGGCACCGAGAGACCAGAGAGCTTCGGGGAAGGGTGCCGGCTCCGGGTCCGCTGAAGGAAGGAAACCCGAGAAAGCCTGCATGTGAAAACGAGACAGTGCATCAGCAGCCTGATTCATCACCCCTGGGACATGTTTTGCTCTGAATACCACGTTCAGTTGCATACACAGTAGGACAATTTCTTTGAGCAGCCTCAAAATCAATTTACAATGGGCTGCCTGACTATTGATGCATTCTACCACGGTCATATTGTCGGACCAGAACACGACAGAATGATCTCTGAACCCTTCTGGCCAGGTTCTCAGGGCCACCAGAATGGGAAATAGTTCAAGGAAAGCAATATTACTCGTTAGCCCCTTCTCGTGCCACCATAGGGGCCACCTTTGAGCAGACCATTTTGTGCCGAAGATGGCGCCAAAGCCTATGCTTCCTGCTGAATCTGTCCATAGCCCAAGCTCTTCTGAGGACACGGCTGTCTTGTTCCAGACGACTCGGCCATTGAAGTCCGCCAAAAATGCTAACCAAATCCGCATGTCCTGGCGGACCTCAGCCGATAACCTTGTGCGATGATGACCCTCCTTTAGGCCAACCATCGCTTGGGCAATTGAGCGGGAAAAAGGGCGAGCCATTGGGATCACCCTCAAGGCAAAGTTCAACTTTCCCACTAATTGTTGCAACTGATGCAGTGTAACCTTAGATGCATTCAAACATACTTGGAGGGCTGCCCTGAATTTCAACACTTTGCTAGCTGGTAAACGGAAACACCCCTCCCTTGAGTCCAACTCGATCCCCAAAAACTCGAGGCAAGTCGTGGGACCCATAGTTTTACCCGGTGCCAATGGCACGCCAAAATGACCCATCAACACACAGAATTCAGCTAAGGCCTGAGCACATTCGGGATTTCCGGCGGGACCAAGGAACAAAAAGTCGTCAAGGTAGTGCATTACATTTCGGAAACCCGTTTTCTTAGTGAACGCCCATTGCAGGAAAGTACTGAATTGCTCAAAATAAGCACATGATATAGAGCATCCCATTGGCATACACCTATCCATGTAAAATGACCCCTGGAACCCGAATCCCAAAAGGCGCTGATCGTCTGGGTGTACCGGGAGCAACCGGAACGCTGACTCGATATCTGATTTCGCCATCAACGTCCCGGGCCCCAGGCGATTCAAGATGGCTACTGCCTCATCAAACGATGCGTATCGCACCGAACAAACTTCTGGATCAATTGCGTCGTTCACCGAAAGGCCGTGTGGAGCAGACAGATTATGGATCAAACGAAACTCACCTGGGTCCTTCTTGGGGACCACCCCTAACGGAGAACAAACAAAATCCGGTACCGGGGGTACATTAAACGGGCCGGCGACCCGTCTCCGGCTAACCTCTTTCTGAATTTTCTCTTGCACCACAGATGTATGTTGTAAAACGGAAAGTTGATTTTTGCAAATCCCTACACCCTGAAAGTCCCCCACCGGGATGCGGAAACCATGTGTAAAACCGTTCCGCAGCACCCCAGCAGAAGTACGATCCGGGTATTCACTGAGCCAGGGAATCATTGCCAAGGTATCAATCGGGGTTGGTAAAGGCGCCCCTCGGACTAGTTTAGACCTGTTTGGCGCCTCCCTTACCCCCATTCTCACCCGTTCTGGCTCTGCACGATGACTCAGGATGGGACGACCCACACGTACTACACTCATGTTTGAATTTACACGATCCCGGAGGTCTGGTACATTTCCCTTTGTTGAAATTAAAGCAGAAACCCTTCCTCCCTGTATTGCCTGCGGGCCTCGACTGATCGTCGGTGCTCGTACTCGGTCGAAAGGGCGTCCCCACATTTTGGCGGGAGTAATCTACAACGTTGCTCCCAACCAATGGCATTTTTAACATTCCTGATTCTTTCATTTTATCCCATGTTACAGAATCGTAACAATCCCAAGTCAAACCCTTGTTATGTTCCTTTTCTTTCCTGAACAGATTGTCATAACAAAACCAATGGTTACCTTGATACGCTGTCGAGTAACCCATAATTTGTGATTGATAAATGGGAAATTCAGAAAGCAACTCGGGCCTACGTTCCCCCAAAATCGATGTAAAAATACCCCACGCATTGCCCCAGTTGCCAATATTCTCATTTACCTTAAAGGCGGCCATTTTTGCGCGCCAAACACTCGGATGCATTAGGTCCTTCTGACTTTTAACATGCTCCACCTCATAATGATCAACAAGCAAGGAGAAAATATTCACGTACTCCCCAGCCCAGATCTTTTCCTTTATAGCTAAAGGCACATGTTGTCCCAATCTCTCTCTACGAGAGGGTGCTGACTCGTCCCTTGCAATCGGCAATGGCCGCTTACCTGCACCGGACGCAGCTTCGGCCGCTTGCGGCTTGTCTATTCCCGCCAACGGCGCAGTCACTTTAGCTGCATCTCTCTTCTCACGAAGCCCTTTTATCAGCGCCTGTGCCTCGGCAGCCGTGGCGCCATCACTACTATCCCCCAACCAAGCTGCTAGCTGTGCTGCCAGCTCGGGGGGCATGTCTTCTTTGGATGTCGGGGTGACGACAACGGGGATTGGATTCCCCTACATTGGTACTGGGGTCGGCGCCTCGAGCGGTGCAGAGGGGACCGGGACGTCTCCACCGGCTGGAACCCTTCTCGGCCTCTTAGGTCTCCCTCCAGCCGGCGCAGGGCCCGAACCCTCCTCCCCGTCTCGCTTCGCCAACCGTTTCTTTATGTCGGACACCTCTTTGCAAAGGGCCCGCACCATCTGGTCGGTCGTCATTCTCTTTGCGACTTTCTTTGGCATCTCTCCGACGAAGTATCTAGAAGACAAAGAAAAAGGATCAAAACGCTCAAAATTGGCTCTTCGTTCTGTCCCGAGCTCACGGGTAGCGAGGAGGTGCAGCTTCGGAGCACAAGAACAAGAGGACGTCTTCTGGTCTTGCGTCTCTTTTTTATCCGTCTTCAGGGCGGGCGAGAACCCGCCCCTGCCTGCCCCTGGGGCGGGGCTGGCTACGTCGGTGTCTAGGCCAGCCCACTCTAGGGCGGGAAAAAAGCGCGCCCCGGCTACGCCGCTTCGGGCATACCAGCCGAGACGCGCCTCCCGCCCAAAAATGGCTTCCCGGGGGGATCGAGGCACTCCGCCATACGTTCGGGGGGACCGAGTGGTCGCCCCTTTCCATATGTGAATTATGACTTTTTCAACTAAAATAAGTGTGTTTAAAGTCATTTCTGTGCCTGAAACAGGTCAAAATTGAAGCTTTTGAGTAAGCAAAACTCTGTAAAAATGTCAATTTTGGTCACTGTGAGGGTTTAAAAAGTGGCTATTCAACATGAGGCACGATCCAATTGACATTTTGAATCATTTTTGGTACAGTCCAAAAAATCAATTTTCGGATGAAAAACGATGACTCCGGACATGTCGAACGTTCCCAAAATGGTCTATAATGATGAAATTTTAACATTTAATCTTTTGACTCTAAATGACTGTTGGATGTGAATTATGACCTTTTCAACTAAAATAAGTGTTTAAAGTCATTTCTGTGCCTGAAACGGGTCAAAATTGAAGCTTTTGAGTAAGCAAAACTCTGTAAAAATGGCAATTTTGGTCACTGTGAGGGTTTAAAAAGTGGTTATTCAACATGAGGCACGATCCAATTGACATTTTGAATCATTTTTGGTACATCCAAAAAACCAATTTCGGATGAAAAACGATGACTCCGGACATGTCGAATGTTCCCAAAATGGTCTATAATGATGAAATTTTAACATTTAATCTTTTGACTCTAAATGACTGTTGGATGTGAATTATGACAATTTCAACTAAAATAAGTGTGTTCAAAGTCATTTCTGTGACTGAAACGGGTCAAAATTGAAGCTTTTAAATGAGCAAAACTCTGTAAAAATGGCCATTTTGGTCACTGTGAGGGTTTAAAAAGTGGTTATTCAACATGAGGCACGATCCAATTGACATTTTGAATCATTTTTGGTACAGTCCAAAAAATCAATTTTCGGATGAAAAACGATGACTCCGGACATGTCAAACGTTCCCAAAATGGTCTATAATGATGAAATTTTAACATTTAATCTGTTGACTCTAAATGACTGTTGGATGTGAATTATGACTTTTTCAACTAAAATAAGTGTGTTTAAAGTCATTTCTGTGCCTGAAACGGGTCAAAATTGAAGCTTTTGAGTAAGCAAATCTCTGTAAAAATGGCAATTTTGGTCACAGTGAGGGGTTAAAAAGTGGTTATTCAACATGAGGCACGATCCAATTGACATTTTGAATCATTTTTGGTACAGTCCAAAAAATCAATTTTCGGATGAAAAACAATGACTCCGGACATGTCGAACATTCCCAAAATGGTCTATAATGATGAAATTTTAACATATAATCTTTTGACTCTAAATGACTGTTGGATGTGAAATATGACTTTTTCAACTAAAATAAGTGTGTTTAAAGTCATTTCTGTGCCTGAAACGGGTCAAAATTGAAGCTTTTGAGTAAGCAAAACTCTGTAAAAATGGCAATTTTGGTCACTGTGAGGGTTTAAAAAGTGGTTATTCAACATGAGGCACGATCCAATTGACATTTTGAATCATTTTTGGTACAGTCCAAAAAATCAGTTTTCGGATGAAAAACGATGACTCCCGACATGTCGAACGTTCTCAAAATGGTCTATAATGATGAAATTTTAACATTTAATCTTTTGACTCTAAATGACTGTTGGATGTGAATTATGACTTTTTCAACTAAAATAAGTGTGTTTAAAGTCATTTCTGTGCCTGAAACGGGTCAAAATTGAAGCTTTTGAGTAAGCAAATCTCTGTAAAAATGGCAATTTTGGTCAATGTGAGGATTTAAAAAGTGGTTATTCAACATGCGGCACGATCCAATTGACATTTTGAATCATTTTTGGTACATCCAAAAAACCAATTTTCGGATGAAAAACGATGACTCCGGACATGTCGAATGTTCCCAAAATGGTCTATAATGATGAAATTTTAACATTTAATCTTTTGACTCTAAATGACTGTTGGATGTGAATTATGACAATTTCAACTAAAATAAGTGTGTTCAAAGTCATTTCTGTGACTGAAACGGGTCAAAATTAAAGCTTTTAAATAAGCAAAACTCTGTAAAAATGGCCATTTTGGTCACTGTGAGGGTTTAAAAAGTGGTTATTCAACATGAGGCACAATCCAATTGACATTTTGAATCATTTTTGGTACAGTCCAAAAAATCAGTTTTCGGATGAAAAACGATGACTCCCGACATGTCGAACGTTTTAAAATGGTCTATAATGATGAAATGTTAACATTTAATCTTTTGACTCTAAATGACTGTTGGATGTGAATTATCACTTTTTCAACTAAAATAAGTGTGTTTAAAGTCATTTCTGTGCCTGAACGGGTCAAAATTGAAGCTTTTGAGTAAGCAAAACTCTGTAAAAATGGCAATTTTGGTCAATGTGAGGATTTAAAAAGTGGTTATTCAACATGAGGCACGATCCAATTGACATTTTGAATCATTTTTGGTACAGTCCAAAAAATCAATTTTCGGATGAAAAACGATGACTCCGGACATGTCGAACGTTCCCAAAATGGTCTATAATGATGAAATTTTAACATTTAATCTTTTGACTCTAAATGACTGTTGGATGTGAATTATGACTTTTTCAACTAAAATAAGTGTGTTTAAAGTCATTTCTGTGCCTGAAACGGGTCAAAATTGAAGCTTTTGAGTAAGCAAAACTCTGTAAAAATGGCAATTTTGGTCACCGTGAGGGTTTAAAAAGTGGTTATTCAACATGAGGCACGATCCAATTGACATTTTGAATCATTTTTGGTACAGTCCAAAAAATCAGTTTTCGGATGAAAAACGATGACTCCCGACATGTCGAACGTTCCCAAAATGGTCTATAATGATGAAATGTTAACATTTAATCTTTTGACTCTAAATGACTGTTGGATGTGAATTATGAATTTTTCAACTAAAATAAGTGTGTTTAAAGTCATTTCTGTGCCCGAAACTGGTCAAAATTGAAGCTTTTGAGTAAGCAAAACTCTGTAAAAATGGCAATTTTGGTCACTGTGAGGGTTTAAAAAGTGGTTATTCAACATGAGGCACGATCCAATTGACATTTTGAATCATTTTTGTTACAGTCCAAAAAATCAATTTTCGGATGAAAAACGATGACTCCGGACATGTCAAACGTTCCCAAAATGGTCTATAATGATGAAATTTTAACATTTAATCATTTGACTCTAAATGACTGTTGGATGTGAATTATGACTTTTTCAACTAAAATAAGTGTGTTTAAAGTTATTTCTGTGCCTGAAACAGGTCAAAATTAAAGCTTTTGAGTAAGCAAAACTCTGTAAAAATGGCAATTTTGGTCACTGTGAGGGTTTAAAAAGTGGTTATTCAACATGAGCCACGATCCAATTGACATTTTGAATCATTTTTGGTACAGTCCAAAAAATCAATTTTCGGATGAAAAACGATGACTCCGGACATGTCGAACGTTCTCAAAATGGTCTATAATGATGAAATTTTAACATTTAATCTTTTGACTCTAAATGACTGTTGGATGTGAATTATGACTTTTTCAACTAAAATAAGTGTGTTTAAAGTCATTTCTGTGCCTGAAACGGGACAAAATTGAAGCTTTTGAGTAAGCAAATCTCTGTAAAAATGGCAATTTTGGTCAATGTGAGGATTTAAAAAGTGGTTATTCAACATGCGGCACGATCCAATTGACATTTTGAATCATTTTTGGTACATCCAAAAAACCAATTTTCGGATGAAAAACGATGACTCCGGACATGTCGAATGTTCCCAAAATGGTCTATAATGATGAAATTTTAACATTTAATCTTTTGACTCTAAATGACTGTTGGATGTGAATTATGACAATTTCAACTAAAATAAGTGTGTTCAAAGTCATTTCTGTGACTGAAACGGGTCAAAATTGAAGCTTTTAAATAAGCTAAACTCTGTAAAAATTGCCATTTTGGTCACTGTGAGGGTTTAAAAAGTGGTTATTCAACATGAGGCACAATCCAATTGACATTTTGAATCATTTTTGGTACAGTCCAAAAAATCAGTTTTCGGATGAAAAACGATGACTCCCGACATGTCGAACGTTTTAAAATGGTCTATAATGATGAAATGTTAACATTTAATCTTTTGACTCTAAATGACTGTTGGATGTGAATTATCACTTTTTCAACTAAAATAAGTGTGTTTAAAGTCATTTCTGTGCCTGAAACGGGTCAAAATTGAAGCTTTTGAGTAAGCAAAAGTCTGTAAAAATGGCAATTTTGGTCACAGTGAGGGGTTAAAAAGTGGTTATTCAACATGAGGCACGATCCAATTGACATTTTGAATCATTTTTGGTACAGTCCAAAAAATCAATTTTCGGATGAAAAACGATGACTCCGGACATGTCGAACGTTCCCAAAATGGTCTATAATGATGAAATTTTAACATTTAATCTTTTGACTCTAAATGACTGTTGGATGTGAATTATGACTTTTTCAACTAAAATAAGTGTGTTTAAATTCATTTCTGTGCCTGAAACGGGTCAAAATTGAAGCTTTTGAGTAAGCAAAACTCTGTAAAAATGGCAATTTTGGTCACTGTGAGGGTTTAAAAAGTGGTTATTCAACATGAGGCACGATCCAATTAACATTTTGAATCATTTTTGGTACAGTCCAAAAAAATCAATTTTCGGATGAAAAACGATGACTCCGGACATGTCGAACGTTCCCAAAATGGTCTATAATGATGAAATTTTAACATTTAATCTTTTGACTCTAAATGACTGTTGGATGTGAATAATGACTTTTTCAACTAAAATAAGTGTGTTTAAAGTCATTTCTGTGCCTGAAACGGGTCAAAATTGAAGCTTTTGAGTAAGCAAAACTCTGTAAAAATGGCAATTGTGGTCACAGTGAGGGTTTAAAAAGTGGTTATTCAACATGAGGCACGATCCAATTGACATTTTGAATCATTTTTGGTACAGTCCAAAAAATCAGTTTTCGGATGAAAAACGATGACTCCGGACATGTCGACCGTTCCCAAAATGGTCTATAATGATGAAATTTTAACATTTAATCTTTTGACTCTAAATGACTGTTGGATGTGAATTATGACAATTTCAACTAAAATAAGTGTGTTTAAAGTCATTTCTGTGACTGAAACGGGTCAAAATTGAAGCTTTTAAATAAGCAAAACTCTGTAAAAATGGCCATTGTGGTCACTGTGAGGGTTTAAAAAGTGGTTATTCAACATGAGGCACGATCCAATTGACATTTTGAGTCATTTTTGGTACAGTCCAAAAAATCAATTTTCGGATGAAAAACGATGACTCCGGACATGTCGAACGTTCCCAAAATGGTCTATAATGATGAAATTTTAACATTTAATCTTTTGACTCTAAATGACTGTTGGATGTGAATTATGACAATTTCAACTAAAATAAGTGTGTTCAAAGTCATTTCTGTGACTGAAACGGGTCAAAATTGAAGCTTTTAAATAAGCAAAACTCTGTAAAAATGGCCATTTTGGTCACTGTGAGGGTTTAAAAAGTGGTTATTCAACATGAGGCACGATCCAATTGACATTTTGAATCATTTTTGGTACAGTCCAAAAAATCAATTTTCGGATGAAAAACGATGACTCCGGACATGTCGAACGTTCCCAAAATGGTCTATAATGATGAAATTTTAACATTTAATCTTTTGACTCTAAATGACTGTTGGATGTGAATTATGACTTTTTCAACTAAAATAAGTGTGTTTTAAGTCATTTCTGTGACTGAAACGGGTCACAATTGAAGCTTTTGAGTAAGCAAAACTCTGTAAAAATGGCCATTTTGGTCACTCTGAGGGTTTAAAAAGTGGTTATTCAACATGAGGCACAATCCAATTGACATTTTGAATCATTTTTGATACAGTCCAAAAAAATCAATTTTCGGATGAAAAACGATGACTCCGGACATGTCGAACGTTCCCAAAATGGTCTATAATGATGAAATTTTAACATTTAATCTTTTGACTCTAAATGACTGTTGGATGTGAATTATGACAATTTCAACTAAAATAAGTGTGTTCAAAGTCATTTCTGTGACTGACACGGGTCAAAATTGAAGCTTTTAAATAAGCAAAACTCTGTAAAAATGGCCATTTTGGTCACTGTGAAGGTTTAAAAAGTGGTTATTCAACATGAGGCACGATCCAATTGACATTTTGAATCATTTTTGGTACAGTCCAAAAAATCAATTTTCGGATGAAAAACGATGACTCCGGACATGTCGAACGTTCCCAAAATGGTCTATAATGATGAAATTTTAACATTTAATCTTTTGACTCTAAATGACTGTTGGATGTGAATTATGACTTTTTCAACTAAAATAAGTGTGTTTAAAGTCATTTCTGTGCCTGAAACGGGTCAAAATTGAAGCTTTTGAGTAAGCAAAACTCTGTAAAAATGGCAATTTTGGTCACTGTGAGGGTTTAAAAAGTGGTTATTCAACATGAGGCACGATCCAATTGACATTTTGAATCATTTTTGGTACAGTCCAAAAAAATCAATTTTCGGATGAAAAACGATGACTCCGGACATGTCGAACGTTCCCAAAATGGTCTATAATGATGAAATTTTAACATTTAATCTTTTGACTCTAAATGACTGTTGGATGTGAATTATGACTTTTTCAACTAAAATAAGTGTGTTTAAAGTCATTTCTGTGCCTGAAACGGGTCAAAATTGAAGCTTTTGAGTAAGCAAAACTCTGTAAAAATGGCAATTGTGGTCACAGTGAGGGTTTAAAAAGTGGTTTTTCAACATGAGGCACGATCCAATTGACATTTTGAATCATTTTTGGTACAGTCCAAAAAATCAGTTTTCGGATGAAAAACGATGACTCCGGACATGTCGAACGTTCCCAAAATGGTCTATAATGATGAAATTTTAACATTTAATCTTTTGACTCTAAATGACTGTTGGATGTGAATTATGACAATTTCAACTAAAATAAGTGTGTTTAAAGTCATTTCTGTGACTGAAACGGGTCAAAATTGAAGCTTTTAAATAAGCAAAACTCTGTAAAAATGGCCATTGTGGTCACTGTGAGGGTTTAAAAAGTGGTTATTCAACATGAGGCACGATCCAATTGACATTTTGAGTCATTTTTGGTACAGTCCAAAAAATCAATTTTCGGATGAAAAACGATGACTCCGGACATGTCGAACGTTCCCAAAATGGTCTATAATGATGAAATTTTAACATTTAATCTTTTGACTCTAAATGACTGTTGGATGTGAATTATGACAATTTCAACTAAAATAAGTGAGTTCAAAGTCATTTCTGTGACTGAAACGGGTCAAAATTGAAGCTTTTAAATAAGCAAAACTCTGTAAAAATGGCCATTTTGGTCACTGTGAGGGTTTAAAAAGTGGTTATTCAACATGAGGCACGATCCAATTGACATTTTGAATCATTTTTGGTACAGTCCAAAAAATCAATTTTTGGATGAAAAACGATGACTCCGGACATGTCGAACGTTCCCAAAATGGTCTATAATGATGAAATTTTAACATTTAATCTTTTGACTCTAAATGACTGTTGGATGTGAATTATGACTTTTTCAACTAAAATAAGTGTGTTTTAAGTCATTTCTGTGACTGAAACGGGTCAAAATTGAAGCTTTTGAGTAAGCAAAACTCTGTAAAAATGGCCATTTTGGTCACTCTGAGGGTTTAAAAAGTGGTTATTCAACATGAGGCACAATCCAATTGACATTTTGAATCATTTTTGATACAGTCCAAAAAAATCAATTTTCGGATGAAAAACGATGACTCCGGACATGTCGAACGTTCCCAAAATGGTCTATAATGATGAAATTTTAACATTCAATCTTTTGACTCTAAATGACTGTTGGATGTGAATTATGACAATTTCAACTAAAATAAGTGTGTTCAAAGTCATTTCTGTGACTGACACGGGTCAAAATTGAAGCTTTTAAATAAGCAAAACTCTGTAAAAATGGCCATTTTGGTCACTGTGAAGGTTTAAAAAGTGGTTATTCAACATGAGGCACGATCCAATTGACATTTTGAATCATTTTTGGTACAGTCCAAAAAATCAATTTTCGGATGAAAAACGATGACTCCGGACATGTCAAACGTTCCCAAATTGGTCTATAATGATGAGATTTTAACATTTAATCTTTTGACTCTAAATGACTGTTGGATGTGAATTATGACTTTTTCAACTAAAATAAGTGTGTTTAAAGTCATTTCTGTGCCTGAAACGGGACAAAATTGAAGCTTTTGAGTAAGCAAATCTCTGTAAAAATGGCAATTTTGGTCAATGTGAGGATTTAAAAAGTGGTTATTCAACATGCGGCACGATCCAATTGACATTTTGAATCATTTTTGGTACATCCAAAAAACCAATTTTCGGATGAAAAACGATGACTCCGGACATGTCGAATGTTCCCAAAATGGTCTATAATGATGAAATTTTAACATTTAATCTTTTGACTCTAAATGACTGTTGGATGTGAATTATGACAATTTCAACTAAAATAAGTGTGTTCAAAGTCATTTCTGTGACTGAAACGGGTCAAAATTGAAGCTTTTAAATAAGCTAAACTCTGTAAAAATTGCCATTTTGGTCACTGTGAGGGTTTAAAAAGTGGTTATTCAACATGAGGCACAATCCAATTGACATTTTGAATCATTTTTGGTACAGTCCAAAAAATCAGTTTTCGGATGAAAAACGATGACTCCCGACATGTCGAACGTTTTAAAATGGTCTATAATGATGAAATGTTAACATTTAATCTTTTGACTCTAAATGACTGTTGGATGTGAATTATCACTTTTTCAACTAAAATAAGTGTGTTTAAAGTCATTTCTGTGCCTGAAACGGGTCAAAATTGAAGCTTTTGAGTAAGCAAAAGTCTGTAAAAATGGCAATTTTGGTCACAGTGAGGGGTTAAAAAGTGGTTATTCAACATGAGGCACGATCCAATTGACATTTTGAATCATTTTTGGTACAGTCCAAAAAATCAATTTTCGGATGAAAAACGATGACTCCGGACATGTCGAACGTTCCCAAAATGGTCTATAATGATGAAATTTTAACATTTAATCTTTTGACTCTAAATGACTGTTGGATGTGAATTATGACTTTTTCAACTAAAATAAGTGTGTTTAAATTCATTTCTGTGCCTGAAACGGGTCAAAATTGAAGCTTTTGAGTAAGCAAAACTCTGTAAAAATGGCAATTTTGGTCACTGTGAGGGTTTAAAAAGTGGTTATTCAACATGAGGCACGATCCAATTAACATTTTGAATCATTTTTGGTACAGTCCAAAAAAATCAATTTTCGGATGAAAAACGATGACTCCGGACATGTCGAACGTTCCCAAAATGGTCTATAATGATGAAATTTTAACATTTAATCTTTTGACTCTAAATGACTGTTGGATGTGAATAATGACTTTTTCAACTAAAATAAGTGTGTTTAAAGTCATTTCTGTGCCTGAAACGGGTCAAAATTGAAGCTTTTGAGTAAGCAAAACTCTGTAAAAATGGCAATTGTGGTCACAGTGAGGGTTTAAAAAGTGGTTATTCAACATGAGGCACGATCCAATTGACATTTTGAATCATTTTTGGTACAGTCCAAAAAATCAGTTTTCGGATGAAAAACGATGACTCCGGACATGTCGACCGTTCCCAAAATGGTCTATAATGATGAAATTTTAACATTTAATCTTTTGACTCTAAATGACTGTTGGATGTGAATTATGACAATTTCAACTAAAATAAGTGTGTTTAAAGTCATTTCTGTGACTGAAACGGGTCAAAATTGAAGCTTTTAAATAAGCAAAACTCTGTAAAAATGGCCATTGTGGTCACTGTGAGGGTTTAAAAAGTGGTTATTCAACATGAGGCACGATCCAATTGACATTTTGAGTCATTTTTGGTACAGTCCAAAAAATCAATTTTCGGATGAAAAACGATGACTCCGGACATGTCGAACGTTCCCAAAATGGTCTATAATGATGAAATTTTAACATTTAATCTTTTGACTCTAAATGACTGTTGGATGTGAATTATGACAATTTCAACTAAAATAAGTGTGTTCAAAGTCATTTCTGTGACTGAAACGGGTCAAAATTGAAGCTTTTAAATAAGCAAAACTCTGTAAAAATGGCCATTTTGGTCACTGTGAGGGTTTAAAAAGTGGTTATTCAACATGAGGCACGATCCAATTGACATTTTGAATCATTTTTGGTACAGTCCAAAAAATCAATTTTCGGATGAAAAACGATGACTCCGGACATGTCGAACGTTCCCAAAATGGTCTATAATGATGAAATTTTAACATTTAATCTTTTGACTCTAAATGACTGTTGGATGTGAATTATGACTTTTTCAACTAAAATAAGTGTGTTTTAAGTCATTTCTGTGACTGAAACGGGTCAAAATTGAAGCTTTTGAGTAAGCAAAACTCTGTAAAAATGGCCATTTTGGTCACTCTGAGGGTTTAAAAAGTGGTTATTCAACATGAGGCACAATCCAATTGACATTTTGAATCATTTTTGATACAGTCCAAAAAAATCAATTTTCGGATGAAAAACGATGACTCCGGACATGTCGAACGTTCCCAAAATGGTCTATAATGATGAAATTTTAACATTTAATCTTTTGACTCTAAATGACTGTTGGATGTGAATTATGACAATTTCAACTAAAATAAGTGTGTTCAAAGTCATTTCTGTGACTGACACGGGTCAAAATTGAAGCTTTTAAATAAGCAAAACTCTGTAAAAATGGCCATTTTGGTCACTGTGAAGGTTTAAAAAGTGGTTATTCAACATGAGGCACGATCCAATTGACATTTTGAATCATTTTTGGTACAGTCCAAAAAATCAATTTTCGGATGAAAAACGATGACTCCGGACATGTCGAACGTTCCCAAAATGGTCTATAATGATGAAATTTTAACATTTAATCTTTTGACTCTAAATGACTGTTGGATGTGAATTATGACTTTTTCAACTAAAATAAGTGTGTTTAAAGTCATTTCTGTGCCTGAAACGGGTCAAAATTGAAGCTTTTGAGTAAGCAAAACTCTGTAAAAATGGCAATTTTGGTCACTGTGAGGGTTTAAAAAGTGGTTATTCAACATGAGGCACGATCCAATTGACATTTTGAATCATTTTTGGTACAGTCCAAAAAAATCAATTTTCGGATGAAAAACGATGACTCCGGACATGTCGAACGTTCCCAAAATGGTCTATAATGATGAAATTTTAACATTTAATCTTTTGACTCTAAATGACTGTTGGATGTGAATTATGACTTTTTCAACTAAAATAAGTGTGTTTAAAGTCATTTCTGTGCCTGAAACGGGTCAAAATTGAAGCTTTTGAGTAAGCAAAACTCTGTAAAAATGGCAATTGTGGTCACAGTGAGGGTTTAAAAAGTGGTTTTTCAACATGAGGCACGATCCAATTGACATTTTGAATCATTTTTGGTACAGTCCAAAAAATCAGTTTTCGGATGAAAAACGATGACTCCGGACATGTCGAACGTTCCCAAAATGGTCTATAATGATGAAATTTTAACATTTAATCTTTTGACTCTAAATGACTGTTGGATGTGAATTATGACAATTTCAACTAAAATAAGTGTGTTTAAAGTCATTTCTGTGACTGAAACGGGTCAAAATTGAAGCTTTTAAATAAGCAAAACTCTGTAAAAATGGCCATTGTGGTCACTGTGAGGGTTTAAAAAGTGGTTATTCAACATGAGGCACGATCCAATTGACATTTTGAGTCATTTTTGGTACAGTCCAAAAAATCAATTTTCGGATGAAAAACGATGACTCCGGACATGTCGAACGTTCCCAAAATGGTCTATAATGATGAAATTTTAACATTTAATCTTTTGACTCTAAATGACTGTTGGATGTGAATTATGACAATTTCAACTAAAATAAGTGAGTTCAAAGTCATTTCTGTGACTGAAACGGGTCAAAATTGAAGCTTTTAAATAAGCAAAACTCTGTAAAAATGGCCATTTTGGTCACTGTGAGGGTTTAAAAAGTGGTTATTCAACATGAGGCACGATCCAATTGACATTTTGAATCATTTTTGGTACAGTCCAAAAAATCAATTTTTGGATGAAAAACGATGACTCCGGACATGTCGAACGTTCCCAAAATGGTCTATAATGATGAAATTTTAACATTTAATCTTTTGACTCTAAATGACTGTTGGATGTGAATTATGACTTTTTCAACTAAAATAAGTGTGTTTTAAGTCATTTCTGTGACTGAAACGGGTCAAAATTGAAGCTTTTGAGTAAGCAAAACTCTGTAAAAATGGCCATTTTGGTCACTCTGAGGGTTTAAAAAGTGGTTATTCAACATGAGGCACAATCCAATTGACATTTTGAATCATTTTTGATACAGTCCAAAAAAATCAATTTTCGGATGAAAAACGATGACTCCGGACATGTCGAACGTTCCCAAAATGGTCTATAATGATGAAATTTTAACATTCAATCTTTTGACTCTAAATGACTGTTGGATGTGAATTATGACAATTTCAACTAAAATAAGTGTGTTCAAAGTCATTTCTGTGACTGACACGGGTCAAAATTGAAGCTTTTAAATAAGCAAAACTCTGTAAAAATGGCCATTTTGGTCACTGTGAAGGTTTAAAAAGTGGTTATTCAACATGAGGCACGATCCAATTGACATTTTGAATCATTTTTGGTACAGTCCAAAAAATCAATTTTCGGATGAAAAACGATGACTCCGGACATGTCAAACGTTCCCAAATTGGTCTATAATGATGAGATTTTAACATTTAATCTTTTGACTCTAAATGACTGTTGGATGTGAATTATGACTTTTTCAACTAAAATAAGTGTGTTTAAAGTCATTTCTGTGCATGAAACGGGTCAAAATTGAAGCTTTTGAGAAAGCAAAACTCTGTAAAAATGGCAATTTTGGTCACAGTGAGGGGTTAAAAAGTGGTTATTCAACATGAGGCACGATCCAATTGACATTTTGAATCATTTTTGGTACAGTCCAAAAAATCAATTTTCGGATGAAAAACGATGACTCCGGACATGTCGAACGCTCCCAAAATGGTCTATAATGATGAAATTTTAACATTTAATCTTTTGACTCTAAATGACTGTTGGATGTGAATTATGACTTTTTCAACTAAAATAAGTGTATTTAAAGTCATTTCTGTGCCTGAAACGGGTCAAAATTGAAGCTTTTGAGTAAGCAAAAGTCTGTAAAAATGGCAATTTTGGTCACAGTGAGGGGTTAAAAAGTGGTTATTCAACATGAGGCACGATCCAATTGACATTTTGAATCATTTTTGGTACAGTCCAAAAAATCAATTTTCGGAAGAAAAACGATGACTCCGGACATGTCGAACGTTCCCAAAATGGTCTATAATGATCAAATTTTAACATTTAATCTTTTGACTCTAAATGACTGTTGGATGTGAATTATGACTTTTTCAACTAAAATAAGTGTGTTTAAAGTCATTTCTGTGCCTGAAACGGGTCAAAATTGAAGCTTTTGAGTAAGCAAAACTCTGTAAAAATGGCAATTTTGGTCACTGTGAGGGTTTAAAAAGTGGTTATTCAACATGAGGCACGATCCAATTGACATTTTGAATCATTTTTGGTACAGTCCAAAAAATCAATTTTCGGATGAAAAACGATGACTCCGGACATGTCGAACGTTCCCAAAATGGTCTATAATGATGAAATTTTAACATTTAATCTTTTGACTCTAAATGACTGTTGGATGTGAATTATGACTTTTTCAACTAAAATAAGTGTGTTTAAAGTCATTTCTGTGCCTGAAACGGGTCAAAATTGAAGCTTTTGAGTAAGCAAAACTCTGTAAAAATGGCAATTTTGGTCACTGTGAGGGTTTAAAAAGTGGTTATTCAACATAAGGCACGATCCAATTGACATTTTGAATCATTTTTGGTACAGTCCAAAAAATCAGTTTTCGGATGAAAAACAATGACTCCGGACATGTCGAACGTTCCCAAAATGGTCTATAATGATGAAATTTTAACATTTAATCTTTTGACTCTAAATGATTTTTTATATGTGAATTATGACTTTTTCAACTAAAATAAGTGTGTTTAAAGTCATTTCTGTGCCTGAAACAGGTCAAAATTGAAGCTTTTGAGTAAGCAAAACTCTGTAAAAATGTCAATTTTGGTCACTGTGATGGTTTAAAAAGTGGTTATTCAACATGAGGCACGATCCAATTGACATTTTGAATCATTTTTGGTACAGTCCAAAAAATCAATTTTCGGATGAAAAACGATGACTCCGGACATGTCGAACGTTCCCAAAATGGTCTATAATGATGAAATTTTAACATTTAATCTTTTGACTCTAAATGACTGTTGGATGTGAATTATGACCTTTTCAACTAAAATAAGTGTGTTTAAAGTCATTTCTGTGCCTGAAACGGGTCAAAATTGAAGCTTTTGAGTAAGCAAAACTCTGTAAAAATGGCAATTTTGGTCACTGTGAGGGTTTAAAAAGTGGTTATTCAACATGAGGCACGATCCAATTGACATTTTGAATCATTTTTGGTACATCCAAAAAACCAATTTTCGGATGAAAAACGATGACTCCGGACATGTCGAATGTTCCCAAAATGGTCTATAATGATGAAATTTTAACATTTAATCTTTTGACTCTAAATGACTGTTGGATGTGAATTATGACAATTTCAACTAAAATAAGTGTGTTCAAAGTCATTTCTGTGACTGAAACGGGTCAAAATTGAAGCTTTTAAATGAGCAAAACTCTGTAAAAATGGCCATTTTGGTCACTGTGAGGGTTTAAAAAGTGGTTATTCAACATGAGGCACGATCCAATTGACATTTTGAATCATTTTTGGTACAGTCCAAAAAATCAATTTTCGGATGAAAAACGATGACTCCGGACATGTCAAACGTTCCCAAAATGGTCTATAATGATGAAATTTTAACATTTAATCTGTTGACTCTAAATGACTGTTGGATGTGAATTATGACTTTTTCAACTAAAATAAGTGTGTTTAAAGTCATTTCTGTGCCTGAAACGGGTCAAAATTGAAGCTTTTGAGTAAGCAAATCTCTGTAAAAATGGCAATTTTGGTCACAGTGAGGGGTTAAAAAGTGGTTATTCAACATGAGGCACGATCCAATTGACATTTTGAATCATTTTTGGTACAGTCCAAAAAATCAATTTTCGGATGAAAAACGATGACTCCGGACATGTCGAACATTCCCAAAATGGTCTATAATGATGAAATTTTAACATATAATCTTTTGACTCTAAATGACTGTTGGATGTGAAATATGACTTTTTCAACTAAAATAAGTGTGTTTAAAGTCATTTCTGTGCCTGAAACGGGTCAAAATTGAAGCTTTTGAGTAAGCAAAACTCTGTAAAAATGGCAATTTTGGTCACTGTGAGGGTTTAAAAAGTGGTTATTCAACATGAGGCACGATCCAATTGACATTTTGAATCATTTTTGGTACAGTCCAAAAAATCAGTTTTCGGATGAAAAACGATGACTCCCGACATGTCGAACGTTCTCAAAATGGTCTATAATGAAGAAATTTTAACATTTAATCTTTTGACTCTAAATGACTGTTGGATGTGAATTATGACTTTTTCAACTAAAATAAGTGTGTTTAAAGTCATTTCTGTGCCTGAAACGGGTCAAAATTGAAGCTTTTGAGTAAGCAAATCTCTGTAAAAATGGCAATTTTGGTCAATGTGAGGATTTAAAAAGTGGTTATTCAACATGCGGCACGATCCAATTGACATTTTGAATCATTTTTGGTACATCCAAAAAACCAATTTTCGGATGAAAAACGATGACTCCGGACATGTCGAATGTTCCCAAAATGGTCTATAATGATGAAATTTTAACATTTAATCTTTTGACTCTAAATGACTGTTGGATGTGAATTATGACAATTTCAACTAAAATAAGTGTGTTCAAAGTCATTTCTGTGACTGAAACGGGTCAAAATTGAAGCTTTTAAATAAGCAAAACTCTGTAAAAATGGCCATTTTGGTCACTGTGAGGGTTTAAAAAGTGGTTATTCAACATGAGGCACAATCCAATTGACATTTTGAATCATTTTTGGTACAGTCCAAAAAATCAGTTTTCGGATGAAAAACGATGACTCCCGACATGTCGAACGTTTTAAAATGGTCTATAATGATGAAATGTTAACATTTAATCTTTTGACTCTAAATGACTGTTGGATGTGAATTATCACTTTTTCAACTAAAATAAGTGTGTTTAAAGTCATTTCTGTGCCTGAAACGGGTCAAAATTGAAGCTTTTGAGTAAGCAAAACTCTGTAAAAATGGCAATTTTGGTCAATGTGAGGATTTAAAAAGTGGTTATTCAACATGAGGCACGATCCAATTGACATTTTGAATCATTTTTGGTACAGTCCAAAAAATCAATTTTCGGATGAAAAACGATGACTCCGGACATGTCGAACATTCCCAAAATGGTCTATAATGATGAAATTTTAACATTTAATCTTTTGACTCTAAATGACTGTTGGATGTGAATATGGCTGAGATACCCGCCACCCCCTCTCAACACAATCCCCAAAAGGAGGGAAACCGGAAACAGTTCTTCAAGTTTTTGGATGTGGGAGGGAGTGACCCTCCCGGCCGTATTTATTAAAACAAAAAATTAAGACATTAAACGTTTCATATTATGTACAATTTCATTATCACATTGCGATGTTTGGCTAACCTTAACATATTCTCTAATACAGAGGTTCTCCTAGCCGAACTAGCATCCTACAAAAACATTCTCTAGAAACACTGAAATTGTACATCCTAACGTTTAAGGGCCAACGGCAAGGTCATAACCGGTGTCAAGATCCCTAACCAGACTTACCCCTCCCACTTGGGAGGGGCGACAGCACAGAGGCTTACCTCAAGTGCAACTACTAACAATTTCCCTTGACTTGACGGGGGCACTTAAGACTCGACGCCATTTAAAGGTCGTTCGAAGACTTGTGTGTGGTATCTAGAAGGTATCGTGGACCTCCCCCCACCCCACACAACTTACCGCATCTGCCGTCGCAGATGACATTGGCCCCGGGAAATTCCCCAGGAGGGGGCTGTAACCCCTCCTACAAAGGAAGGGGCCTTGACCGCCTTTCCTTTACTTCCGGCGACCCGCCCTTAGACGGGACCGCCTCCCCATTGAGGGGCCAATGGCCACCTCTCCCGAGCGCTCCCATCCGTGTTGGGTGACGCCCACTCATAGGGATCTACCAATTAGTGCTCACCGATCATGACCTTACCGCCTACCAAAATAAATACGACAATTCTTACTCAAACCTATGAAAACATTGGTCGCTACGACCGAAAGAACATGCTTAAAATGCAACAACACATATAATCATTTTAATCGTAACAGCTTACACGATATTCACCATACTTTATTATGATCAACAACAAACTGATACTTTCACAGCCTGAAAACGAAACGGAAAACATACTTATAAAATTCACTTTATTGCACAACAACTTGCTGTCCTCAGGGGCTGGTGGGTGGGTCAAAATTGGCTCTTCGTTCTGTCCCGAGCTCACGGGTAGCGAGGAGGTGCAGCTTCGGAGCACAAGAACAAGAGGACGTCTTCTGGTCTTGCGTCTCTTTTTATCCGTCTTCAGGGCGGGCGAGAACCCGCCCCTGCCTGCCCCTGGGGCGGGGCTGGCTACGTCGGTGTCTAGGCCAGCCCACTCTAGGGCGGGAAAAAGCGCGCCCCGGCTACGCCGCTTCGGGCATACCAGCCGAGACGCGCCTCCCGCCCAAAAATGGCTTCCCGGGGGGATCGAAGCACTCCGCCATACGTTCGGGGGGACCGAGTGGTCGCCCCTTTCCATATGGCTGAGATACCCGCCACCCCCTCTCAACACAATCCCCAAAAGGAGGGAAACCGGAAACAGTTCTTCAAGTTTTTGGATGTGGGAGGGAGTGACCCTCCCGGCCGTATTTATTAAAACAAAAAATTAAGACATTAAACGTTTCATATTATGTACAATTTCATTATCACATTGCGATGTTTGGCTAACCTTAACATATTCTCTAATACAGAGGTTCTCCTAGCCGAACTAGCATCCTACAAAAACATTCTCTAGAAACACTGAAATTGTACATCCTAACGTTTAAGGGCCAACGGCAAGGTCATAACCGGTGTCAAGATCCCTAACCAGACTTACCCCTCCCACTTGGGAGGGGCGACAGCACAGAGGCTTACCTCAAGTGCAACTACTAACAATTTCCCTTGACTTGACGGGGGCACTTAAGACTCGACGCCATTTAAAGGTCGTTCGAAGACTTGTGTGTGGTATCTAGAAGGTATCGTGGACCTCCCCCCACCCCACACAACTTACCGCATCTGCCGTCGCAGATGACACTGGCCCCGGGAAATTCCCCAGGAGGGGGCTGTAACCCCTCCTACAAAGGAAGGGGCCTTGACCGCCTTTCCTTTACTTCCGGCGACCCGCCCTTAGACGGGACCGCCTCCCCATTGAGGGGCCAATGGCCACCTCTCCCGAGCGCTCCCATCCGTGTTGGGTGACGCCCACTCATAGGGATCTACCAATTAGTGCTCACCGATCATGACCTTTCCGCCACAGGTCCGGATAGTTGACCGGCTATCCGGACCCCCCACAAAACTCCTACCTAAAGGTCATGTTTTAACGATTTTAACCAAGCTAAGAAGTCTCCTATGAGTAACTCATTCCCCACCCTTGACAAATGCACACCATCCCCCAGATACATACTGTCATCATTAATACAACTATGCGAGATCGAATGCAATGTCTTGGCACGGAACAACCTACTCACTTTGTTATTCAATTTTTTAACAGAATGATTCAAAGCAGGGATCGAGATAGCCCCCCGCCACACTTTTCGTGGGATCATATGAGACCACGCAATTATGCACCCCGGAACTCTCCTCGCTAACCAACTTACCGTGGAAAGCATAGCCTCCAGGAGAAGTCGTCTACCGGTGGTGACTAAATCATTGCCCCCCAAATGCACTATGACTATGGACGGCGGTGACCTTATCCGCTCTAACAGACCCTCAAAGAATGCCTGAAACTGGTCAATACAGAGACCGCCCCTTCCGTAGAAGGACACTCTGTACCCGTATTCCCCAGGTACGTGAATCATGTCACCTGCTTTGAATACGTCTGCGGCCCGTCTCACGTATGAGTGGCCCACGACCCACACCTCCTTCCTCACAGCCGGTGACGTGCGACCGCTGGCCTGGTGTTGGGTCGACTGCACAGTCCGCCCTGCCGCGTAGGCTTGCGCAACTGAAAACAAACAAAAGACAAGAAGCGTGAGTACATGATTACAGCTTCACAACATGTGCAATCGCACATACCTCTTATAACAATTGGAGGACCAGCGCCCCACACGTTTCACTTGTTCTACATTAAGACCCCTGGCTGTAGCTTCGGTGGCAGCCCCTATTCGAAAGGAATGGGTCCCAAATTCGCCCGGGTCCAAGCCCGCTGCGGCAATGGCCATTGCAAGCACCCGCTGAAACTGAAACCTCGTCAGCGGGGTGGCGTCTGCATGCCTCAACAATGTCCCCCCCCATGATGCCACCCTTCGTGCTAGGTAATCTTCTAAGCACTGTACCGGACACATGGAGGACCCGGGGATCCTGCGGATGATCGTGCAGTCCCCCTTCCCATCTTGGTCGGTCTTGGACCTGAGAAAGGAGACAATCATCGCATCACCCCTGATCTGAACATGTTCCCTGCACAAGCCCCCCGTCACATCCTGTTTGTTCCTTGCAACCAGCTCACTAACTCTCATAGCCCCGTGAAACGCCAGCGTAAATGCAGTCCGGAACAAACAGGTCTCAAAAGGGGACGAGCATGTGTTAGGGAGCGTGGCCAGTAACTGGGACAACCTGTCTAGACCTATCGGTCGTCTTATGTCTACTCTGCGACCCTCTAGGCGTTGCCACCCACGCAGCGCTTTCTGTACTGTGAAAGACGCTGTTGGGTCCAGGATGCCATGGGCCCTGGCAACAAAGGAAATGGCGGCACGATGCCTTTGGGCCGTAGCCACCGATTTCCCAGCCCTACGTAAGGACATCAGAAAAAGTACTACCCACTCTTCCTGACCCCAAAGACCCCCTCTCTCTGCCCCCAAAAAGGCTAAATAGGCCCGGAACGCCCCTTCATATGCCTTCCTTGTCCTGGGTGCTAGACTCTCTCCCACGAGGTGACGAAGTTCGGGGCACCGAGAGACCAGAGAGCTTCGGGGAAGGGTGCCGGCTCCGGGTCCGCTGAGGGAAGGAAACCCGAGAAAGCCTGCATGTGAAAACGAGACAGTGCATCAGCAGCCTGATTCATCACCCCTGGGACATGTTTTGCTCTGAATACCACGTTCAGTTGCATACATAGAAGGACAATTTCTTTGAGCAGCCTCAAAATCAATTTACAATGGGCTGCCTGACTATTGATGCATTCTACCACGGTCATATTGTCGGACCAAAACACGACAGAATGATCTCTGAAACCTTCTGGCCAGGTTCTCAGGGCCACCAGAATGGGAAATAGTTCAAGGAAAGCAATATTACTCGTTAGCCCCTTCTCGTGCCACCATAGGGGCCACCTTTGAGCAGACCATTTTGTGCCGAAGATGGCGCCAAAACCTATGCTTCCTGCTGAATCTGTCCATAGCCCAAGCTCTTCTGAGGACACGGCTGGCTTGTTCCAGACGACTCGGCCATTGAAGTCCGCCACGAATGCTAACCAAATCCGCATGTCCTGGCGGACCTCAGCCGATAACCTCGTGCGATGATGACCCTCCTTTAGGCCAACCATCGCTTGGGCAATTGAGCGGGAAAAAGGGGCGAGCCATTGGGATCACTCTCAAGGCAAAGTTCAACTTTCCCACTAATTGTTGCAACTGATGCAGTGTAACCTTAGGTGTATTCAAACATGCTTGGAGGGCTGCCCTGAATTTCAACACTTTGCTAGCTGGTAAACGGAAACACCCCTCCCTTGAGTCCAACTCGATCCCCAAAAACTCGAGGCAAGTCGTGGGACCCATAGTTTTACCCGGTGCCAATGGCACGCCAAAATGACCCATCAACACACAGAATTCAGCTAAGGCCTGAGAACATTCGGGATTACCGGCGGGACCAAGGAACAAAAAGTCGTCAAGGTAGTGCATTACATTTCGGAAACCCGTTTTCTTAGTGAACACCCATTGTAGGAAAGTACTGAATTGCTCAAAATAAGCACATGATATAGAGCATCCCATTGGCATACACCTATCCATGTAAAATGACCCCTAGAACCCGAATCCCAAAAGACGCTGATCGTCTGGGTGTACCGGGAGCAACCGGAACGCTGACTCGATATCTGATTTCGCCATCAACGTCCCGGGCCCCAGGCGATTCAAGATGGCTACTGCCTCATCAAACGATGCGTATCGCACCGAACAAACTTCTGGATCAATTGCGTCGTTCACCGAAAGGCCGTGAGGAGCAGACAGATTGTGGATCAAACGAAACTCACCTGGGTCCTTCTTGGGGACCACCCCTAACGGAGAACAAACAAAATCCGGTACCGGGGGTACACTAAAGGGGCCGGCGACCCGTCCCCGGCTAACCTCTTTCTGAATTTTCTCTTGCACCACAGATGTATGTTGTAAAACAGAAAGTTGATTTTTGCAAATCCCTACACCCTGAAAGACCCCCACCGGGATGCGGAAACCATGTGTAAAACCGTTCCGCAGCACCCCGGCAGAAGTACGATCCGGGTATTCACTGAGCCAGGGAATCATTGCCAAGGTATCAATTGGGGTTGGTAACGGCGCCCCTCGGACTAGTTTAGACCTGTTTGGCGCCTCCCTTACCCCCATTCTCACCCGTTCTGGCTCTGCACGATGACTCAGGATGGGACGACCCACACGTACTACACTCATGTTTGAATTTGCACGATCCCGGAGGTCTGGTACATTTCCCTTTGTTGAAATTAAAGCAGAAACCCTTCCTCCCTGTATTGCCTGCGGGCCTCGACTGGTCGTCGGTGCTCGTACTTGGTCGAAAGGGCGTCCCCACATTTTGGCGGGAGTAATCTACAATATTGCTCCCAACCAATGGCATTTTTAACATTCCTGATTCTTTCATTTTATCCCATGTTACAGAATCGTAACAATCCCAAGTCAAACCCTTGTTATGTTCCTTTTCTTTCCTGAACAGATTGTCATAACAAAACCAATGGTTACCTTGATACGCTGTCGAGTAACCCATAATTCGTGATTGATAAATGGGAAATTCAGAAAGCAACTCGGGCCTACGTTCCCCCAAAATCGATGTAAAAATACCCCACGCATTGCCCCAGTTGCCAATATTCTCATTTACCTTAAAGGCGGCCATTTTTGCGCGCCAAACACTCGGATGCATTAGGTCCTTCTGACTTTTAACATGCTCCACCTCATAATGATCAACAAGCAAGGAGAAAATATTCACGTACTCCCCAGCCCAGATCTTTTCCTTTATAGCTAAAGGCACATGTTGTCCCAATCTCTCTCTACGAGAGGGTGCTGACTCGTCCCTTGCAATCGGCAATGGCCGCTTACCTGCACCGGACGCAGCTTCGGCCGCTTGCGGCTTGTCTATTCCCGCCAACGGCGCAGTCACTTTAGCTGCATCTCTCTTCTCACGAAGCCCTTTTATCAGCGCCTGTGCCTCGGCAGCCGTGGCGCCATCACTACTATCCCCCAACCAAGCTGCTAGCTGTGCTGCCAGCTCGGGGGGCATGTCTTCTTTGGGTGTCGGGGTGACGACAACGGGGATTGGATTCCCCTCCATTGGTACTGGGGTCGGCGCCTCGAGCGGTGCAGAGGGGAC